>NW_020454428.1:1328080-1430748 GCF_003342845.1 Nothoprocta perdicaria | reverse complement strand
GTAACTAATGTAACTACCTACATCCCACTGAGGCTTTTACTACAAACCCAAGTGCTGTACCTACTCAGTTGTCTCTGCTCCTAGCTTAGGTCACAAGTGGGCATCCCTGCCCATGTGGGTTCTGCTCTCTTTACCAAAACAGAGAGACCTGGCAGGCATGCTGTACAGCAGCCTGGCCACCCCAGAATATACGATGGGTGGTCTTCTTAGCAAGTCACCTTCAGTGAGACCATCTGTTGTGATGGCACCTGAAGGGTGATACAAAGCTTGGAGCTGGAATGTCTCACCCCTACCGTCTTTGGTGTGCAAAACAAGTTTTGCAGACCACACTCTGCTAGAGCAGAGCAAGGCCTGTGGCCATCTGCTTCACGCTTTGGACACTTGGCCCAGTCAGCTGTCTGCATGTGGAGGACCCTATCCTCTCCACTAAAAGAGGAGGCACCTGGCAGCATGCTTCTAAGGCAACATGCCACCTCCAAACACATTCCCTGCCCCCTCGTCTTGTTCCAGGTTCTCAGTGATCCTCACAGCAGTTTACTGTCTATGAGTGGGGTCCTAGATAGAAGTATATGAATATGCAGGATGTTTCTGAGCTTGGAGCTGGGATTCTGCCATCTCAGTGGAATCCTGAGCCCATTGTCTAACAAAGAAAGCCAAATCTAATAGCCCTTCCACTGGGCAGGTCTGTAACTCTATGTGTGCAGCAAGGTCTGTCGGTCTGTCCCTGTCAGGCTGCCAAGACCCAATCACCTCTCTTGCCAGAAGACTTCAATGGCTCAGGTAACATTATCTCACTCTTTTATCCCACTGATGTGTTATTTTGAAGTCAAAGGATTTTGGAACATTTAATTTACAAACTGCAATAGATACTCATTTAAGAACTTGCAGCTAAACGTTCTCTACCCCACCATGCATTTTTCTCAACTGGTTCAAACCCAGAGAGAAACAAAATTTAACATCAGAACACAATATYTTTTCCTCATTATCTCTCCAGCTTTTACAGTGTAAAGAAAGCCAAAGGGAGTAAAAGTAAATGGATCGATGTCAAATCTTTCCACTGTCCCTGTTGCAACACATACGGGAAACACCCTAGGTCTGTAAGGAGCGCATCTTACTAAGTAGGCAAAGGTGGATTTTATTCAAATAATGAAGCAAAAGGGAAAAAAAAACACAACCAAATTACCTGAAGCATTTTGATACAGGATCACAAAATATTACCTGTAAAATAATTCAATCTGGATATAATACAAAATCAAATTAATGGAAAATTAATGTAAGGAAGACAATAAACAAGAATGATAAAGGGCATTTAGGGAGAGGAGAGGTGAGATATTCATAGGATCCAAATCTATTTAACATCTTCAAAAAAGGATTCTTCGAAGTGCTAAAACAACTTTACTTTGAGATATGAAGACAGACTCCTAAAAAAGTGAAAAGAGATCTGCATTCTGTAGATCTACATGTGAAGCATGACCAGATGCCATCCTTTAACCAGCTACTGGTCAGCTTCAAATATTCCTCTTCCTACTTGTTTTCAAGTCCATGTCTGGGCTCTAGTACTCACTAATCCCTCAGTTATGCTTCAGAGGATGTAGTTATAAGGTTTGTTTTTGGCATTTTTTATGCTTTAGACTTATACTTTCTCATCCTAAAACCAAATACATGAAGCTTCCTGCTGTTCTACTTTGTACTGGTTGCCAACAGTTTAGTAGCTGTTCTAGGATGTTTGCCARGTATAGACTAGTTAGGTAGAGGGTTATGATATTTTCCTTATAAACTCATTAATAATTTTAGGTATTGGGACTAAATGTTTTAGAAATCTTGACAACAGCTTTCACCACTCAAGATTTACCACCCAGAAGAAAAATTCTGGAGGTCTGTGACTTCTGATTTTTCAATCTCTTTCTGGAAAGGCGACAAAATCTTGTCCAACACATATGACTGAGAAATAGGTAGTACATAGCTTATCATAGCATATTGCAGTAAATCAATATTACAGTGTCTCCCAAAGATTTTGGATCAATTATCATCATTTCTCAGTCTAAGAACACTCATTATGAAGAGTAAAATTGAAAAAAATATAAAAGTGAACCACCTATAGACTGCTTATTGTCCTCTCATAGACCAATCATTACTTGGGAACCACAGAATTCCTTTAGGCTAGCATTAAAAAAAAAAGTCTTTCAGCAGCCATGCCTTTAGTTTAGTCAACACATTCCTGACCATCTCTATCTTTCGACTTCGATCGATAGATCAAAGGCTATGTTAGTATGGGTGGGATTTCTAACAAGTCATGCATTTCAAAATCTCATTTTTCCAATGTATTGAATATATCTTCATTTTCCTTCAATAACTTGGTGAAGCTATGCATTGACTGTGAAGAACTCATAGTTACAAAACAAACTAACAAAAAACTCATCAAAACAGAGGACATTTACATATTGCTATTTCTTCTATCACTACAATTCAAATATAATTGCTACGCAAAATAAGTCAGCATCTTTTCCAAACATTTTGATGCGATATAACATGATTAAGCAATATAATCTCAAAATTATTCTTTTGACATTTTGTCCCAGTTTTGCTGACTGCTTTGCCTTTGTTTATACATTAAAGAGAGTAAAAGGTACAAGAAGAGCTGCAAATAATCTACAAAATCTACATAATCTACAAAAAATCAATACTACCTATAAATAAATGCTGTAAATTTACAGTTATAATAGACAAAACATAATTTCTCACTGTCTTGAAACATGTTGCTGCCTTCCCAACTGATTGTCATCAGTCACTGATGTTATTGTTTGTTAAATACATCTTAAGAGCATACAAATTTGGCATGCATAGGAAAGAATTAACTTAATTACTGATTAGTAATTCTTCTTCAAGTTTCTACTAAACCTATACACCCCTTCAGGGACTGTACTAGTACAAGAGGAACTTGGCGATAGAGTAATTTTTTCCTTATCATATAGCAATGGGACTTTTGGAATCTAATGATCCTTAGAGAACTGTGCTAAACACATTGCTCCAGATCAATGTCTCGGAAGGCCCAGAGACTGTTTACATTAGTATGCCTCCTGAAAATTGAATCTATCTCTCAGTTGTGAAAAACAATATCTCCTTTCAGATAGAACACATATTGAAAACATGTTACAAGAAGTAGCTGGTGCTTATTATTATTAAATACAGAGAGGACCCCACCTGATATCCAAACCTACTTCAAACTTTTTTTTTTTTTTTTTTTTTTTTTAGTTCTTGTTCCTGGCAGCTCAGGTGCATGCCTGCTTTTCTTTTTGTGTTTACAAATAAAAGGGCTGCATCCAAGCGTGTTTTAAAGATCTCCAAAGAAGGAGACTCCACAACCTCCCTGGGCAGCCTCTTCCAGGGCTCTGTCACCCTCACTGTCAAGAAATATTTCCTTAAGTTCCTGTGGAACTTCTGATGCCTCAGCTTGTGGCCGTTTCCTCTAGTCCTATTGCTGGCCACCACTGGTCCCCCCTCAGCCTCCTCTTCTCCAGGCTGAACAGACCCAGCTCTCTCAGCCTTTGCTCATAGGGCAGATGTTCGAGGCCCCTGATCATCCTGGTAGCCCTGTGCTGGACTCTCTCCAGCAGCTCCACATCCCTCTTGTACTGGGGAGCCCAAAATATATAGAAGAGAGTTAATTACCAGCACTTTTTTCTTCTCTTTTCTGTTTAGAGCTAGTTTTGCTATCTTTACAGTGCCTCACAGGACACAGTGAAAACATATACTGTGTGTGTCTCAAAAGGAGAAACAAAGGTTGTAACATGGTACGATCCAAAGTCCATAAAGTGTTACCAAAATGTCCTTGAGGACCTTAGAAATCAATCTTCATAAGAAGTATCAAAACAGAAGGGACATAAACTGTTTAGTTATAGAAGAAATAACTTTCAGGCTTTTAAGCAGATTTCTTAATAATTAATAATCTTAATAATCTGTTTTGTATGGTTATAACACAGCTTCTATACTGTTAGAAAGTCTCTCAATGAGAGAGAATCTATCTATCTGTAGTATTTATAACCCTTCCAGATACTTTCTAAAAGCAGTAAAAATATATTACACCTAGATGCCTTGAAAGTTATTATGGTTTCAAAACCTAATAGGATAAAAATATAGCAAATATAGGATCCAAAGCAACCCCAATGTATAAAATCACATTCACCTTTTAAAATAAATAATTAGAAGAAGAATAGAAGACATGAATTCTTCAAGTCATGCTATGTAAGTTGTAAACTATTTCTACAAGAAGGTTCAGTGATTTATTTACCATGGATTATTAACAAAATAGACCAATCTAAACACACATAAATCCATTGTATTCTGCAGATGAAAGACTTATGAATTGTAAAAAGACATTTCTCAGAATTGAGTAGCATCCAAACTAGTTTTACAAGCAACAGCTGCAAAAAAAAGTGCATGACAAAAAGTATTTAAAAACAAAAGCAACAACACAATTGGAGAATAGATGTTCTGGAACACTGCCTTCCTGTCTTTCAATGTAAATATTTAGATAAATAAATATGGTGTGCCTGACTTACTATATCAAGTCYACAACTGCTAAATCAGTGACAATAAATTTTATTAGTGTTAAACATTCTCAATACATAAGAAAGATCATTTGGTACAAKTTAACAATAGAGCAAAACTGTATATAAAAGGATAAAGGAAACAGTTTTGTTTTGCAACCAAAATTGCTGATCTGTACTATTTAACTAAACAATTTCACAAAAATGATGAAAATGACTGTGTTTTTCCTGTGTAAAGAAAAAAAAATTTGTATTAATAAAATGGCTAAGAATTGTAATCACAGACCAAGGGTAGTTAGGATATTTTTTTAAAGGGAAGAAGAAAATAAAAAGAATGTAAGTTAAAGCTCAAAGAAGCAAAGCTTRTAGGTACCATTTTTGTTGTCCTAAGCTTTTACTCTTTGTCCTCTACCTATTTAGTCTATAAGTCACAAATTTATGTTCAGCTCTCTACACATCTTTAGACTAAAACTAAAACTCAACCAAAAACCATATTATACATCATATCACATATGAGTAAACAATAACCTGAGTTTATTTTCTAAGGGTAGGAGACCTCTGTGATCATATTAGTCATGTGGTCAACTGTCCAGCTGCTGTACGTATTTTACGAAAATATTGGACTATATAGAGGAAGAAAGGTTAAATTAATCCCTAACACATGCACACACACATGAGCCAGGGAAAGGCTCATGCAGTCTGACTCCACATATATTTTTACAGGCCAGAGAGACACATGAAGGCCACGTACATAAATGCCTCAACTTGAGCAAAATTTTCATTTAGAATTTGGAATAACAGCACTATGACATAAAGAGCTGCAGTATACTTGGCATCCTACAGTTTGTGCTCATATAGCTATTTGTTTAAGCAAGCTGTTCATTCTTACTACTGATAAAAATGTATGCTGTAGATATCTTTATGAAATTTTCTCCTAGTACCTTGGTGTGATATATACTAAGAATTGTCTGTCCATTTAATTATCTCTCCCATTTAACTTATTTCCTCTGTTTCCTTTCCAGGTCCATTTCTGAATACAAAATGGGAGTCCTCCTGAATCTGTCTTGTGTTGCCATACACTCTTTTAAGGTCTCTACTACAGGAATCTCTGTAGAAGAATTGAATCTCTCCATCCACTTCTAGGATTTTCACATCTTTCCCACAATGTTCATTAATCTGACATCTTCAGCGGCTTAGCTCAGCCTGGAGAATTAAACTAGATCTTAGATTTACATAGCCACATATTTGTTTGTGATTTATGAACACTATAAAAGGCTGAGGTTTTAGGAAGTCTATTCATAAGCATTTTAGATCAACAAAATTATGTACATATCTACATTTTTCAAACATTCGGCAGCTAATTTGGAGGGTTCTGAAGGTTAACACAGGTTTAATACAGAAGCTTTACATTTCTAGAAAATAAACTGTTCATTAACCTGGATGCTACTTTGTAAACAGATTTTGAAATGGCTCATAATCACCTGTGAGGGGGGAGAAATAGAACAGAAGTATCAAAACATAACTTGCTTTCATCTCTTTTCTAGATCCCTTGATGTCACTGTGAGATGCTGTGCAGAGTCTATATTGCTAGAGAAGTGCAGAAAAGAAGTAACCTCTGTGGGATGTGGAGACAGATACCAGAGGAACATCTTTGTTTTATTTATTTCTAAAGTACTTGAAGATTTTCAGTAAAGGTAGCTATTAATATATAAATTTCAGTACAATTTGTCAATATGCTTCTGATATACCATTAACAAAATGGTGTTCTTTCTTCAAGGTAAAATAATTCCTATTAAATATGAAAAGCCAGAAAGAAAATGATAAATATACCAGGCACTTGACCAGAATATGTGTTTTTCTAGGTTCCCTGTTTGCCTGTTTTCTATGTGGTCAGAAATGATTTTGAAACSATAATAACTTTCACAGTCAGAAATACTGTCAGTGTCTGTTATTCTTGGTCTCTAAATGTCATAAGCATTCAGCTGGTTCAAATCCTAATACAGATATAATAACTGCTTCCCTACCTAAAGTGATAAAAAAGCAAGGATGTTGGGTCTGCGTTTACATAACTGCCTTTGATCAGTATTAATCACTCTTCATTTAAGTGCTTTGGACATGCAGAGCACTAATTTCCTTTAGCTCCAGGCTAAAGGAGGACTTCTGAAGACTCTGAAAGTATTATCTCTCATTTGTAGAAACAGGAGCTAAAAGGTGTACTACATTTACTCTGTAATTGCCTCTGAGCTGGAGAAGTGGCTGAGATCCCTCATAAATCACAGAACCTCAGAATCAGAAAATCACAGAATGATTAAGATTGGAAGGGTTCTCTAGAAATCATTTAGTCCAACCCGCCCTGCTCTCCAGAGAAGGAGACTCCACAGCCTCTCTGGGCAGCCTCTGTCACCCTTACAGAAAAGAAGTTCTTCCTCATATGCAGATGCAACTTCCTGTATTTCAACTTATACCCATTGCCCCTTGTCCTGTCACTGGCCACCACTGAGAACAGCTTGGTCCCCTCCTGCCTATATTCTCCCCTTAGGTACATATTGTTCAGATCTCCTCTCAGTCTTCTCTTCTCCAGGCTAAACAGGCCCAGCTTGCTTAGTCTTTCCTCATACAAGAGATGCTCCAGTCCCTTAATCATCTTGGTTGCCCTCCRTTGGACCCTCTCTAGAAGCTCCACGTCCCYCTCATACTGGGGAGCCCAGAACTGCACACAATACTCCAGGGGCGGCCTCACCAGAGCTGAGCAGAGGGGCAGGATCCCCTCTCTCCACCTGCTGGCAACACTCCTCCTGATGCAGCCAGGATCCCATTGGCCTTCTTGGCCACRAGGGTACACTGCTCACTCATGGTTAACTTGGTGTCAACCAGGATTCCCAGGTCCCTCTCCATGGAGTTGCTCTCCAGCACATCAACCCCTAATCTGTACTGGTGTCTGGGGTTATTCCTCCCCAGGTGCAGGACCCTGCACTTATCCTTATTGAACCTCATGARGTTCCCCTCTGCCCAACTCTCCAACTCCTCCAGGTCCCTTTGAATGGCAGCACAGCCCTGCAGAGTGTTGGCCAYTCCATGCAGTTTTATACAGTCCGCAAACTTGCTCAGGGTGCACTCTGTCCCCTCATCCAAGTCATTGTTGAACAAATTGAACAGCACTGGGCCCTGGCCTCCAAGTAGACTTGGTCCYATTTATAACCATCCTCTGAGCACTGCCATCCAGCTAGTTCTCAATCCACCTCACTGTCCAATCTCTAGACTGCATTTATTTCTGCCATCCTACCTAGCATAGGAGATGATGATTGAGTGCAAAGACCTGTTGAAATGTCACAGTCCTGCTCTGCTGTACTGGATGTTGCAGTTATGTGGGAAAGCTCATGAACAGGGATGATCCTCCAGGAAAAGAGTCCAGGCCTTATCAGAACAATTCTGAATTCCACTTTGAAAACAGCTGAGAATGACAATTGGTCAAAATATTACTAAATGTGAAAAMAATTTCCCATTATTTGGCATATTAGTGAAAATGAAATATATATTTTTTGGTGGTTACTAGAGAGTTAGCATACTGGAAAGGTCCTAGAGGGACTGAGATCATCAGTATGCTACATTTATGCAGTTAGATCTCTCTTTTCCAATGAAAGCGAGCTGCCCTGACATGAATGAGTCAGACTAGATCACACTGTCCCCCACTTCACTACCTTCACCTCTGAGACAGTGTATGGTTCTCCAAGGAAGCTGCCACTGCTTTTCCTTCACTCTTAACAGCCACTATTTTTGTGAGGGTTTCTTTAGAAGAGGTCTCTCAATAAGGTAAACACACTTTTCCCTGTCTTTTTGTACCAAATAAATTTCATTCCAAACATTAATTCCTTATTCACCTGATGGCCTGCAACCTTCTGCTTTCTTTTCAAAACTGCAAGGTGCCTGTCCAGTCATCAGTTGGTTTAAAGAAGAGCAGTGTCAGTTTTTGCCTAAATCTTTTTAAGGATCTTAAACATAAGATGGGTATTACATAAATACACCTGTGATCTGAGGACAGAAAGCTTAGTATGTATCAAAGCAGTCTAGAAGAAMGATAAAATCACAAGTATTACAGATAGGCAAATGTTCATTTTTTTTCCTGCCACATCTGTGTATGCAACTAAACCCATATATGTGTAGGAATGTACATATAACTAAAGTATAAATTTATACTCTTTAAATTAAATTTAAATGCAATAATCTTTTGTGTACAAAATGTAATTTTAGTGAATAAAATAGAATTGCAAGTGGAATTGATTTTGGCTGGCCAATTGCAAAGAATCTGCTACACAGCATATAAGCTAGGTTCTGAAAAATGACTCACAAACTTAATAAGCAGTAATATTAAGCCTCATTTTGCACTTTTGAATATTCTGAATACTAAAAAGTCTTGCAATGAAACCTTCAAAGTACTTGTATGATGAAAGAACTTAAGCTTATTTAGAAAAGTAACTTAACTGATTTGAATTCCATTATCTCTGATAGACAAAAAGAATTAACTGGTTCTGAAACTTTAATTTAAGTGGAGATCATTTCCTGTAGCAGATCTTTTCCCCAAAACAAATAATTCTAAGAAGACTCTTAAAATGATTTTGAAACAGAGAATCTTTGGGGAGGAAAAAAGGAGTTAAAGGAAAAGGAAAAGAAACATGTGCTCTGGAATGCTATTTTTTTCACAGCAAGACAGGTTGGCTGAATCCTTTAGTGAATATTAAACTATAACAAAGACTTGCATTCAGCATCCATTTTGCCTTTTTTTTTTCATTTGTGAGACTCAGCAAATTGCTAAAGTGGCTTGGAATTCTTTTTCATTGTCTTCAGGTTTCACTTCATAGAGTCTGTACAACCTCAAAACTATTTCCATATACTGAGTTGCTGTGGGGTTTTCTCATGATGGAAAGGTCAAACAAGTCAAAACAGAAAACATGAATGTGGATCAGTGCTCAGGAAAATAAATAAATAAATAAATAGATAAATAAATAAATAAATAAATAAATATATAAATAAATAGAAGATTAGGTGCATTCTGGATGTTCCAGGCTCAAAACCCTCTTTAGTAAAAGAATTGTGGGTATGCTTAGGGTATGCTTACCTTGTGCTGAAATTAAAGTGATGTCTATGGACGTTTGCTGATCAGGAACACCATACATGAAATTCTATTCTTCATCCATATGTTATTTACTTTGCATCAGGGGAAGAGTCTATATCAAAAAGAACTCCTAAATCCAAGCTAGATCCATATGAGTATAAGTGTCATGAACCTACCAAAAAATGGCAAGTACTACCAAAGAGAGTATCTTCTTTGTTTCATTGTCTCTAATTGTAGGAAAAGAGCGCTAACCACAGACAGAAAAAGGAAGGATAGTAGCATGGGAGCAATAAAATTGTGTTATAAAATTAAAAGTATACTCTTTATATCAAAAATGCAGAGTTTTACAGCTGTGACAAAAAGTCATATGGACAGGAATAAGGAAGGAAAWTCATTAAAAAGTATTCTTTAATTTCCAGATTTTCTTCTTTTGACTCATGTTCTGATATCCCTTATTGGATGAAAACAAAAGTAGATGCAACCGATTCTGTTTCTTTCTGTGTAAGACTAACCTTAAAGTAAAGTTTAGAAAGAACATCACAGAGACCTGTGGGAGAAAGGGCACTTCCAACTACCTAAGTGAATTAGACCAACATGACTTCCTGCTTCATTCCTCCTTCTCATGGCTGAAATATAAAGTAATTTTAAGGTCTAATACCACCCCCTAGGATTCAGCAAGTCTTTCACAATTGAATGCAAATTTTCACCAAATCTGCCTCAATTCCATTTTAATTACAACTCCAAACCTTGGCCTCTCATCAAACAAACTTTCAAAAGACTTGGGATGAGTTCTGAGTGAACCACCTTCCAGAACATAGGAAATTAGTTGAATATATGTGTATGGAGGATGAAGGATTTATGTGTTTGGATCTCCTCCAAGGCAAATTTGGAAGGCATCACTGAAATTCTCTTTGAACTCTGCACTTAAAGCAAACCTGGTGGGATGCCAGGTGAATCAAAAACAGTGCAAAAACCTGATTCTGTATCCTCTTGTGAACTCACACTAAGAATTTAAAATCTATATAAAAGAGACACATACTAGACTCTAAAGAGCCAAAAATTTGGGCTTGATCACTTTTTTAAAATGAAGAGTGTGTGGGGAGACTGAATTCGAATGAGTATTAGGGTAGTTCTGAATATACTAAGGCTCCTAAACATCACAAAACTTGGCATTGTACAGAATATATAGACTTTTTTGAATAGTATAAGAAAATAATTTACTCACTGTCCTAGATTCAGAGAATGTCTCTCCAGCAAGAACAATGTGAAAATTCTCAACTGTATTTAATACAGGTAACTCTGAGATCCTATCCTCAAACAAACACACATAAACAACAAAAAGAGTTTTCCAGTCAACTGTGAAAACCTCACGTGGCACGGTGACAATACCATATTGTCCAATACCAGGACAAAATACTGTCATGAAACTTATTTCATTATCCCTAACAGCAAACAAGTTTAATCTGAAATTCTAACAAGACTGCTGCCATTTCCAAATTGAGCTTGTTTGAACTTGATACAGAGAAAAAGAATGGACAAGAAAATTAGGTGCTGAATGGCATAAATGGTGTCATCTTTGGTAAATGATAGCTTTAATAATTTTAATATTTGTCTATTAGAAGAGTATCAATATGCTATGAACACTAAATAAATAACAAATAAAAAAATAAGTCGATGGCTTTTACCACAACTAAAATAGAWGAAAATATAAGAAAAACAAGATTGTCTCCATAGTTACACAAACACAGACTTTGCTGTATGATCCAGTATTGTAATCTATATTTCTACTTTTTGTATATGTAACAGTAACTTTTGAGATATGAAAAAGAATAAACTGATTAATAAATCAGTTTAAATCTGTAGAGTCAGATGCAATACTGCAAAATAATGTTAACTTACCCAGACTATCTCAAAAAATATTTTTTCCAGTCAGAACTGATTAAATACGTCCAAGTTAAGAAAAAATATGAACCTGTTCTATAGCAATCTTTGCATTTGAAAAATGTAATATAGTTATGTGAGTAGTGGATCCACCAAATTTTATACAGCTGATTTGAAATTCTTAATTCTTCTGTGATTTATGCTGACTGTTAGTGTTTTTCATGTGGCTGATTTAAGTGTAGACTTAAGTCTGAAATTCTGCTTTAGAAGATCTACAGAAATTTTGATACTATTCCCAGGATTATAACTTAAATGAACATTTCAAAAGCACTACTTTCAACTTTTTTTCCTTTTGATTTCTGGTATGTTTCTAAAAGCCAAACATTTACAAATGGATGTCTTCCTACTATATATACTCTCYAGTACAAATCTCTTCCTTTATTTTTCTCCTCAGACTCTTTCTGGGTACCAATTACTTTAAATAGTTATTACTCTTTCTAAATGTCACATTGCATTTATTTTTTCTCCCTCCTTTTTCTTTTTTTTTTTTTCTTATACAAAATATCACAGCATGATGCTATGCAGAATATAATAAAAGGACTAAAATGGAATTATTCTTAAGCTTTACTTATCTACAGTCTTGCTGAATGTAGCACTCAAACTTTATTACCACTGAAATTTATTTTAACTGCCTAAATGTAATTTAAATTCTGTGTTTGGTAGTGTACATGTATTTTTCAGTAGATTGGAGCCATTTGCTCTCCTTATTAGGATTTGTCATGTATCACTTTAGTTTCAACATGTCYGATATTGAACTCCTTTTACACAGGCTTTGAATCTGGAGAGTGTACATTACTATGTTGTCCAAAGGAGAAAAGGTGGTCCTAACTCTGTCATTTTCATTACCATTTAAATRTCCTACTTACTTACTTAAAATATTTTATTTGCAAATTTATCCTGTGCCTGCAACACTACCAAATGCCTAATCTAATGAAATTACCACAATCAAATTTCTAATCTAGGAAAGCATGTTAATTCATGAATTAAGCACACAGCAGCCTTGCTGAAGTCAACTTAAAATTTGGTTCACAGTTAATAACATGGTTGGATCAAATCCCAAGAGACTATTAAAAAAATAAATTACTATGGCAGACATCTTAAAAGTTGACTCTCAAAACAAAATGTATGTGTTCACCTTCATAGTGTGCACAGCTAAACACCAGGAAATGGAATCTACAGGTGTTACGTTCAAAAGTGACCAAGGCGAGAGAAACACAAGTTCCCTAGGGGCATTAAATAAGAATTGGCACTTATTTCATATGTATTTTTGAACATTCCAGTCTAACAGATGTCACATAAAAGATCCTTAAGAAACTGGTTAGATAAGATCTACTACCACGTTAAATATGAATGCAGGAATAGGTGCCTAAGGTAATAATAAAGATAATAATAAAAGACAGTGGTGAGGGCAGCTGCAAATAAGTATGCTGGCCAAAAAAAAAGATTTTCCACTTTTTTTTTTTTTTAATAATGAAACTAAAGACAGAAGAGAAGAAATGCAACAATCCACTGGAAGAGCGTTTGATGCTTCTGAAAGCAAGGGGCAAGCTTTGTCATTTTTGCTAGTTCAAAGGTGATTCAAGATTTTGCTTAATAAAAAAAAAAAATAGTTCCCCTAAAATGGAAATGTACCACATTGAACAAATTAAATTATAATGGCAGTTAATTAGTCAAGAATACTGCATTTTTTAATTCTTATTCAGCAAATACTATCTTTTTTGTTTGTGGTATTAAGGAATATTTAYGGTCAAGACTGAGGCTTCCTCATAGAACCACAGAATCACAGAATGGTTGAGGTTGGAAGTGACCTCTAGAGATCATCTAGTCCAACCCCGCTGCTCCAGCAGGGACACCTATAGCRTGTGGAACAGAGTCAYATCCAGGTGGGTTTTGAAGACCTCCAGAGAAGGAGACTCCACAGCCTCCCTGGGCAGCCTCTTCCAGGGCTCTGTCACCCTCACAGTGAAGAAGTTCTTCCTCACATGGAGATGGAACTTCCTGTGTTTCAATTTGTATCCATTGCCCCTTGTCCTGTCACTGGCCACCACTGAGAACAGCTTGGCCCCCTCCTCCCTACATTCACCCTTCAGGTATTTATACATATTGATCAGATCCCCTCTCAACCTTGTCTTCCCCAAGCTAAACAGGCCCAGCTCACTTAGTCTTTCCTCATATGAAAGATGCTCCAGTCTCTTAATCATCTTTGTTGCCCTGCGCTGGACTCTCTCTATCAGCTCCACATCCCTCTTGGACTGGGGAGCCCAGAACTGCCCCCACTACCCAGGTGTGGCCTCAGCAGAGCTGAGGAGAAGGGCAGGATCACCTCCCTTGACCTACTGGCAACTCATGTAATCTGATGCAAAGATTTGTGCGGATGCTTAGCACTGGTAGTAAGWGTACTATTCATTTGGTAAAAATTAATAAGAATTTCGGAAGATGAGACAAAAGAMAACATATGCAAAGTATCTTTTGGATATTTTTGGATCATTTATGAATCTTATTGAACTTTGGATAACTTTTGGAGCTTTAATGATGATAGAAACCTCTATTCCTTTGATTTAAAATTTTAATAATTATTTCTTAGTATCTTAGTGAGTGATATCAACAACTTTTGTATCAAAAAATAAACAAGAAGTCTGCTGTTAGTAATTGCTGATCAGTATTTCATAGCTTGATTATCTTCTGGCCTGCTACACTGTTAATGCAAAGTGTACTATACTTCTAATAAGATATGTAATACCTCCTCTTAAGAGTAGCACAACAATGATATTTTGAAAATTAATAAACAACAATAATAAAAAACTTTACAAAGACTTTTTTCTACATGTTTATATCTTATTTGTGTTGTATCCTTGGAAGAATGCCTGTAATACATTATAGGTAAGAGTCATAAAATTTCTTAAGTATCTCTTGTCAAAAAGAAATTCTTTCTAAAAGCTTTGGATAGTTCAGTAGTAGACTTAGTCTTCCCCTTCCTATTGCATGGCATGTCACATCCATGAATCTGAGACTTTGACAATCTGCAGTATGACTGTAGATTAAAAGTCATCTTGCTAGCCTACAGATTTCAAGTTGCTTGCACATTTTCTTTCAGAAAATTACTTGTCAGAGCATTAGCTTTAGTAGAGATGCTGTGAATACCTTCACTACAGTGCTTATACTTTTATGCACTGAAATCACAATAGTTTTTCTATATTGGCATCTATTACGCCAAGCAAAGCATATTCCACTCAATAACACTACCCAACCTTTTTTTTCTGCTTATTACTACTTACAACCTTGCAAAGAGAAATTGCTATATAAAAACAAAAATATTATGGAAACGCCTGACGTTCCTGATTGAGTATATCTTTATAAACAGCAGTAAGGAGACCATCCCTGTCCCAGAAGGCTTATTATGCATACTATTTTAAACAGTGCCTTACGGTAAAATTCTAGCCTTACTGATGTCAATAAACGTCTTTCGCTCTCCTAAGACTGCACATTCTTTATGTTCTGCTCTTTATTTATTTTGTGCTTGACCTTATAAAGATAGAGCATATAAAGCTAAATGTCTGAATTGTTCCGCTGAAATCAGCAGAACTATGTCCATTTGTACAAATTCAAGCATGTCATTTTTTGTGGGTTCAGAGGCTAACTTGAAGAGACCTATTCTCTAAACAGGGAACATTATYTTCATACATGTTTAAAGTATGCATGATGTTGAAAACAATGCTGTGCGCAAATGTTTCCATAGCTATGCAAACACCTCTCCTTCATTTTGAAAAACTCAGAGGTTCTTTCAATTGCTGAGAATTTAATGATCCTCCTTGTTAGTCTTGTAAGCTCAGTTTTGAAGGTTAGAAAACGTGTGATGGTCCTACACTAGATCACAGCAGAATGATTAATAAGCAATGCACTCACACTAAGGTGACAGAGTTAAGTACCCATTTGGAAGTTAAGCATAAATTTTATGTCTCTTATTTCAGGGTTATGCTAGCAGTAAAAGACAGCTAGCTTTAAAAGCAATGGCGTTCAGCATTGAAAGCCCAACATAATACAATTTTTAAGAAGTTGCAATACACATACTTTGTATGTGTATTGCATTGTGTATGTAATCCTAAAACATAACAAGCATTCACTGAAGTTTAATGCACTCCAGTAACCTCCAGTAACTGTGTAAACAAAGGTTACCCAAGTGCAGTTTAATGTCTTTAAGAACTGCTTGTTGTACTTTGGGTCAGAAATATCATAACCTACCATAATAAATTGGCTTTGTACATACTCATATTTATTACTTGTGTTTCCTTCTTTTTGTGTGTTCTTTTTGCCTCTAAAAGTGAGGTTGYGGATGAAATACATTTTGCATTACACTACATGGCAATATACCTACAGGGCCTGTTCTAAATGTGTGTGGGAAATCCAGACAAGTAACCACGGAGCAGTTGAACTACAGAAAGCTGACCRTTTCCAAAACCAAATATCTGCCTTTGCCAAAATGGGTTCCACTAAAATTTAAGGTCTACCATATGCTAGAGATGTGCCTACCTTGGACGTAGGATGTATCCCTGTACTTAGCATAGGAAATAAAGTTACAGCAGCAATTTTAGCTGCTGTGAATGGTAGTCTAGCTTTTAAAGGTAGGAATTATGAAATGATCCTTTTGGGAGAAAGACAGACAAATGACCTGACTTTAAGCTAGTATCAATCTTTTCCTACAGTTATTTAGGAAAAACTAAACAAACAAATAAAAAAACAAACTAAAGCCACTCTTTACACAGAAACAAAGTAAATTAAATATCAATTCTGACATCTTCTGTATTTCAGATGTTGTATAATGCCATAGTAATTACATAAAATAATTTTATGCTACTATTGGTATAAAGTAGTGCCCCAAAGACTTTATACCCCTTTAAACAAATCCAAAACCAGTATTCATGGAAAATATTTTACTTGTGAAATTCACTTAAATCACAGGTCATTRTTTTTCTTTCTGCAGTTGAGTGGGAAAGAAAATGCAAAGTGCAAAGTGTAATTTCAAATATTTTCAATAATTATTGAAATAACCGTTGAAAAACARAATGTGAACTAAATAAATATAATCCATATTGCAAATTGTCAAATCTCTGCATTCTCGGAAGAATTAGAAAAACAGAGAACAGCTGTTATGTTTGAAGTTTTGTGGGAAAAGAACACTTTGTGTATTTTCAATAGCTTATGTCTTTCTGAACCCCTCTGCATGATTTATGTTAAAGATGAAACATAGACTGAAGTTAGGTGGGTTCGAGTTGCTGTAAGAAAGCCTGCCAAACAAAGCACAGACAGTTCCATAGCTCCTTAATGTGATGACTTTATTCCCCTCAGAAGCAATGAAAAATAATAGAGTACAGCTATCAGCACAAACAAACCTATTCACCTAGACCAACACCTACAACAAAAGTCTCTTCCCGATTTCACTTCTTTAAAAGTTTTCCAGTGCTCCAAGAGTGCTACTTGCTGTATTAAATATAATATTGAAAGAAAATACATACTAAATCTGTTAGTAAATAAAGATATTGTCAACATTGCACATGTCAAATCTTTTTTCCACTCAGAGAAATTGAGTTCTGCTGCAAATCGACATGTTCACACAAACCTGACCTGGGATATGACAGCTTGTTTCAGCACATTTCATAACGGTGTCCTGTGGAGGGACAAGTGGAAGAAGATCCTTGATTAAAACAATTCTGCCAAAAATGAATTACCCACATTGTATAATTCACACAAGCACAAGCTCTTGTTACATGGTTATAAGCAATATTTTTTTGTTAATAAATGTCAATCTCCATGCCAAATCTATCCCTTTGTAGATGTTCATTAGTATAATGCACTCCTTGACAACTGCTCACAGATGCACTGAGTGTCAGAGCAGAATACATAGCACAGCCAGAGGAAAACTGTGCTGAGCTTTAAGGTAGAAGATGCAGAAAAATGGCTATGTTTGGAAACATTCAAATTAGATTTGGGTCCCTCGGTCCTCTCCTTCTCTCAGCACACCATGGGGCTCCAGCAAGGCACYGTGGGGGTCTGGATGCTCTTCAGAAGCAGGAAGAGGGTCTTTTGGGACCCTAACCTGACTGTTAGGAGCACTTGTGCAACCCTCTAAGTTGTTCAGTCTCTTGGTTAACCTAATTGTCTCAAAACAAAACCACAAGAACAACTCACTCMTGTGGGATGATGCTCCCTCAGCAGTTTTTAATGTTCCCCCAATTAGAGGCTACTTGTCAATCAAATTAAATTCCAAGTCACATAGTTGCAGTGACTCTAACCTCTCAGAACTAACCACTATAAACTAAAGTAAGGTCAAAAAAATATAGTCTTTATAGTTTAAATAAAAGTGTCTTTTCATTCCATATAACCTTCCTTAATACTTCTAGTGCACATATGTCCACTCTCAATTGTTTATTAGAGATATCAGTTATGTCATAGGCAAATATGTATAAACATTACATAACATTATGAGATAAATCATAATATTAATAATAAACCCATTTGTGTAGGTATTTTTTTTCCACATTCTGATTATTTCTGAAATGTTTTAAAGAATTTTTGCTCTACCAAGACCCCTAAAAAAGATGAGGTGACCTTCAATGTGAATAAGTAAATTCTGTAGCCTACTTACAAAAATAACATCTGTCTGGTATTTGGCAACATAATCAACATTGTATCCTGAAAATAACTACTTACTCTGCTGGAACTGGTCCTCTTGAAGGATTGTTGTCCCTTGATTCCATAACACTTTAGTACAAAGCACTTTGCTAGGTTTTACATTTGAGAATTTCTGATGCAGCAATGTGCTATTGATGTTGCAATTTCTAATTCAAAATGATCCTGGACAAGTATTGCAAAGGACAAAAATAAAGACATTTGACGTCATACCTTTCACATGGCACTAGAAAGACAGCTGATGAAAGTTACTAATCATGTGCATTACATGGTACATGGTGAATTCATCATYAGAGCACAATTTTATAAGCCTGATTAAGACCTGAAGTACCATGTAAGGCCTTGGCTATAGTTTGTTCTGTCAAAGGAGGCATCTCCAGCACAAGCATTAGAGAAAACAGCAGCAAAAATATTTTAGACAGGTTTCCACCACTCATACCTTCTTCTACCAAGTTGTGAAGGGAATAATGGGTCTAGACAGGGACTAGACATTGGATAGACAAGATATACAGAAGCCTCGGGTAGTTATATGGTTCAGAATATACATGAATATCTATCATGTGGGAAGACATAAAAATTATAAAGAAAAAAAGATTTTTTTTTGTAACAATATTACTAATATTGGATATATGCATTCTCTGATTGCAAAGGACTATAAGTTAACAAAATAAACTTCATAACCAGTTTGTTAGACTGCACTTAATCCATGTGGTTATTGGAAAGAACATATCTGTCACATAACTTAATATATTTTTGACTGGAGAAAAAACAGATGCTGATTAGATAGGAAAATTGTTTTCACTTCCAGGAATGAATTTGCATACACTATGCAGATCTTGCAAAAATGGGATAACTTACAACACCGAGGAATCATTCTTTTACTGAAGGAAAATCTAAGAAACACTAAAGAGGAAAATAAGCTCTCATCTTTTGGAAACTCAAGAATTTTTTGGAAACCTCTATTAAATCAACCTGAGACATCTCAACATGAAGGAAAAAAACAAAGGAACCAAAATAAATTATAATATGCCAAAATACCTCAAAGGCCAATTCTACTAAAACATCGAGTGTGACCACACTAGGAGAAGGAATATGAGAAGGAAAGAAACTTTCTTTTGCAGTTTATATAAGTTATGAACCACATTCTTCAGTAGATGGTTGCAAATGGTATTTGGTACTTTTATAATTGACCCTGGAATACCTCAAGTAATCTCCGTYTTACCATTTCCATGGAATATTAGCAGAATGTTTTTTTTTCTCTAGAGACCAGCTACCACGGTGCCCTCTACAAAAATCTGTTTGGACAGACAAGACAGAAAAAAAATAATGAGTTACTAGAATTGTATACCACAGACTATATCCTTTCCCGTCTTACCTCATTCCACAAGCCCAAATAAACAAACTCAGAGCCTATAAAACATTAAGATTAAAGATAGGAATTCCCATCCACATTTTGTTTATTATCATTTGCTCCCCACACCCTGAAGTAGAAACAAATCTCTTTCATGAATGTATTATCTATTCTGGATTTACAATTATTAAAGTATAGAGTCTCTGAGTTTTCAGAACAGTTTGAAAATAATTAAGTTGTTATGAGAGCTGTTATTTTGAAGAATGATCTTTCACTGTGGAAAACCATTTTTAGGGAGGTTTACTCTAGGAAATGTTAAACTACAAATGAAAATGCAACCAGAGGGTGGCTTTCCCCTTAATGTCATATCACATAATATAATATGTAAGTAATAAATTTTAGTTCAGCATAAAATCTGCTAGATGCAGTTGGGAAAATCTTCCTCCCAAAATAGGAGTATAACATAAACGTAGATGTGGAGCCTGTGGTAGGATCCACAGATTTGCTAGTGGCAACACCTCTGGACCTCCACCTCCATCCCTCCTCAGGTYCTTCATCTTCATCCTATTCATTCTTCATCCTATTCCTCTTGTCCCATGCCCTGTCCCTGTCACTGATTGAGTGATGATGATTGCTGCAGAGTAAAGGACTGAAGTGCAGATCCATGACGGGATTTGCCTCTTTATGAGTTGGATGTATAAAGAAAGCTCACATAAGCTAAATGTYCACTACAATGCAGAAAACTCTCAATAATCTTAAACTGAATGCAATTCATAACACAGGGGCTTGAATTCCAGCTAATAATGCAAACAAATTCTGAGATCCTACCTGGTCTTTCCAATCCACTATGCAGTGTGCTGTTTGATCTTTGCTAAACTGAGGCACAAAGAATGCTGCATTTTCCAAAACTGCTTGCAGTTTAGGAGCTTGCAGATTTATYACCATTCCAAAAACAGTTTGGAACTACTTGTTGCCTTGTCCGCTGCAAAATCTGGTAGACAAAAGGAAAACAGTATAGAAGATGATTTTAAAAAGCTATTAAAAAGGTTTTACTATGGATGATTTTACCTTGAAAATCTTTTACTGGTAATAAGGTTTTTATTTTGTGCTTGCATTGACATACCCATGATTTACACTAATAGGATAGTATCACATACCACTGTATCTGTGCAGAAAGCATCTCTCATCATTGAGAAAAGCTCATTATCATTTTGCTGCATCTTAAAATCAAAGTGAATAGCTGTAATGTACTTGATAAAGCAAAGATATAATTACAGTATTTTCTTAGTCTGTAACTTTGTTTGAATAAGTAACTATTTGTTTTAAAAGTTATTTGATACAAGAGGTCTCCGAACATGGAAATACTACAGTAAATTAGCTAATGATGCTGGCTACTTGCCATTAAATACTACACTAAAAAGAACAGGAAGAGAATTGGATACCATACAATTAGACTTCCTGGGATACTGTTTCTGAAAAATATCAAAAAATGTTTTTAAATTCATTYAAGGAATGAGAGTGCTCAGCATTTGCACTTGTAACCTAGAATTTCCAACTTTCACAGCTGAAATGAGATTTGTTAGGTGATTTCCATACAGATTCATTCTTAACAAAATATTGTTTTTAACAATGAATCACATTCCTTCTCTTTACATTTCTTTTAGTTTGCTTTTCCCAAGGAAACTACCTGAAGGGATGAAGATATCTGCCGAATTAATTTTTGGGAATATATTTTTTGTTACTTGTAGATGTTGTTCTCCGCACAGATGTAAATGCAAATATATGATATTATCCTACTAGTGTGAATGAAAGCAAGATGTTCTGTGAGCTCTCACAGTCTGGGTTCCAAGCAAGGAAGCTCCCATCTCACCTGAGCCCCATGCTTTCCATCATATAATAGAGAAAGAGAGGCCTTGGCTCTCCAATAAGATGATCTGAACAATCGCATGTCAAGCAGGACACAGTGCAGTAAGGTTCATTGTAAATTAATTCCAAGCACTACAGAGATACATGTCCTTAATTTTGTTTTACTTAGTTCATGAACCAACACCAATGAAGTTCTCAGAAAATGTTTCAAATCCATTTTGATACAATTCTCTAAGAAGAAAGGAATTCTTTATTACTTATATCTGTAAAACAGTCAGATTGTTCCATCATTCCCATATTTATCTTAAGTCCTAGGTTTTACAGCGTTAAATAAACCTAACTATCTGTATATTATTTACAAAACCTGCCACGGAAAAAAGAGACTCACTCACTCAGTTTCATGCTTGTTTGTTCATTAGCTCGTCTATATTGCTTGGAAATAGTTTGAAATGAACCTTACTGCATGTTCCATTTATAGAAGTAATACTTGATGAGTCAACAATGTATCTCCTATATGTATGTTCTCCTATGACCATGTACCATGTTCCTGCCTATTTTCTACACTTGTTTTACTGTGCACTTACTCTCAAATTGTATTTCTCCTACTTTTGGGAACACTCAAATTTTGTTTTCCTTTTCTTTTTCTTTTTAATAAGCCTGCTTTATTTGCAAGGGTAAGGAATTTCCCCTTTCATGGTGACTCTGCTTTTGTTTGGATTAGGAACCTCTGCAACATGTAACTCAAAAGAGGTTCAGTTTCCAAGTGGAAAAAAAGAGATTGATGAATTGTAGTGATATTTTCTTTATAAAGCAAAGTGCATTCCAAACATTTTTCCCATGACAAAAATGTTGTATTTGCATAAATAGAGTATGTATATACAGTGTATATATATACACAGAATAATCCTGAATAGGTCTTTGGGAGTGTAAATCTCTTCCATGACTTTATTCCTCTGTGTTTGAAAAATTTGTTGAAGCAGAAATCTCCCATGATATCAGGAACTACAGTGAACAACATACCTGCAAATGGAGAAGTTAAAAGCATCAAGTACTTTATTTATGATAAGAAASTATTAGCAACTATAGAAAAGAAAGCATCCATCACCAGGATTTACTGAATTCTTTTTTACATTGTTACAATACAGAAAATATCCTCTGTACTACTTTTTCTAAATAGTCCTGTCAGAAGCATAAGATGGGAGCTAAATACTGTTTAACCTTTTTGTTTCATCTTTTTTTCATCAGTATAAACTGTTTTATGTTACTTGTTTTGAAACAGTGTCCTAATTTTGTTAAATTTCAAAAAGCCCATTGACAATTAAATATATACTTTCAGATTGTAAAAGTGATATGTAAGTCCTGTACACTTTTCTTCTCCTCTTATATCACTCGAGACATGAAAATGTAACTTTTTTTTTGCTTTCAAGGTAGATAAAATCTCTTTCCAAAGGAAAGGTCTTTGTATACTTTCCATTTAGCAATAATGATAGTTTTTTTCCCCACACACTTTCAATGCTTAAAAATGATATGTAATTATTATTATTCATAGTTGAATGCTTCTTTAATAAAGAATATTATTCTCCACTTAATTCATTGCAATACTACTCTATTTTAATGGTTACAATATTGTTTTGTATGTGACAAAAGCGAGAGGCCCCCTAAATTTATTGTACACTTATGCAAGGTCAGGACTTACCGGTTTTCCCATTCACAAAGAAGCTAAAYTCAAGGAAAACAGTTATCTTTGTTGTTACTCTTTCCCTTGCAATGCATATGCAAGTACTTTGGGTATAGAGGGAAAAAAAAAAATACAAACCAAAGCTAGTGCCAGAAACCATACACCAAAGAAAGCCAGGAATTTACCTCTTTAACTATTAGCTAAGGCATGAAAGACTACTTCCAGATTCCATTGAAATTAATAATATTTGAAATCAACACCACTAGGTAGGATCAGACTATTATTTTTCTAACACTGGTTAACCATCAAATCTTAGACATTAAAGTTATGACAGACTTATTTAAGGAAAAGTGAGTCAAGGTATTTTTTAATATGATTTTAATATTACATAATCATATTTCCTTTTGATATTGTTGCTGTTTTCCTCACATGACAATACATACATTTTCAAGCATGGGACATCAAAAATACTAGAAACAACTGCTGCATTAGTTCATTATTCGGCGTAACATACTGTGACTAGAAGAGGTTCAGTACATATAGAACTTCTCAAATGACGGGGTGCTGCTGGCAGTTAAGTCAGACAGAAGACAGAGATGCAAGGAAAGGCAGGCTGAAGAATGGTAYGGATAGGCAATAGCAAGATACTCCTTCTGGTCTGCCTTTGACCTTACCACATCCAGTGTTTCATTATATTGGAAAAGCTCCTTTCTGTATAAAAACAATCACTGGGAAGAAATGTGTGTTGAGAATAAGAGGATGAGAAATAGTAGAATGAAATGAGGAAAAGTGTATGGAGAATCATGACATATGTCAGGATATTTTTGCTTGAAAATCACACAGACCTTATTTGGTATAACTCGGTGCTTGTTGATATAACTCATGGGTTTTGTAGGGAACCATATCTTTTCACATTAGGGTATTACTGCTATACTGTATCATGAAAATGGCTGATTGTTTATATATTTCAATATTCTGTTTCCATAGCTCTGGCTAACAGTGATATAGTGAAGCAGTAAGAATATATGAGAAAATTGACAATAAGCAGGACAGAAGATATTTTGCTACAGGAATTTTCTATATGAGTATTACTTATTTCCCTTTTCATAAATGTGCAGTCAGCTCTGGTGGCTCAGTTTTTGTTCTGTCATTAAAAGCCAAGTTTAGTTTGGCCCTGCAACTAAAGTTTTTATTTTACCAGAGTCTAATGGTGGCTTTTGCATGAAAGCTACCCATATTTGAATAAAAATTTAGAACATTTTACATGATTTCCTGATTTCTTTTGATTGCAAAATACAGAGGATTAATATTAATGTTCAGTTAAAAATTAGCCCAGRATGTTGGCTGTATATGAAGTATAAAATGAATGACATAAACAAGCATGTAGAATACCTGGCCTGATCCCGTTGTTCACTTTACTTTCAGGCTTAATTCCATTTTCTTGCACCTCTTCTATGAAGATGAATTCACTTATCTTTGGAAGAGATATTTATGCAAGTCTTCCTACCCAGAAAAGAATAGAAGATTGGGAAATATTAGAAAGTGATCCCAACAGCAATTTTGCAAAAAGTGCTTATTATTTAACAGTAACTGCTGAATATCAGTCTGGCTCACTCCTCTCTAGATTCCCACACACGTTCATGACCTGTAATTGCACTGCAAAATAAGAAACAAAAATGAACCACAAAGGATTCTGTATAAACTCTATGACTCATAGAAAGAAAAAGCAGAATAGAACTCACAGAATTCATTTTCAGGAAATACGTTGATTGTAGAAATTTAAAAATATTTCTGTGTTGTTGAATTGGCCTAGAAAATCTTTCAGGAATATACAAGTATCCTAAGAGAATTAATTTACAAATAATCACATCAATGATAGTTCATCCACACCACTATTAATAGCTTTCTTAAACAACACTGTAATGTCAGTGTATTTTGCAATAGTTTTCTCATATAGTGGTGGATTTTCAGTTCAGATGGTTTAGAAAAGACACTTTCTTATCCAATACTACTGCTTAAACACAGTTGTATCTGTTTATGTTACCAAAGTATTATATAAGCATAAATCAAAGCCAAGAATAAATATTTGCAGCTGTTTAACTAGAAACAACATATGCTTTGGCATGTTCTTCTTGCCTGTAACTATTAGGCACTATGAGACGATCTTGCAAACAACCAAAGAGACAGGAACACACAGAATGGAGAAGAGGAACTAGAACCATCCAGCTCTTTTTCTTACAGAAATTTGAAAGTCCATGCCTGTTAAGTTTTGACCTAAAACACTAAAACCTCTTTTTATCTTTTATCTCTYTTAAAATCTCTTCATGAATCTTTTTCTCTGATTTTTCTGATTTGCAGCCTGATTACAGTCTAATCTAATTTTTCTCTAGCATGTTCTGACCTTTGAAGCATGCCTACCTCCACCACTAATGTACACAATAAGGCTTTACTTCTGATTCCATTTTAAACACGATCACAGGTCTTTCCTATAAAGACTGCAGACACTGTCACTGCATGGGAGGATTCATATTAAGCAGTGACAGCTGGAACTGTATTTTGCCAAATAAGATTGAATGATTTCATATTTCACATGAAAATTAAAAAAATAAAGAGATAATAAATGGAAGTAGCATTTTGACCTCACTCCTCTACCATGTAAACTGCATGAATGCATTCTGACCTCACTCCTCTACTTGCTTTCAATTTCAGCCCCCAGAGTGTAAAAGACTGAGAATAGGAGAGTACTAATTTCTTCATTTTTATAAAGTTCTACCGAGAGAGAAGTCTGGTATGCAAGTAGCCTCACAGGTGAAATCTGTGTTATGGCAGATGAGGGTATGTAGAAACTGCAGATAGTCCAACAAACCAAGTTGGTTGCAGCTAGAACAGATAGCCTAGCATGGGGATATTCACCATGCTAGTCTCGTTTTGTCTGCTGAAGAGAAGATTTAAGCTCCAATATCACTGTTTCCAACTGAGGAAGTCTGTTCAGGAAGCCTAGATTATGTACTAGAAGCAACACAATTGTGTGGTGCTGAGGCAGATTCACTAGAGCATTCACAGTACTGTGTGCATCTGATATGCTTCCATGCATTATTATTACCCACAATTTTCAACTAGATAGGAACTTTATTTCATTGCTTTCTTGGATTGCAGATGATCAGTTTAAATTCTGAAACAATCTGATGACATACTGTGAGTATAAAATCAGAAATAAAAACTTTAAGCCTTTGAAACATTGGAAATTCCATAATTTTAATACATTTTTAAAATCATATTTTAATACTAGCTTTCAGTCATCATTTTCCTTTTTTCTTTAGAAGTCGAAATTAAAAGTTGGTTCTCTCACAGTCATAGCAACTATGATAACATCCATTGTAGACATCTAAAATATTTGATCCGAAGTATTTACAAAATCTTACATACAGAAATCACACGCCATATTTAGAATTAAAAATAACCTGGCAAAACACTCTTTGTAAAGAATTTTTCACTGGAACATCATGCTTGCTGCCTGAGTTTGGCTTGATCCCAGAACTGGCCCTGCTTTTGGCAGGGGTAGTCTGGGCTAGAAATTTCCTCATGGCTTTTCTCAGCAGAGTGATTCTATGTTGGAATGTCTAAATAATTACAAGGAAATTACTAAAAAAAAAAAAAAAAAAAAAAAGATAAGAAACAAAGTATGTGGCTTTCTCAACAAGTCAGTTAAATATGTCCTGTCTCTGCTTTCTTTCTGCTCTTCCTGATTTCCCTGGCTTTGTTTTCTTCTGACTCTCAAAAGGAGTAAGAAACCAAGCTCACCAGGCTGACATCAGTGAAGTTGTATTCCTGTGATAACACTACTCAAAGTCCATAGGCACACGGTTATGCTACCTTCTTCTCTCTTTTTATCTATTTATCTATTTATTTATTTATTTATTTATTTATTTATTTATTTATTTATTTATTTATTTTCAGTAACACAGCTTTGGCCAAGGCTGCATACACCCATATGTAGGTTGTGCTTATTCCTGTGAAAAAATCATTTAAATTCTATCAGTTCTCCTTTCTATTTTGAGAATTAAGAGACCTTTGGTTTGCTTGGACAGAAGGCCAAAAAGCTCAACTACTTCCTCTCTATCTTACAACACTATGCTATTTCATCATGGGGGATGGATAAGTAACCATCCAAACTGCAAAAGGAATGTACAGAGGTTACACTGTAAGCAAGAAATGGTGAACGATGTGAGGAATGAGCAGAGGATATTGTAAGATTGCATCAGTTGTTGGGCAACGGGAAAAGAGAGTATGTGGAGCCAAATTACAAATCCCAGTGCAAAGCAGATCTGATGTGGAGGGATTTGCATCATGGGCTAAATTCATCTGTCCTTGTGAACTCAAGGTGCTGAGCAATCACTGTTACACATGCTAATAGTGTAACTGACAGAATTTAAGAACAACTGTACTATACTAAAAAAAMCAATACATTAGGAGGTGAAACAATATGATTTTTCAAATTTTATTTGAGTATATCTGACAACATGGTCTAAGTTTAAGATTAGGAGTATGAGAAACTATGGAAACTGTAGATGGGAAAGTGGCAAAGCACAGTCTTTCAAAAAAATAAAAATTACACAACTGCCTGTGTGCAACACAAAAGGTCTGAATTAAAGTCTATTGAAAGCAAAATTAATCTCACAATTAACTTCAGTAGGCTTTTCACAGATCCTATTTGTGATCACTAAGAATGAAAAGAGGAATATTATGATTCATCCTTAATTATCCCCCAAATTATTTAACRAAAATTTGACTAAATTGCAGTTAATGAAGCTCTACCATTGCCTTATAAGAATATCTTACTAGGGTGCCAAAAGGTAGAATTGGTTCAGGAAAATTCTTAACTTATATATAGATAAAAAATATAGCAGTTATTTGTCATACAAAGTGAATTGTGACTCAAGCAAGAATAAACACAAGTAGAATAAACACAAGTCATTGTGTTTATTCCAAATTCCAAAATTCCAATTATTTTTTCTTAATTTTAGAATAATGATACTTTAAATAACTGATGAATAGAGCTTTACTACTGCTGTTGAAAAAGAAGAAAAAAGATAAGGTGTTATCTTTATGGTCACATTTAAAAATACTTAGTAATTACAAGTCTTTTTTTTCAATTAAAAAATCTTAGTGGAAAAATATATAAGCAGCCTACTTTCTTCTTTTCCAATCTAGAAGAAAAATCTATTGTCTATACTTAAACACAAGTACTAGTACTTTAAAAGTATTTCCAAAACACTTAAACTTCTTACAGTGACTTCAAAAAGCTGTAGATTTAAACTGAAAAATAAGTCTCCATTTTACAAGGGGTATATGTTTGAAAACATCTTTGCTAGATTAGCTAAACAAAATTTGTGATGGCTCTGTTTCAGGTATTTCAGGCAAAGCTTATCTTTAATTTTGCAAATGTTCCAATGGGAAAAGTTGCTTGCATTGCTGAAATATTTCTAATGAAATTGAAGCAAATTATAGTATGTAAAAAAATGATGTTACCTCACATTTAGTAAGAGGAAAATTGCAAAAATGTTGTAAAGTTAATGATTCAGAATCTCTGACCTTGTCCTAATTCTAAAAATGGTGCCAAGCAACCAGAACACCATCCTATCCAAAATACAGAGGTGTGAAGCAGGCATGACATCTTTTTCCCGGTAACTCACAGCAAAACTGACAGTGTCAGAATAAAGTATCCAGATAAAAAGACAACATGTGAAATAAAATGATGTCACATTTAATAGACTTCCCAGCTCCGCACAGAGGTGACAACCCAAGACACTGGACAAACACTGTAATTGTGGCCAATGAGAACGTGAGTTTAGCATGTATTCTGTTTCATTCCAAATTTTGTTTTACTAATCAGTTTGTAGAAAAGTGAATTCCATGCTTCCTGTCTTCTCTCTGATATTCTACCTAGTCTGTTTTATATATTAGCTATCATTCACTGATACTCAGCATTATTGTCAATTAGAGCTGGATAAATGATTTCTCAGCAGTATCTTGGAGGTATTTGGAGTTACGTCTGTTCCAGTCTAGTGGATGAGAATTCAGAAACACAAAAAACTACATCAACCTTGAAGAAGTTACTATGCCTCAGCTGGACTAATTTTCATGTGTCAGCTGATCTGTAATATTGGTCCATGTAATTTCTGTAAACCCATGACAAAAAGTGTAGCTAACATAATCCTCTTTACTGTAARTTAACTATCTGAAAATTGCCTTGCATATTTTTTGAAGTAAAATCAGTTTCCAGTGATATTTATTATAAATCAAGTATGTGTGGAAATGTTTTACCCTAGCTTAATTTATTTATAGGCCTAAGTTTTACCAGCAAATCTGAGTTGGTATATTAGTTCTAAGAGACTTTTATTAGTAGGAAAACAACTATCTCAGAGAAACAGGGCAAATTCAGTGAAATATTAAATGCTTATTTTCATCTCCTTGTGTTTGGGGTGAAAGTCTGGCTGTGTTGAAATCCATGAAAAATTTGCATTTCACTTAAATGGTTTTTGTGACCAGTTTGCTTCAGCAAATGAAGCCATGTGGTTTCAACAACCTGACACATGTATGTCTTCAGAAATGGTTTTTAAGCACATGAATATTTTCACTCTATAATTAGACTTATGCAATTATAAGATTATCACATCGTAATGCATTTTCTGTTTGTGTGAGAATGTAACTCATGTTTCTGTCCAGACTCCAAATTGAACTCCGAGGTTCTTTGGATTTGCCCAGCCCTCACAATTACCTTGGGTGAATATTACTAAACAGTGGAGGTATAGTGCAGCTAGCATATTTCTGAAGGACTAAATTTTTTCAACTGTAATTTTTTTCTTAACCTGCTGATATTATTTCTACTAATTTTCAAAAAAAAGAGATGTTTTTGATCATATCTACTAGAGAAACTAAAAACAGTAGTTTGCTATTAATATTTCACAATAACTACAGTTTGTTTCATTAAGTAGTGAGTGCCCTGACCTTGCAAATGCTAGYCAGGTTGTCATTATCTTTTCATTGTGCATATCTTATTAAAAATATGGCCCAAGCTGAGCTAATTAAGACATAACAGAAAAGACTATAGCTACACTTCAAATTTAACAGCTTTTTTATTTTTTTTCCTGACAAGATGGAAAAGTGTCTGTGAGYACCAAATAAAATTTATTGAAAAGATTATTCTGTGTGACAGTGTGGTTAGAAGAATTAGCTGTTCTCCTTCAGGGCTAAGCTCTTGCCTATATTGTGCTTTACAGTTAATTAAGTGAAAGACTGCTGTTTATTTCCTTATAGCTTTCAGAAAATGATTGTTTTCAATTTCAGAACAACGAAAGCCAAGAAAGAATTAAGACATAYGAGAGTTCTGTTTGTCTTTGCATAGCATTCACTCAGTGAAGTAGAGCTTAAGTTCATTATTTAGCAGACACATGGTTAAGTTTAATTGTACTCACAAGCGTGAGTGTGAAGTGTTAAGATACTCGTTTTTACAATTGTCACAAACCACTAACTCAAGGATGTCTACTGGGAAAAGTATCTGTACAATGTTATTTGCAACATCTCACTCTGGAGAGTCACTCCAGTCTTCAAAAAAGGGCAAGAGGGAGGAGCAGGGCAATTACAGGCCGGTCAGCCTCACCTCCGTCCCTGGAAAGGTGATGGAGCAGTTCATCCTAGAGAGAATCTCCAGGCATATGAAGGAGGAGAAGGTGTTGAGGAGCAGTCAGCATGGATTCACCAAGGGGAAGTCATGTCTGACGAACCTCATAGCCTTCTATGATGGGATGACAGGCTGGCTGGATGAGGGGAGAGCCATGGATATTGTCTACCTTGACTTCAGCAAGGCTTTTGACACTGTCTCCCATAATATCCTCATACGGAAGCTCCGGGAGAGTGGACTAGACGAGTGCACAGTGCGGTGGATCGAGGGYGGGCTGGATGGCAGAGCTCAGAGGGTGGTGATAAATGGGGCCAAGTCCAGTTGGAGGCCTGTGGCCAGTGGTGTCCCCCAGGGGTCAGTACTGGGCCCAGTGCTGYTCAATTTGTTCAACAATGACCTGGACGAGGGCGYGGAGTGSACCCTGAGCAAGTCTGTAGATGACACCAAGCTGGGTGGAGTGGCCGACACTCCGGAGGGCTGTGCTGCCATCCAGAGGRACCTGGACAGGCTGGAGAGTTGGGCAGAGAGGAACCTCATGAGGTTCAACAAGGACAAGKGCAGGGTCCTGCACCTGGGCAGGAATAACCCSMGGCACCAGTACAGAYTAGGGGTCGACCTGCTGGAAAGSACCTCCACGAAGAGGGACCTGGGAGTSTTGGTTGACACCAAGTTAACCATCAGTCAGCAGTGTGCCCTCGTGGCCAAGAAGGCCAATGGGATCCTGGCMYGCATCAGGAGGAGTGTTGCCAGCAGGTCAAGGAAGGGGATTCTGCCCCTCTACTCAGCTCTGGTGGGGCCGCACCTGGAGTACTGTGTGCAGTTTTGGGCTCCCCAGTATAAGAGGGACATGGARCTTCTCGAGAGGGTCCAGAGAAGAGCAACTAAGATGATTAAGGGAATAGAATATCTCTCGTATGAGGAGAGCTGAGTGAGCTGGGCCTGTTTTCTCTGGGGAAGAGAAGGCTCAGAGGGGATATGATTAACATGTGTAAGTTCAGGAAGGGAGAATGCAGGGAGGAAGGGGACAGGCTGTTTTCACTGGTGGCCAGCGATAGGATGAGGGGTAATGGCCATAAGCTGGAGCACAGGAAGTTCCGTCTGCAGGTGAGGACTGTTAGGGTGACAGAGCAGTGGAACAGGCTGCCCAGGGAGGTTGTGGAGTCTCCTTCTCTGGAGGTCTTCCAAACCTGCGTGGATGCCACCCTGTGCCACATGCTGTAGGTGTGCCTGCTTGAGCAGGAAGGTTGGACTAGATGATCTCTAGAGGTCCCTTCCAACCTTGAATATTCTGTGATTCTGTGATTCTGTGATTTCTTCTATTTGACAAGGGAAAATATAAGTTGAACTTCTGGTGATATTTTACTAAACATTTAAATTGCCTCTATAGTACCTCTCTTTCAGTAGAGACTAACATGTTGGTGAGCATTTATGTACCATTCAATCTGCATTAGAAAAACACTTCTAAGTTCATTTAGGGCTTCACTCCAGTCCATTGCAATTGCTACCTCCTTCTCTCCCTGTGTATGGGTCATTTAGCCCAAATGGCAGGAACACAATTTCTGCACTTAGAGAATTCCTTGAGACTCGTTAGCTGTGGATTGATAGGAAAATAGCAATTTCTCTAGGTCTGCCAATAGCCAAATAACACTTTTTGCATATGTATATGATATTTTACTTAAGTGAGAAGTGAGAATTCTTTCTACTTATCTTCTGCTCTCTCCCATAGCAATAAAAATAAGAGGTGTAAATCCAGTAAGATACTTGATTGTAGCAGATAGGATTAAAAAAAAAAAAGATTGGTAAACAAAGCATGGATGATACTGTGATTAAAAAGAGACAGGTAGTCACAGATGTAAAATTTTATAAGGACAGAAGGTAAAATCAGTAAATCACTAAACAGAAATCCATTCCTTTCAGGTTTTTGTGCATCAAAAATATTTAAATACCAGCAGCTTGATGCTTACAACACATTAATTTTGAAACAAACATGAAACACAAATAGACACTGAACAGCAGCAACATGGGAAAGGAAAACTAAATTCTGTGCATTAAAGAAAACTGCCTGTCCTGGCCGGAAGGGTCAACAGATACCGCGAACTTGAAACAATTCATTTCCTATGTAACTTGCACTGACAACTTACTCTATTAAATTTGTCTGCGCATTAATGTACTCTAGAACTGAAAGGCTCTGGAAACCTACCTATTATTAACCTCTGTCCACTGCAATTGCTGGTGTAATACATCTATCTGGACAGACCAGACAGGTGTTTCTCCTTGCTTCTTGGCTATTGAACCAGTGAATTACRTTGGAGGAGAATCTCCTGTGTGAAGTGTTCCAGTGGGAGCCCTACAGCTTATGTTCTCCATCACTCCTCTTGCCTGAATTGTTTGGATCTTGATGTTGAAATAGGATAATATCCATTTGTCAGGTGCTTTAGTTATCATTATTAGATGAGTATGTCAAACCTGAACTGGATTGGAAAAAAAAAACGATTGATGTACATGGTAGATACAGAAAAACTCTCAGATTGTGAGCTAAGAAGAGAATTCTGATGGAAGTTTTCCTATGATTCAAGCATACGTAAATTTTGTCTAGTTTTCTGGTGTCTTTTGTCTAGGTTTTCTAGTGTCTTGACATGGCTATCTGTTTCCAAAATTGTGAAAACTTCTATACTTTCTCAAATTTAAACAGTTTTTGAGTTTGTTTAAAGGTTTTTGAAGAAGAAATAAAAGACAAATTAAGTACATCATATTTAGCATATTTGTATAGGAAACAGCTAAAAAATATGCATAGCTGAGCTCTGCAGCATGATGCTTCTTCAACAATGGTGAATAATTGCAAAGAAATTTTTTTCATAAGATTTTTCATAAAATAGTCATTGTTGCTGTGCTCATAATATAATGGAATCTTCTAATGAGATTCTAAACCTTTACCAAAGGATCTAATTGTTGSTCAAAACATTGATTAAAAAAAAATAATTGAGAATAAACTGAAAATACCCATTGCTAATTGTAAATACTTAAAAGGTAGGTCATTGATCTCAGGAGCATCTCTTAGAGACTCACAATATTTACTGGCTCACATTACTAGACTGCTCTGAAGATACGCTCAAAATGATGGTTGGATAAAGTCCTTTGGCAGGCAGCTTTAACCACAAAACCAAATGAAAGTCAAGTAAGGCCTCATCTTTATTCAGCTCCTGAGGCCACTCAAATGTTAGGCCAAAACTCCTAGCAAATCATGAGAAAGGCAGTTCAACAGAATTTTCTGCTCACAGACTGGTCAGCAGGGAATCCAGTTTTTGGAAATCAGAAGATTTTTAAAAAAAGAATTCTTCTGAAAGAATTCCTTTGGCAAATATTATTGAAACACTAGAAAATATGTAACTGAAAAAATAATTGAACTGTATCTGTCGTGCTACTTGCATAGTGCAAAATAGTTAACATCTGCACAACTGAGAATCCCCAAGTGGTATTAAACCATGACAGTTTTGTTCCACCTGTTCCACAGACACAGCTCTAGTTATAAGAGCTTGGTTTGAGCACTGTGTTCCTGTGGCTGACCACAGTCTTCAGGTAGCCAAAATGCAGCTCCGCACTTTGATGACCAAAATACATCTCTACGCTGTCTTTGCCTCTTGCCAGATTTGACAAGTGCAAATTTCCAGCATAAATTCACTCAAAAAAAGTCATAATTGACTCTGCAGGAAGTCTATCTGGCCTACCACTTGCCACAATCCGAAAAGCCAAGATAAGAATAACTGATAATTTCTAATTATCATAAGATATATATTTCTATCTACCACTAAAATAAGAGGGTTCAGGGGCATAAAGCAAGTATGACAGCTTCTTTTTGGCCAACACAGTCACCAGATTTGAGACACAATCCAAAACTTAATATTCTGGTCTATTTAGAAAAGGCAGAGTCTATAACAAATGCACCTATATGGGCAAATCCCACTCTACCAAATAAAAAGTCACACCTGCATATAACACTTCACTGACAGCACAGCCATTAAGCTGTGGGTGTACCATATAAGAAAAGAACAGCTACATTACAGTAATTTAGTCTATTACACTCAAGGGTGGGGTAGCAGACAGCAATTATCCTATTAGGACAGAGACTACTGCTCTCTTCCCAGTCATCTCTGTATTGATATGAGATCTGAGCTGCGTATTTCACAATATTTTTAGGCAAAATGCCACAACTACTCTCCATTAGGAGGTCAGTCTCAACCTTAATTCCCCTTCTGGTACTCTGGACAGTTTCAGAAATATAAACTAGTTTTTCATAAATATTATTAAAATATATATGTAAAGAAAATCTTAAAAAGCATTCTTATAAAAGATTGGCTTTACATTGCAGGGGTAAGCCTTGGACATCTGAGAGTGGATTTTTTTTTTGTCAAAGTCTGCTTCGAGGGCTGGGGCAAGTTTTTTTCTACATATTTCATTTCCTTTAAAGTGGACATAATTCATCTGTTCACATACTTTAGTGGGGGGAAAGGATCACATATTTCTATGACACTTAGAAACTCTGCATTAGACAGACCTCTTATATTCATGGTAATTAGCTGGTATTATAAAGGTTTAATGTCTATGATGAAAATCACCGCTCTTAATTCTAGCTGAATTTATATCTAGGTGAGACAATGTGTGGATAACACTGGTTAACATGACAAAAATCTTCATAGATGTTACTGTCAGTTCTCTTTTACGATTCTGAAAATATTGTCTGCAAGCAAAGAGGAATTACACAACAGATTATGTAGAATATCAGAGATCTTCCTATAACAAAAAGCATATTGCAACCAYGCATGTAAGGAAGGAAGGGGCCAAACTCTTCTCAGTGGTGGCCAGCGACAGGAGAAGGGGCAACGGGTGTAAGTTGCAACACAGGCAGTTCCATCTCCATGTGAGGAGGAGCTTCTTCACTGTGAGGGTGACAGAGCCCTGGCACAGGCTGCCCAGGGAGGCTGTGGTGTCTCCTTCTCTGGAGGTCTTCAAAACCCACCTGGATGCCGCCCTGTGCCACATGCTCAGGGTGTCCCTGCTTGAGCAGGGGGTTGGACTAGATGAGCTCTAGAGGTCCCTTCCAACTTCAACCATTCTGTGAGTCTGTCATTCTGTTTATGGGGTAAATTATGTATATACATACATAGGCCTAAGTTTCTAAGTATTTACCTTCACAAGCCACTTTTGCTAAGTAATTCATTTTTACACAGAATATAGATCATAACTTTTATAAGATCACAGTGTCTCAACTACATTTGTTTGTTAAAATATAGCTTAAAATATATCCATATTGTCTTATGAATGCAAAGCAATAATATATATCTTCTTTATATCTCATTTTGCCTTTCACATATTGCTATCTGTATGCTATTTCATTGTATGCTATCTGTAATTTCATTGTATTTCATTGTATGCTATCTGTAATGCTATTTCATTGACTAAACTTGTAGACCTATAGCATATACAGGTACTGGGACCTAAATGTTCCTAAGATGCCTTTTAAAACTGCATGTTAAAAGGAAGTTTTTATTTAATTAAAAGTACAGCTTTACAGCTCCTTGTTTGTAAAAACTCTTTGTATATTATTCACCCAAGTAAAACAAAAAAACTGCTATTTAAACTRATTTTATAGACAGAGCCTTTGTTGTTACACCCTGCTGCAAGTTAACTGTGAAAAACTCCTGGAAGGCAGTGTGAGTTGTTTGAGATACACGTTCAGAGAATGAATACTGAAGGGACACACACAGATCATTACCTCATTTAGTACTCAGCTGAATACAGAATAAGTCTTTAAAAATAAGTGAATATCTTACTGCTAATGGCATATCAATTTCATGTTCTATTGCATGAAAGTAAGCAGAAGAATATTTTAGATAATACAATCAATGCCAAATAAAAGTGCTTCATGATGTGAAGCAACAGTTTATTCAGACATTAAAAAGGTCAAACAATTCCTCTGGTCTAGAAAGGCTCTCATTTTGTGAATTTTAGTGTAATCTATACATTCCATCACATCACTGATGGCAAGTATTCTGGGTCTACACATAACAGAGGCAAAAAAAAAGAAGATAACAAGCACTTCATATCTGCAAATTCTTTACCCATGGCCTTGCTCCAATTCTTTGTTATCATGAAAAAATTCCAACTTGCCTATTACTGTGGTGGCAAAGGTCATTTTTGTAGATTTAGTTGTTTTCATTTGCACAGAAACTTGCTCAGCTGGGATGTCCTGCAGAGTTCTGTTTGTTTATTGATAAACAGACTTCCTTTCAAATTTGACTGTCACTGATACCTAAGCCTCCTGAAGTCCTCAGAGTTAAGAAAGAAAACTAAGCAAAAATGGTTGTGTTATATTTAGGCAAAAATGGAGTGTCTGAATACTTGAAGAGGCCTGAGCGCACTTTTTAAATGCCTTGTGCCACTTAGAAGTTTAAGTGCTTTATAGTCACAGTAAAGTTCAGAATCCTAAATAACATTTAAAAATGTAATTTAGACAATTTTAAACATAGTCTCTTTTATCACATTTTATGAAGTTTATTTTTAAGCAGACAATGCTGAATAAAATCATTACTGTCACTACATCTCTCCATCACTGTTAAAGTAGTTTAAGAGATATTTAAGGTAATGTGTCTTTTCTATTATCTTAACAACTTCATAATGTATCTGATTTTTCCATTCATCACAATGATTTATTGAGAAGTCTAGAAAATTTTGCACAAATACCACTGAAAGAACAGACTGTATATCAGAAAGTTCACTCAGTAACTTTGTTTTTCCCAGTCTGACCACTGACCATCAAGCAGAGTTGGAACAGATTCCAACTTCTATCTAGAAAAAGCAGACGAGCATTTGCTGTCTCCACAAAATTGATTCCATCCTAGGAACATGATTGCAGAATGTGAGAATGAAGGAGAGAAAGCAAAAAGAGGGAGAGAAAGCAAAACAGAGTGAGCAACAGTGGGAGACAGTGGGCAAGTGAGAGCAGRTGAGCAAGATGAGGCATGTATACAAACTACTGGGAGTTGTGGTGGGATAGACAGARCATGCTATCAGATGTGTCTGCCTACCTAAAACTCTCTCAATTGTAGCCTCTTCAAACCTTGTAACACTTCTACTAAGGAGCAAATAATGTCCTTGAGAAACACTRTGCATTATCTCTCTCCAGGAAACCTCCCTATATGGCTTTACTGGTGGAAAAAGCAGAAAAGGGACAAAAGTTTAGGTGGAAGTTTTCTTTTCATGAATCATGAAAAGTCTGATCTCTTAGTTGCACAATTCACAGGAGATGGGATTTGATAGATTTCTCATGCTTCACTGTATATTTCCATGAACTGTATATTTCCATTTTCATAATGATTTTTATCAAGATGTTTAGTAGGAAAAACTTTAGCATACATCACTCTTTATCAGGATTTAGCTAATTCCTTTGTAGCCACTTCTGACTTCCCTATAAAGAGTTGTCTTTTGGTTTTCCTAAGCTTATAACTTTATATCTTCCAGATTTTCAAGACACATGTAAATTATTTCTTTCTTAGAAAAGCTACTTTCTTTCTTTAGAAAAGTTAGTCTCTACCTGTTAAGAAATTCATGAAGCAAAAAGATCATAGAATCATAAAATCATAGAATCTTTAAGGTTGGAAGGGACCTCTAAAGGTTGGAGGGGACCTCTAGAGGTCATCTAGTCCAATCTCCCTGCACACAAAGGGTCACTTAGAGCACGGGGCACAGGGCTGCATCCAAGAGGGTTTTGAATATCTCCAAAGAAGGAGACTCCACAACCTCTCYGGGCAGCCTGTTCCAGTGCTTTGTCACCCTCACTGTCAAAAAAATTTTCCTTAAGTTCCTGCAGAACTTTTGGTGCTTCAGTTTGTGGCTGTTTCCTCTAGTTCTATTGGTGGCCGCTACTGAAAAGAGGCCGCCCCCCTCCTCCTCACTGCCTCCCTTGAGGTTTTTATACACACTGATCAGGTCCCCCCTCAGCCTTCTCTTCTCCAGGCTGAACAGGCCCAGATCTCTCAGCCTTTGCTCATAGGGCAGATGTTCCAGGCCCCTGATCATCCTCTTGGCCTTGCGCTGGACTCTCTCCAGCAGCTCCACATCCCTCTTGTACTGGGGAGACCAGAACTGGAGGCAGTACTCCAGATGTGGCCTCACCAGAGCTGWGTAGAGGGGGATGATCACTTCCCTCGACCTGCTGGAGATGCTTTTCTTAATGCACCTCAGGATCCCGTTGGCCTTCTCAGCCATGAGGGCACACTACTGCCTCATGGTCATCTTGTCATCCACCATGACACCCAGGTCCCTCTCTACAGAGCTGAGCAACCTCTATGTGTTGAGCAGTCAAACAGATCATAAAATCCAGTACATTTATTCTGCTTCCTGGCAAGGAGGATAAAAAGCACATATTATTTTGGAACAAGATCCCATGTGGTGTATGTACTATAGTATGTACTTAGGATACTATTAATTGGAGATAGAGAAATTAAATAAAAATATGAATGCACTTTCTTATTTACTGTATGGGATTTGTAAGCAAGAGAATACAAAATATTTTTGTATATAATGAACTTAGAGATCTCATGTCTTTAATGCAAAATCATTCTACGCTAATTTTCTTTCACAATTGAAATTTATTTTTACACAATTGAAATTGGACTGAATTCATTGTCTGTCACTAAACTGTAACTGATTAACCACAAAAAGAATTTCTATTAACTTTAGCAGTAAATTCCAGGATTACATTAAGCGAATTTTACAATGAACTATTTTTGACTTGGTTTGTTCAAGGTTATTTTGAAGTATTCAAAATTACAGTAGACTGAAGTGAATGCCTCATTATCCAAATAACACTATAAATAAATACTCTGAAACACATTCTTCATTGAAACGTCAAAACAAAGCATGCCATCATTTGATTCAAATTAGGGTTCTCTGCTATATGCTACTTATGAGCCAGACATGAGAATTCCTACAAGAACACCATGCTACATATAAGCCAGTATCTGTTTTACAAGAAATGAGTCTTTGCCTCTATCCTACAGGAATTTGGTCCTGATTTATGAATCAAAGACCAACATTTTTCAATCAAAAGGGACCAAATTTTGTAAAAAGATTTACATATTCCCTCCTTACCCTAACAAGAGCTCTGTTCAGATCCAACAGAGAAAAACAGTTTTGAGTTTGCTCTCTTCCACAGATATTAATAGAACTTTAAATTGCATGTAAACGCTGGATGAAATTGAGGAAGACCTTTGACACTACTAGAGTCAATTTTAATCTGGATAATCATATACAGAATCATGATAATCATTGCCTAGAAGTTCTGGGAAAATGCTGAGTTAACATTTTGGCTAGGAGACACGCACATTCCTATCCTGGATGCTCAGCAGATTGAAAGAGTATCCACAGATTTTTAGCTATATGTGTGGGAATGATACCAGGTAGGCAGTATGCCCAGACTGAGCTGATACAGTTACTCAAAGATTTTTCTTTGCAAATTATTCTTAAAACAAACAAACAAAAATATTCCATGAAAATTTTATTCTTGGACCAATTCCTGTAATAGTTTTTCCTGATTTTGTTTACTCTTCTCCTTTCACCTCCTTTACCAATTTTCCATACGCATTTTAACGAGACTCGCAGAAATGAAATTTCTACAGGAATGTTTTGCTTTTTCATAGAATCTCAGAATCATTTTGGTTTGAAAAGACCTYCAAGATCATTGAGTCCAACCAAAAATACACCACCGCCATGCTTGCTAAACCATGTCCCTAAGTGTCTGATCTAGATGTTTCTTGAACACTGGCAGGGATGGTGACTCCACCCTAGGCAGTCTGTTCAATGCTTTATCCTTCTTTCTATGTAGAAGTTTTTCCTAATATCTAACCTGAGTCTTTAGTAGATGCAAGTATTTTCATTATAAAACGTGTGACTTTAATAGACTTCCTAGATTTATAAGAAAATGCTCAAAATGGAAGAAGGACCAAAGCTGAGTGGATGACAGCAGAGAAGAGATTACATACCCTTTTTAATGCTTCAAAGCTTTTTAAGCTTCAAAGGCCTTATACATTTACAATTTCAGCTTCAGAAATATATTTTGACAGTTGCTACTAATTGCACGGTTTGCTAATATATCTTTTTAATTAAAAAGGACTAAAGGATTGTACATAATAAGACGCAAAAGGAAGATTTTAAAAAAGCTTTTGTAGGCAAGGTTCTGAAGTTATATGAATTTATCCACAAATTTTATCTCTATGAGAAAGGGGGGAAAATCTTACATGATCTAAATAAACTACCCTTTTTTATTGCTGAAATTATGATTGAAAAATTCTACTATGAAAATTGAGATATCGTAAGTTACTCTCCCTGTGATTTTAAATACAAACCTGTGCTTTGAAATACAAACACAAATTTTCATTCTAATCTTGCGTTATACTTCATTGACGATAAATTTAATTTTGCCAGAAACATTTTCTATATTAAATGTTCTTTCTCCTTTGTATTTTCCCACTGAATGTTTCCTTCCCAGTCAGTGTAATTGCTCTGTGCTCTACTGTACACGAGCATCTGTACCCCTTTTTCTCAAGCACGCTTTCCTCTTTCCCAGTGTCAAAGTCTCTAAACCTTTACAAAGAGCATTGAACTGGGAATCTTTCAGAACTTCTGTTTAATTGTAGCAGACATGCCAATTCAGGATGCCAACAACAACATACAGTAGATGTTGTGTGCATTTTTTTCATGGCTATTGGGATACTGTTTCTTTGAGAGACTGGATAATGAAGTAAGATGAGGTGAAGGGCAACTTCTGCTAGACGTGTACGTGTTAGAAGCCACGTGGTTGCAAGATTCAAACAGCTATTCAGTGAAAAACAAACAAACAAAAAAGTGTCCTGCAAAAATGTTTCCAGCGTCATTTCTAATTAGAATAGCCTAGACAATACACAAAAGTTGATCCATTTAACAAAGCACAAAATTCTCAGCTTTGAAAAACTTTGCTAAATAAATCATTAACTTTGGGGCCCTCCATGTGTACGTTCAAAGATTATGTATCTTTACTGCAAACCAATAGCTGCAATAGCTGTCTGAAAACACATTTGAGGAATAGGTGAATAGTAATTAATGCAATTTTCTATTTTTAAATCTTCATGTATCTTTCAAATTCTCTATTACTCTGAAAAGCAAATAACTTCAGTATGTACATTTATAGTCTACAAAAACATAACCATCTAATATAAGAAAAAGTGGTAAATTAAGCCCTCACAATATTTTGTTATTAATTTTTTGAATATGTGACTTCGAGAGGATAAATAGACCACTTGGTGTATGCTCAGCTTACTTATTTTCATCAGGTGTTTCATCTGACTAGTGACTCTTTATTTAGTACTCTGTGCTCCTTTCCACATTTCCAAAGGCATTGGCTTTTAACTTGCCCTCTGCTCATGTACATCGCTGAGCAAACAAAGGCTCCAAAAAAAAAAAATTTCCTTAATTAAGACATATCCATCCAGCTGCAAGCTGAATTTCAACAGCTACTGAGGAAGCAAAAAGGTTATAGTACATGACATGTCTTTGGTAAACAATGTCAAATCTAGTGAAGCCATTCTTACAACTGAAGGTCTAGACTAATTACAAATGAGTCTTCTATATTGACAATATTAATTAGGGTTTTTCTTCTCAGCACTCAGCAGAAGATCTGGTACTATTTTATCTTCAAATAACCCATCTTGGGTAGTGCAAACATTATAAACATGTACATCTGAAGCAAAGACATCTTATACCCTTGCTATGTTTGAGATAAAGATTATCTCATGTCAAGGACAAACCATTATGAACCATTTTGAGGTGTATCTTTAATGCATAGAACAGCGTAATATCAACATAAGTTTGCATTCACAGGCTATAGTAGAACTTAATTTCTTTGCAGAGGCAAAAAGCTAGGCTGCCCTCTTACAAAGAAAAACAAATTTTCCTCTTAATCCATGCACCCTTGCTGTGATTCACCTTGCTTTTCATTATTTTGAAATGTTTGAATGATTTATCAGGTTTAATTACAACAAAGTTTATAAAAGAAAGTGAAGGGAGGGACAGAGGATGTAAGGATTGTCTTTAAAATGAGGGTTCTCACAGCTTTTCATTTAAGTTACCTAGAGCAAATAATTCTCTTTGTGGAAAAAAAGGACCAATTTCCTCAACAAGGAAAAACAGTGGCTCTGCTGTAGCMCTGACAGGCACTAAAAACATGTTCATGTTCCAAACCTGCAGCAAGAGCTGCCCAGGGACTGTTCATTGCTCTAAAGAGTTTTCCCATTTTACCGTCAAATCTCTGATGAGAAACATACCTTGAGAGTCTTGTCCAGTACTGTCACACCGTGACAATTTTTCTTTGCACTCTACTCCAGCAGGAGGAGCAAATGAAGCGATGCCAAGAGAGCACCAGAGACAGCATGCTCCACAGAATGTGCTGCTGCAGAGAGTATAAGATCACTCAGTAATCCACAGGCAGATGAAAGGCCCGAGACTAGTGCATAGATTTCCAGGGTTCATTCTTTCACCTCCTCAGCAGTAGTTGCCTCGGAGAGGTCAGTGAGAATGTGGTTCCCATGCACTTCACCCCTTACATCATTCTGTAACAGTTAAGACATGATCAAGGAAATGTAACACACCGGGAGCCAGGAGTTTCCTGAAAGATGTCTGTCTTTTGAGTTCAGCCTGAAGGCAGCACATAGCTCTCACTGAACCATAGATCGCCTAGTTGGAAGAAGAAAAGCCCATCACAGAGTTAAATGCTTTGCCTTGCAAGGAAGGACTTACACAATTGTAAATACATTGAACAATGCTTTAGTAAAACAAGAAAAAGTTCATGTTTAACTTTCCACATAACTTTAATTTGATGAGCTACAAATATATGTTTTTATAAAACAAGCCATTAAGTGTTTTTCATTAAAATGTTTTTTTCTTTCTGGCACTTCTGAAATTATTTTGGCATCCAAACACATGAGTTCACTACTTGAAGCTGTATGAGGCTCAGTAGTGTGCTGAACTGTAGCTGTAATATTTTTCATCAATTCCTGTTACTGTTCCTGCCAAGTATTCAGCTAAAAATTCTTATAATCTAACCCTCTGTTTATCTGTTTATTTATGCTTTTTATCCTGTTGAAGCCTGAGAAAACCAAAGGCATATATCACATTTAATTCTACAAATCTGGTTGTATTTGTAGAATTTCCCTCGTGCCTTTCCCTCATGGCTCAGAAAACAATGTTTCAAAATATACTCTATCCTTTATAATTAAAATAAATACAATTTAACATAAATATGTGTGGTTTTTGTTCTGTCTTGGCATATGTCTTCAATTTTTTTTTTTTTTTTTTAGAACTGACGCACTATTTCATAGGTTCATGGGTAGAAACAACCTTGCTGTTTCTCAAACCACTAAACTGACTCATTTCCATGTTGATTCTGGACGTATCAGTGTTATCAGAGAAACATTTCAGCACTTCAGTCTGGTTTTGCTGAGACATGTGCTTTGCAGCCATCACGTCAAACCTCCGTTCCAAGGATGCAGTATCTCATTTTCCCGCTGCAATAACACTATCAGCAACATTGATCTTGGAAAAGGTATTGTAGTTCATCATCCTCGATATAAACTTGAACCAGAATACAAATCTTCATAAYCGGCAAAATTATTACCCTCTCCCAAAACAATTTGTTGTCAAAAACACCCAGTGGAGTAGGAGAGATTTAAAAGTAATATTCTTTACAGAAAAATGAACCCTTCACTTAACCACTATCCTGTTTTGTTCATCCCTACAAGGGAAGAACAGATCTGGCTCGTCACTCATCACTGACACCTACTGGCCCCTCGTTTGCCTGCAGCAAAGAGAACCGTCTCCCATGTAGACGGTGAACTTCCTGCCCATCCCAGTTTCAACGACACCAGCAACTTTTCCAAACAAGGTAAAAGAGTAGCTCAGGCCCAGACCGATCAACGATTTCCCATAGGTTATGAAGCACCTGCCAGAAATACTGTCATAGTAATAGGTTTTTGTTTGTTGGTTGTTTTTTTTTTTTCTCTATAAAGACAAAAACATCAACAGCATGAAGCATAGAACTCTAATGTTTTTTAACAGGGTAGGATATCAACTGAAAGTTCTGCGGTGTGTGTGCACAGGCATGACTTGTATGCACATATGAATTATATGCAAATGCTTATACACAAGTATGCATGCATACACACACATACAACAGAGGTTTAAGARAAAAGCATATAAAGTAAGACCAGCATAGGTTATGCATTATAGAGGTARCAATAATAAGGCAAAATAATTGCTACACATTAAAAAAGTCAAAAAAGAAAAAAAAAAGCATATTACTCTAAAAATGATCTCTTAACATTTTCAAACAAGCCAACACTCAGTCTAATCTGCCACATACCTGTTTTTGAGCTTGGGCTGGTGTGAAGGCAATGAGAACTCTGAAATATTTACTGTGCTTGTTTCTTAACACAAAAAAAACCCTGACCATCAGAAAAGAGGGATGAAGCCCAAACTTACACTATAAATTCTYACTACTTGCCTCATAAACAAAATCTTTCTTTTGCATGCTGCTAACACATACAGTCTGGCTTGCTACATGCCTGTTGCTGTGGCTTCTGGATAGCCAAGTAGCTGCTCTTCCAAGACTTCTGTGCAGGTGCAGTGTAGTTGTGCTACCAGGCTTGGTACTAGCACTTAGTGCAAGAAGGAAATAAGACTCAGCTTTTGCTGAAGACTATGAAATTTTGGTGGGGACAGCCCATAGCCACCACTGTATATAGAAGACCACACAAACAAGTATTTCCAGACTGGATCTAGTGACAAGAAAATGACTGCAATTAAAGCACACAATTGAACTCTCGGGCAGTACAACCCAGACAGTGTTTGGTTTCCTGAATTCAGTACAACATTTTTACGAGATAAGTCTTCCTTCTCTGTTACAGAGGGACTTAACTATGACCTTGAGTGCTACCATAGTCTCTTCAAAACCATTCATACCATACAAAGATTTTTTATCGCCAGGACAATCTTTCACTCAGCAGTCTTCCATATATATTAACCCTTACATTATCTTTGTGCTTAATGCTGAAGTCTCACTTTCTGWATTATTTCAGAGGTTCTGAATAACTGATAACTATTCCATCTTTAAGGCTATGTCCTTTTCCCAAGCATGACTCTACTGCATTTAAAGAAGGCCTGATCTTGTYTGTCTTGCAGCATCACTTTTTTAACTATATGCATGGGAAAAAAATTCTGTTTGATCTGCAAAGACAAGGTTTAGAAAATGTCTTTGTAAGACCTCTTTTACAGATACATGACACTGGTCAACTTAACTATCTTGCCTATCAGTTACATGTGTTTATTTATGGATACCTCCTTCAACATGTGCTGGAGTGAAGTGGAATAGGGAATTCAGGAAGGAAGAGGTAGAAAAAGAAAGTCACTTCTAGAGATATTTTACTAGTGGTATTTATTATCTTAATTTGAGTAGGAAAATACCACGAAATTTTGATTGCTGGATGCTGTAACCCTATTTCCTTTGCTTCTGGGTTATTTTGCATRTAATTTCAGCTGTGGATGTTAAATATATACAAACATTATTAATGAAGCTGTTGCAACAAATATACATTAGCAAACAACAGTAAAAGAAGAAATGTAAGGGGAAAATGTTAATTCAAACTCTCAAAACTGACTTATTAAAATCTCATTTAAATAAGAAAAAAGTATGCCCCATAAAACTGTCATTCTTACGTACCATCCCCTTAAAAAATAATTTTAAAAAAGGYAAAAAAAGGTAATTTAGAGTAAATGGTAGGGTAAATGGTAGCAGCAGTCCTAAATGATAACTGCACAAACACAAAATATATTATGAGATAATTATGAGATATTGGATTATGAGGTAATGAGATTGAGATATTGGCAATGGTATTATTATTATTATTATTATTATTATTATTATTATTATTATTATTATTATTATTATTATTATTATGAGGTATTGAGTTAATGAGGTAAGGAGGTAATGAGATATTGGATTATGAGATAATAAATAACCTGTGAAATAAGAAAAACATGACATTAGAATATTACAATAAAGCTTCTATCTCAAGAACGACTGCACTATGCTTTATTCACAGTTTATGATCCAGACTTAATAATGACAGACTTAATAATTTTCTTAGATGAGTTCCAGTCAGTTTCCTCAAAGAATGAGCTTATTACAAATAAAAGAATTTATAGAACTAACCAGTCTTGTTGATACAAGTGCCAAACCTTTGATTTTATTACATTTATTCTGGGTCAGTGAATGAGGAAGATAATACGTTGAATCCTGTTGATTCATCATCAGCTGTACATATGAAAAGATTAAAAACTGAAAACAAACTATAGATGTGTAAAACAAAAAATGGTAACCATATTTAGGGCAAGATGATGCATCATGTTTCCAGGTCATGACTGTAGAACTGAAATATGTTGAACATTTTAAATAATGAATTCAGTTAGAGTCTCAAATGTTTAAAGTGTGGTAAGAATTTAGCGGATGGAACAGGCAGTCCTCATACAAGCTTTAAGCAAAGTCATTGCTTAGACAAGAAAATATGTCTTAGTCCACGTGACTAATATCAGGGAAAACAAAATAAAACAACACCCCACAATATCTCTTGCAAATTGTCTGTGCCTTCTTCCTATTAATTCCACAATAAATGTATTGTACTGCAAGTAGGAATGATTTACTGAATTTATTTTATTTCCAGTTCCTCAGACAGTATCTTAAGTGTAGCCATTTATGTGTAACAATAAATACAGTTTGAGTTTCATAAATGATGATTTTAACCACAGAATAAATCCTAGCAATGGAACAAAGCTGAAGAAGGTGTTCTTCCCAAAGAATTTCTGAAAGTTATTTTATCAATAACTCCCTATTATGGTACTTTGAAGTTCAGAGGATGTTAGGTAAAGAAAACTCACTGAATTACATAAAGCTTTCATAAGAACTTTTTGCCAAAAGGATATGCTTGGGTAAGGACACGATAAATCAGTAACAAAATAACCTTTAAAGGGGGTGAAAAGCTTACTTGAGATATCCATTTGAGGATGTATTTTTATTTTCCCATTGTTAAGATAATACATAAATTGTATTTTATACTGTGCATCACCTACCTCTGGATTTTCCCATTAGTCTGTCAAACTAATTGCTGTGAAATCTTTCCCTTAGAGTGAGACATAAAACTAGACAACTACATTCGTAATTAGATAAAAGTTATTGAATTTCAGCTACCTTCAGGAGATTTTCCTCCAAACTATATTTTTATTACACAAAATTGCTTTGGAAGAACCAAATATTTCACAAAAAAATTTAAATGTTTTATATGAAACCAAAATAATCTAGAGCTAGAAAAAGGGCTAAAGCTCTTTTACTAGATTCCTGTTATTTATATCCAAAATACTTTGATTTTTAGCCAATGCTTTTCAGTTCTTAGTTGCCAGAAACTAAAAATGTTGTTTTCCTATTTTTTTCCAAGGGAGAAAACTCCAATATGTTTTTGAAGAATCTAAGTGCAGAGGCTTTCCTACATTTAAGCTCTYCTACACAGAACACATATCTAGTTGGCTAAGAAAGGACTTGGGAACTCATCCACCAACCTGTCTGAATATGTAGTCCTGATGATTTAGTCGTTTCATTTTAAACTATTCCTACAGTGCTYTCTGTTCATTCTGTCCTTGCATCTATATGCTTAACATTTATGAATAAGAATCTCCATAACGTCTCCATAAACGAAACTGGATGATATGAAATACAGCATAATAGACAGAAAAAAAGGAGCAAAAGCCATCTGAAGACATCAGAAAGAGCTGTTCTTCCTAGTTCTTCTTGGGACAACTTGTTTCTGTGTTTTTAGAGAGAGGCAACTCTTTGCACAAGAACATGTTGCAATAGAACATATTTGCAAGGGAACAATCACTGAAAAGCCTCTGAATAATTTCCAAATAATGACTGAAACATATAGAGATCCTTAATATTAACTAGAACCCTGCATCTGTAAAATGCCCTTGACTGCATTTGACTGCAGAAAACCTCAAAATAGATTTTCAAATTTTCATTTAGACAGGAAAGTACGTCGATAACTTGTATCCTATTGACACTGAATGGAAAGGAAATATTAACTCACTTCAGATGGACAGTAACATAACTGTAAAGATGAATAAAAATATTTCATTAAGTAGTAAATAATAAATATTGCATGCTTACAATGAAACTGGAATTCTTCCATTTAATTTTTAGTGCCTTCTTATCCATGTAAATGAGGTGAAAAAAATGTAGTGTGAGATATTTGAAATTATAACATAGATATTTTAACAACAGGATTTGTAAAACTAAGATTTTTGTCTTACAGTATGAATTTTAGTTTTAAAGTAACTATTTTTCAATAAAAGAAATTTCAAAATATTCTCAACATAACTATTTTTTTTTTTAACAGAAATGTAAAATGAATGGGATATATGGCACAAATAAATTCTGGCAATTGCAGAACTATTTAATTACTTTTTTTGCAGTGTTCCCAGATGAAAAGCCAACGAACGTGCAGCCACAAGAAAATGTTTGTTGCAATCGAACAAATCTCTAGTATTCCTGAGAAATATGACAAATAAGTGGAATTTGTGGGAACATTTCCGGAGTTCATAAATGGGTTAAACACTCAAAAGTTTAAACTGATTCAAAATTCCTTGAAACCAACCCAAAGTAAATACAAAAAGAGASATAGGGGGAGAAAACTTTCCCAACTGTTTGACACTTTCCAGTATGCTACTGTGCACCACTTTCAATTATTTAAATACTAATACACAGCACATACTGTATCAAAGATACTGCACATTAACTAAATGAAAATATAAGAAATCATTAACAGTAGCTGTTACAGTCTCACAAAAAATAATTATSTCTGTTCTGTTTTTGAAATTGCCACGTGTTCAAATTCTAAGATCTGAAACTTCACACCTCAAAGGCTGTTATGTTTTGCTTTGTTTTTCTGGACAGTGGAATCTTCTTGCACTAATTCTGCCAATGCACAACAGGGTGATGTGTTGCCACTTATAAAGACTGTCTCACACTTCCATTAGAAGACCACATTTTTCACCAGCTTGCCTTTTGCCAAATTTTAATAAGTAGGCCTATATTTTTCATGTCACTCTCAGGCTGATTTATTTTACTATGTTAAACTTCAGCCAAAAGAGTAAGTTCTTATATTTTGTGAGAACAAGACAWGGGAAAATGTGTTGTTTTACCCACATGGATAATGATAATAATAATAATAATGTTGATTGGTAAAGGGAGGAAAAACAACTAAAGAACACTGGGGCAAGCAGCTATTGAAAAGCAATTTCACAAGGACACCACTGTGGTCCAGATGTGTCTGTCTTAGCCTTTCCCTTTCATATGTAGTCAAATGCACCCAAGCTTAAAGACTTTTTAAGTCTTTATAGTACACTATCACCAACATGTTGTGTAGATGAAAGGCAGAATCTGTCCCAGGAAGACAGAATCAACATATCAGATATTGAACATCCCAGGGCATGTAAAGAAAACCAGAAGATCTGTAAGTTGTTGTGAACTGCAACAGGCCAAGGGTGGGATATGTACATTAAATACATGTCCCACCGAGGTCAAGGAGGGAAAATAAGAATTGGAGCCAGTGGGAATGGGAAATGCACATGTGGCTGGAAGGGTGACCACATGCCAGTAAGACAGAGAAAAAGACTGGATTATGAGTCAGGAAGAACTGGCACTAGCTAGGGAAACAGACTGACACAAGAAAAAGAAGCTTCTTCTTCATTGTGAGATTAGTGGTGAAACAGCCAGGGCAACAGACAACCAAGTCAGAAAAAATAAGATAGCGAGGAACAAAGACCTATTGAAGACAATGCAGTACAGATCAAATATGAGAGCAGGAAGTCCCACGCGTTTAAGGTATCACATTCCTTCTCAGAGCTTGCAAGAGAGACGTTATATCAAGTCTTATGATTTCTCTCTTGATAACAACTATTATCAAATCAATTGGAAAAGTACCCTCCTGTATCCTCCTTTTTTTTTCTGCACAGCATTGCAGTTCATTGCTGCTAAACTGCTAGCTTCATTTCTAGAACAAGTGGAGGAGCTTTTCTCTATATATTTTGAATTTGCAATAATTCTAATACCTTTCATGTCAGTAAGGTGCTGTACACAGTAGAATTTTGTGGGTATTCTACACGGTTCTTCTGAAAACCCAGATATGCACTTGCTTTCTCTATTGCGCTCTCTCCCTTTCTCTGACAAACACACAMACAGATGATAAAATTGCAGATGAAAGCTGGGAAATAGTGCAATTATAGTTTCCCATGTAATCTTAATTCAAGTCTTTRTGCACAGATTCTAGGATAACGTTTATAAAATGGTTGTATCATTTTAAGGAAGGAATAGATCTGCTCTGGGAAAAAATGAGCACCAGGACTTGAAGAAGACAATGGTACCTTCAGGAATGAAAAGGAGGAAAAAAAGAGGAGGATGAAAATGAGTTAGACTCTGAAGAAAATGGCTGACAGACTCTTATAAATGAGTAAGGAGAACTAAGGTTTATTTTCCTATAAACTTGTTGTTCAGATCTAATTTCAAATGAATTCACAAAATTCTCCGTAGAAAAGYAGAATTGACAGCACTTTTAAACAGTTAGATACATCTACCCTTCATTCAGCTAGATGTTATAGAAATATTATAAAAGAAATGTTAGGAAGCTTGTTATTAAAAAATAATTCATTAAGAAATAATGAAATACTTAACTACAATCACATCAAACAATACATTTTGCTAAATGTTGAAACATTATTCTACTTTTTTTTTTCCTCTTCATTATGAACAAAGACTTTGCAGAAAGAGATATTATCTCATGAAGCCTTTTGGTTTCAAAACTTTCTCCAAATTCTAGTCTCATGACTTCTGCAGTTGAATCCCTTGGGGAAAGAGACAAGATGCTAACATGATCCAGAGTTTCAACATGATGCTGGACAACTCTCTGAAGCTGAACTTTTCCTAGGTCAGTTGCTACTGGGTTATTCTTCATTGTCTTATTCTCTATATTTCCATCCATAGATATGATCCTCAGCAAAACTAGCACTTGTGATTACAGCTGAAGGCCATAGAAATTGTACTATGAAAATATGATATTTTCCATAATCTTAAATTACATACAAATATTCAGGTCCTTCCTACCTCAAACTGGAGATCAAAATTTAACAGCTTGTTATTCTTAATGTCTGTACTGCAGTTTGCAATTTGCAGTATGGGAATACTACACTGTGAAAATGAATTGCTTTGAAGTATTTGTTCTACAGTGACATATCCCATAATAAATCTCATGAGAAAATGAGTAACATTTATTTCAGATRTGGGTTTGTCTTGTGTTCAGTAAATGGGCCACACATTGAGCAGCAATGAAAAATTACTGAATAGTTGTTCATTAAATCAAGTAAAGCTATCTAAAATGTCCAGTCTGTGGACAGAATTATGCAGAAATCTTGTGAAGGGGAGAGCAGAAAATACATGTCCGCAAACACATGCACAGTARAAACTGGGTTTCGGCAAGAAAATTTAATATCTATGTTTTTTATTTTTAAGAGTTTGACTTTGAGTGGTGTATTTTTCATATCATTTGTGAACCGTATGAGTTAGGGAGATTTAAGAATCAATTGACCATGTTCAATATCAGAATCGCACTGCACTGACTTCTGTTGGCAGATGCAACTACTGTAGCACATCAACATTTTCACCTTCAACAGTGTTATGAGACTTAAGGCACACAAACACCAGACAGCAGAATTCACTCTGACAGTCTTGTGTAAATTGCTTGTTTATGTTGAAAGGGTATTGTTTTTTACACTTTTGCTTTTGCTTTTGTAGTCTATGCTAGGTTGGTACAAGGGTGCACAGGGTGCTAAGGCACGAGAGAAGTACTTCTCATTTCTATTCTGTAATTTACACAATGACTCCATGATTACTGACTGTCTTCTAAATATATACCTGTAGCTTTTCCATAACATTCTGTAACCTTAATATACCTACAACTCCAGGGTCTTCACAACTGTACTTACCAAATAAATAAATAAAAATGAAAACATAAGAAAGCAGTTGTAAGACTCCATCAGTTTGAGTAATCACCTTCCTCAAGGACTGTCCTTCTATGACTACTTCCTGGTCATGTGCTTGGTTGCAGATACATATGCTTCTGTGTCCTCTAGGTGTCCCTGCTTGAGTTGGCGGGGTTGKACTGGATGATGTCTAGAGGTCCCTTCCAACTTCTACCATTCTGTGATCCTGTATAGAAGGATAATCTCCATTTTAGTGGTTGTGGAAATTCAGGTGCTGCCTAGTTCCAGTCACAAATTAAACTATTTTTTTTTAGACTGTATTCTCCTACTTTAATATCTGAGAACAAAATGATACAAATGAAGAGTTTTTCTGCATTTATTTTCTGAACAGAAGAATATAGTCAGAATCAATCAATTCAGATTGATTAGTCTATCTGTCTGGTATATGTGTGATAATTTAATTTCTTGGTAGAACAGCACACTTGCTGTAAGAAATCAACATGTCTTCCTGCTAGGATCAGCAACTGTCACTAACCAACATTCATGCAGGTTTCCTAGCATTTCTTTGTCTGGAAGTTGGTACGAAAACAGAGACGACTTTCATTAGCTGCAGTGGCTATTAGAAACCTCATCTAATTCAAGGACTAGACAAAAATGAGCAATGCTCAGTGACCTAAATACCTCACATATTAACACAAAGCATATTTTTGTTAGAAGCCAGTATTCTTACAAGTTGTTTGAATAGGCTGGAAATCCAAAAGGCATGGGGAGAGGGGGACAAAACAATGTTTTATATAAAGACACCCATCCCAATCCTTAACGTCCTTCWGTTTCCTTCTCTCTCCTTCCCATTCCCTTCCCCCATGCAGTTGAATACTTTTAGGAATGTTTACAAGATATTCATTACTTTGGCATTTCACTTGCATTGTAAGATGCACRTAGCCAGTTACAGAGCTCTCTTTCCTTCACAAACCCCATTTCCAAGGCTACTTAGTGTGTGCAGTTAACAGGAATCCCCAGGAATCTGAGAATCTATGCCAAAATATGTGCAACAACTAAAGATTTTCCCTGAACTCTCCTGCAAGTAACACATAAAGAATATCAAGAACAGTCTATTAGGGAAATTGGCCTCAATCAATGGGAATATTACCAWTGACTCCGATAAAAAAGAATTTGGTTAAAAATGTTTCTGAACTAGGATTTCTTAGAAATTATGTACCTGTTATTCTATAAAATACTTGAAAAGGGCTTAGTAACAGATATTATGTAAAGAAAAGGGTATACACACTGTACTTTTATTCATGTCAATGAAAGGGAAACAAAGTTGTACTGGAAGTTATAGAGACAGACCTTAAATGACATTTATTGGACTCAGGTTCTTTAACATGAATTGTTCAGAACAAAAAAGAAAATTAGAACAGAGACTCAAAGTAAATTAGAGRATAGTGATTGTGCCAGTAAGGCAAATAACTTCGAAATTATTAAATTAAGTTAAAATTCTTTAAAGTGTAAAATATTAAAGACAATTTTAAAASAGCAAATTCTGGATACTTCATATGGTTTTGTACAACTTGCTTCATACTTTCTTAGCATAGAAAAACACTTATAAAGTAGTTCTTCATCAGCCTAAATTAACCACAATTGTGAAATTATTGTAGACTGTCGGGCTATTTTGAAAATGTCAAGAGACAGAAGCTGAAGAGAGGATTTCTCTAGGATTTGATCATGGTACACCATATCTGTAACATTTGCATGATAAAATACTAAGTGCATTATTTATAAACACATCTATAGCATACACATCAAGATAACAATTGAAAACAACAGTACATTTACAGAAATATAGACAGGTAACTATTTCCTCTATCCTTAGAGGAAATCAAAATCATAAAAAGTAAGATTATGCCAAAAAGAGGAGATCCTCAACACAGAAAAAAACCCCACAAGGCACAGAAAAGCATCTGCCAATACCATATAGTTGATATTTCTCAAAGTTGACTTAAGTTAACTTTACAGGCAAAAAGAAAATCCACCACCTCCCCAGGTGTAATGCAAGATATTAGCAGAAGGAAGTTCTGGAACCATAAGCTCTCCAGTCTTCAATACTTCTTTCTGCAAGAAGTATTCCAGTTGGTATAGGATTGTCCAGTATGTTTTCATAATCCATATTTTATGTTAGTGGTATAACTACTGTTATTTGCATATTTTGTTTCTTTTCTGAAACAGCTGTGGAACTGTGATCACAACAACACATGGTAACAATAGAAGACTGCACAGAGGTACAGAAAGTATAACTGCATTCTTAAAAAAAGCCTGGCTTCACTGACCATTTTGATTGCTTTTGTACCAATGATAACATTCATCTTTCCTCTCAAATTTACAGTTCCTACTTTCCAACAAGTACCGGAAKTTTCATTACATTGTGGTCTTCTAGACATCCATGTATTGTGCACCAACATCTAACAAATGTCTCAGAACATATATTTTGAGGCACAAATGTCTCAGAACAGCKCAATAAGCCTGAATCCTCATGGTTTCATTGGACACATTACTAGTTCCAAGCGCCTTGGAAGTGAAATTTTTAGGGTCACAGCTTTTAGAAGGACTTTATTTCCTGAAGTCATTTAGCAGTCTTTGAAATTTGAACTGAAGAAAGAGAAAGAGAAAGAGAAAAAGAAAAGGAAAAAGAAAAAGAGAAAAAGAATCCTCTTGCTCTTTTGTTTTGCGGAGTTTTAAGAGTTTTTTTTAATTATTATTTTATTTTATTTTAATATAATATTTCTTTCACTTGTTCTCAGATTGTGTACAATCTTTTAAAGCCAGACAGATATGATCAGGAAGAATCTTCTGTAAAGATGGGGAAAATATTGTTCCTTCTGAGGGGAAATAAATGAATATGGCTGGAGGAAGATGCTTAGGTGTGGCAGGCCGACCTCAAGACTGTGAAAGAATTTTAGGAAAACCATTTAATCCTGCAGATCACATGTCAGCTACTGAAAGGAGCAGGGAACATCCATTTCCCCTCAAAGACTGTGATGGAGATGGCAAAAAGAACTTCCCTGGAGAACAGATGAGACTGTGAGACTTCAGCAGTGTAAAAGAGTCAGCTGAAAATTGCAACCAAACTTGGGAAGCCAAGRCCTGACTTCAAGAGTATTTAGCAGGAGGAGAGCCAAGTATAACCTCTTTATTTTGTTCTTCCTTCCCATGTCACACTTAGGTATTCTAGGGACATAAAACTTGATTGCTTTAAACTAAAACTGTTCTGTTACAGCCACCCGTAGTTTCAGTGTATGAAGCACTTTTCCATTCTGAAAGAGAGTGGTGAGGGGAAAGATGTGGTAGATCTCACTCATATAGATCTCAGAAATTTAAATTCTTTTTCTTGAAGCACATGGCTCTTTCACGACTTAGTTTATAAGTTATCAGATTTGTAATAACATTTTTCAGGCATCTAAATTTATATCACCGAAAAACACTTAAAAATTGTACAGAAAGAACCGCTCTGAAGCTGCTTTGCAATATTCACCACAAGCCAAATGCAGAAATTTCCACAGGCAATGCTTTTTCAGATAATTAGCAGCTGCTGGGTATATTTTATCACTGCCACACGTGTTTCTAGAGAATACTTGGTATTTCTAGCTGGAGTAAGAGTATGAAATACTCTCATCATCCAGACCTTCATTCGGTGAATATTTATTTTCCTTTAAAAATCATAATTGGCTGCTAATTTAGCAAAGCACTAATCTYATTTATGTCTGCAATCATGAAGACTCTACAAAGCCATTTTTTTTTCTCAGATTACTGATGCATATGCCTCTCACTCCTGGGAAGTCACTTCATCTGAAGATGGGAGTAAATATACCAAGATTTCACTCTCCTCTTTTTGTTTTCTTTAGAGCTCTTACCATTCTAGGAGTATTACATAACTATCACCTTTAAACTTGAGGAATGTTTTGATGACCAGAGGCAAGAGTTATTTTATCCTATGTGTTGGCAGAGCRCTGATGTGGATCCAACGTATTCCAATTTGCTTTTGGAATCCTGAGGGATTAGGTTCTAATTTAAGTCTAATCAATCTAATATAAAATCTGCCCTTTCATTTTCTGCACAGATACCTTTGAAATTTCTTAAAACCACAGTGCTGATAATGTACTAATGAAAAGAGCTAATTTTATTAAKCTGATTTTGCAGTTTGGTTTAGATTACTGAAAAAAAATCATAAAATCCTGCAGCTTCTTTGATTCTATGACTCTCTTACACAAACGTTATATGTACTTTATACCTTTTTCCTTGATCTTTAATCCCGAATTCTTTCAATCAGATCAGAAACTTCCTTATCACACTAAAAGAGAAATAGGTGGGGATTGGGGCCTAAGGTGAGTCTGTGCTGAAGAGGAAATAGGAATTTTGTACTTTCCATGYATAATCTATTTTGGCACTCTAGTCAACTCGCTAAAGAAAGATTTTTCAATGGAYTGTCTGGGAAAAAAAGAAAAAAAGGAAGCACACAAAGCACAAAGTGAGTAGGTAGGATTTTGTCTACAACTAGTTTGTAGAGGGCATCTCCCCTAAGTAATTAACAATTAGTCCTGCAGATATTGAGTATAAATACACTACAGTTGTGAGCTTATTCAAATATTCCTAAATATTTGAATAAGCTCACAAATATTCCTATATGAGCAACAAAGATGTTCCCATTATAATCAAAATATAATAAATATAATAAATATCGTATATGATATGACAATATCTAGATCTGGTTATGATATTAAACATTATGACAGTGTATTATATTACTACTTCCATTCAGTGTGCTAAATAGCATTAAGTAGGCCAGTCGATTTGTTTCCTAATTCATACTTAACTTGAATCAATGATCTTTGGCTGTATTGCTGATGAAGCATTTTGCTTTTTTTCCCACTTGAGTCGTCATCAGACTTTTTATACTGACACAAGCTGCATATCAAGTCAATTTATACTTAAATAATCCAGTTATCAAGTCCTCTTTTCACTGAAGAGTGTCTTTAATATGAAGTGTCATGGTATGTGTTATGGTTGTGAAAATTAAATAAAATACAGGATAAATTGCCAATAAGTAAACACAAATCTATGATTAAATATTATTTTTTTAAGATTCTAGGGCTCTTTTCTACCAGTTTAAAAAAAGTAGAGGTCTTTGCAATTCTGAATTAAAGAGACTAGAATTTCATATTGCTCTTGTAGAGCTGGATTTGCCCCCTCTTGTCTAATAAGAAGTTTCCTTTGGTTCTATTAAAATTTAAAGGATTTATTTGTTGACTTCTTTTTTTCAGAAGCTGGTGATGGTTTTCATGAAAAGAATTAAATATTTCCGCTATTATTTTAACATTGCAACACCAGAAAATACCCTATCACTTTGAAATTTCAAGTAAAGGAAAGCATATACTGACAAAAAAAAAAAGCCCTCAGCTATTTTAAAATGAAACCAACATAAAAGAAGAGTATTGTCAATATTAAAAGATCCTTGCAACTTAAAGATCAGTACTCCTGAAATAAATGCTCTGTCTACTCAAAACACGAGAGATGTTGTGTATCTCAGAAGATCTTCCTTCTTTTTTATTTGGGTGTTATTGATTTCAATTTAAAAACATATATGACAAAAAGAAGTCTTTGAAAGAAAAAAACATTTAAGATGTGTGAAGATTTAGATGAAAATATTAACTTACAGAGAAAAATGGAATCTGAAGAGTCATAGACTCACTGAAGTGAGTATATGTCAAGTTTATTTTTGCCATATTAAAAAAATTGATAATGGAGTAACTAGTGCAGTTTAACTTGTGGTGCTTTTACATGGTAGWTATAATCACCTGCAAAAGAAAGGAGGATATTTTAGCACCAAACACTCCTTTGGTCATTAAGTCAGGCTTTATTTTTGAAAATATTTGTACTCAGTCTTTGACAGAATTTTGTTGGGCAACAGGAGTATACTTTATTTCACTTGTTAATGTTAGGTTTGTATCAAGTTTATTCTGAGGATGGTATAATTCATTTAAGAATTGCTTAAGTACATTTGTAAATGAAGTTTTCCCTGATTCTCATAAGGAGTCATTCTTGGTATCTATATTTTTCTTGATTCTATAAATAGCCAATGAATTATAGACATAAAAAAATTTCAGGGATGGTATTTAAATGCTTATACAATGACAGTAATAAAGAATATTAACCTGGAATCTTTCCATTTTRAAGTGCAGGTGTATTGTATTTCCTATAGTAACTTTTAATTAGCTTTATTCTGCCCCATTATCACATTAAAGGCTATCAAAGATAAAAAGATATTTAACTGACCTAGCTGAAGTATTATCAGAAGTATAGTAGGCTGCCTATGAAATGTAGGTAAAGTGGTAGGTAGTCTCTATTTTTCAATCTTATCATTTATCTCATTTTTCTTACATTGTTCTTATATTTTGTTAATCAGGGAGCAGAAGGAAAATGGATGATATTTTCTGGTTCTAGTCCTATTCCTGCTTTTATATAAGAAAAGTGCTCATACTTCATGCCATGAAGCTCTAATGATCCAAAGGCACGGACATGTTCTCTCCTTTCCTTTGCAGAGAGAGATTTCCTAACTTAGGCTGTTGGAAGATACAGGTCCAAGGCAATCTCATGCTGTTTGCCTTTACTGGCAGATGTCTTTGGGAAGCAGCAAGAGATACAGAAAATATTTTGAAGATAATATTGAAGGAATTAAAATCAAAATCACCACAGCTATGCATTTTACAAAAGATAAAGATTTGGTCCTGCAAGAAAGAAGAAAGAAATATATCAGGGTTACATTAAAACRTTAGTGTAAGGTTGCTGTTTCTTTTTTACTGTAAACACCTTTGTCATGGGACAACTCACAATTCCTTAAAAAACAAAACATCTGTATTATAAAAAAAAATGAGCTGGAAGTGAAAGAAAAAAATATRGTAGTTGAACAGATTTATTAATATGAAATGTCATAAACATGTTACAAAAACATTCCTGGTAATAGTAACAGATCCACTGTGCAATAGTATTGGCTCAGCAGACTTGCTTTAAATGCCAAATTTCCAGCCTTCTATGTTGGCAACCTGGGTGGACACTAGTTCAAACACCAATGTTCTAAAATTAAACATTCTTAAACCAAGTTATAATTTAGACACAATTTATTAAGCTGTTGTGACCAAGTTAGCAAAAATAAGATACTGTATGAAACATCAGTAGGGAATCACYTAGTTAAGGAACTTGGCAGGATGGTTATGCATGCATTTTTCTCCTTTTGGAGAAAGGGGTTAGCTTCATCTAAGATGTACGCTAAACCCCGTACCCTGCTGCCTCTCTGTTCATCTGATCATCTGTCATCTAGTCTGTGTTGTGAGGAGCAAAGTGTCCCCAGCTCCTTTTCTGATCCCTGAGTTGTTCAATCTCACATCCTGTTTTTCTGTTTTACTGTTAAGAATCATCATTGCACATAGAGATTTATAATCCGCTGAAGGCTACTGGAGTTAGCTTGGAGGACAACTGCACAAGACACAGGGTGCTTCATTATGGGCAGGTAATGAACTGCATGTAATCTTATTAATAGGCAGGTAATGAACTGCATGCAATCTTGTTAGTTTTCACAAAGTTAAAGGCTGATGCCATTTTCATTTACCAGTGGTCACAAGATCACATCACTGCACGTATTAGTTTTCAAATGGCTGCAATTCCACAAAAAATAAAATAATCCTCAGATTTCCTAAACCATGCTTATTCAAATACTGAAAATATATTCAGTACTGCTTTTTATCTTTAAGACTTTTATGTTACTGTAACATTGTCTGGTGATGTGCTACAGTACTTTGAGACTTTCAGTAAAATATTTTTCCTTACTTGACATAATGACAGCTAGGTAAACCTGCAGCTGAGGTAATCTTCTCTGAGATATTACAATGCATATGTGTGTAAGTATAGAACAGGCTTTTCCAAATACTCATGCTGTATTAGAGATTGAAAGTGCAAAGCTAAGGCTTGCAAATACTGATATAAAAATGCTAGTCACTGGACAAGTTACACAGATCCACCCTTTGGCATGCACAACTCAGAAGTGCACTGATATTTTCAATACGTAYTTCCTCTCCTTCTGCACACTAATCTGCTATTGGAAGAGTCAGACATCTCCCTCTCCCTTCTTTGGCTGATTTCTTAGCCCTCTTGGCAAGTGCCCAGTTGAGCAGAGTAGCTGAGTTGGGGGAAATTATACATAGCTGTCAGCTGGTTTAACGGAAAGAATACACACCCTGGAAATTATGGCCCTCTGGTCCTATTGCACAGCGACATTTTTAGTTTCAGGACAATATAAATGTATTCCTGCTCAGATAATAATTTTCATACAGCTTTGGCTGTCATGTGATGTGAATTGTTTGGGCAAAGTAACATCCCTTGTACTTTGGAACTGTCCAAAAAGAAATGACTGTATTTCAACCCGGCTGTATTCAATGGCAGAACAACTGCTCCAGGCAGCTGCAGAAAAGGTGGCAGCACATATTAGGTGCTGACAATAAAAGCATCTCAGGTGAAATTACACTGTGTCATAAAACGTCATTCATATGCTCTCCAGTTTTTCAAACAGAAGCAAGTACCATAAATAGAGGCTTTTCTTTTATGAAGTGCTTTATGGAGAGAGGCAGGAATCCACAGATTTATTTTAATAGTTCAGTTTCTACCTGTGAAAAATCAGCTGGTCTAACTTCAAAAGTCCACATGAAAAGTCTACAGGAACATACTAGCTTAAGTTTCCCTCCTTCACTTAAAAATAACCACCTAAAAGCAATTAGAATTCCTGAATAAAAGTACTGCTTTCTTCAAACCTTCTCAGGACCCTAACTCCATTGATTCARAGTTTCTTAACATTTACACATTGAACTTTGGCCATAATTATAGTTTTTTGACATATTAACTAGTGTTGGCTTTCTCCCTTTTTAATAGTCTTCMTGAAGGGGTCATGTCACAGTTGTACTTAGATATGGATACTTTATTCTAAATGGCTTGGTTTTCTCCCTTTTTAGTAGTCTTCATGAAGGGGTCATGTCACAGTTGTACTTATATATGGATACTTTATTCTAAATGKCAGAGGTGCCATTTCCAATTTGCTTTGCTTGTGTAACTAGGCTACAACTACTAAATGTCAGGAAAAACAATCTCTTGTGCTTCCCACCTTCCACAAGCCATCTGTGGTTGGACAGAGTGTATAGGATGTACTGCACTAGGACAGAGTGAAAAAGAGCAAGGCAATAGAAATCCTCTTTCCCTCTGGAATTGCTCTGACTATGCAGTCCTCTCACTCACACTTTTCTGGTGGGTGGGCACACAAGGACAGTCCTCTTGCCTCACAACATTTTGTGTCTAAGGATTTGAGGACACCCTGTKATCTTTGCCATAGTCCAAGCATTGTGAGAAATCTTGCTCCCTTATCCAGCCAATTCTGTTTACAAAGTTAGTAGGAAGTTAATTGTCTGTTCCTTTAGCTGTCCATGAAAAATGGTGCCATTGCTCATTTTCAGTAGTAATCAAGTTGCTAAGTATATTAGTCTTCYGATTAATCTCAGATTCAAGGACTAAAGTTTGGAAGGAACACCAGAAACACTTGCATCTTGCAAGCAATTGGCAGAAGAAAGGTGCACCTGGACAACTGACAGAGGAAAAGAGCACATTAGGCACTTCAACTAAGTCTTAAGTAAGTCTCAATCCACAAGTCCAGCACCTATCCTCACGGAAATTTTGACAGATTGTTTTCCATTGCCTTGGAGTGAGCTCTTAGGGCAGTATTCTTAATCAGAGGAGTGATCCATATGGAACCACTTGGTACATTTAGATAAACAGATCATGGATATCCCAGATTTGTATTATTAGGTGATGGAGGAGAAAGACTGGAAAAGAGAACTTCAAGATCGGGGGTCTGAGAAACTGAGTAACATCTCCCATCTTTCTTTCTGCACTGTGGCAGATCTGAGGAGAACAGTTTCGTATTTTGCTGAGAGTGAAGAGTAACTTCTTTTTCCCTTTGTGTTCCCATTATCACAAAAAGCACATGGATGATTTAGCAAAGGAGGGAGAGGAAGAAAGCACTGAAGCAGCTAGCAATTCTTACTTACCAAATGCACTAAAGAAAACATCAGTGCTAAGCAGCCTGCCCGTTCTGACATTGTCGACTCTTTATGTTTTTGTTACATTGATATATAATCAGACTTCTTTTAGAACTCAGCAGTGTCTGGGGTTATTAAATCCCTGTGGCTGTGGTTGCTGGAAAAATTCCCGGGGGATGATAGCATTTGGCCTCTTGTCTGGTCTCTGTGTTTGTACATATAGAAACCCAGACACAGCTATGCTCTGCAGTCTAGACCAGCCATTAGAATGTAGGTTCCTAAGGAAAAAAATACATCTCCTGCATTTTGTATAAGGTATTATATAGTACACTTCTCAATACTGTGAAAATATCCAGCTGTCCTCCACTGAGTTTAACAATACTGGTATACTGGAATCAAGGAGAAGCTAACTTACAGTGCATGACCCCTGGTTTGTAAACATGGCAGTTGAATGAGTTCAGGCAAATTTCATTTGCTTTCAGCAGGTCTTGGGATACAGTATCAATTCATCATTTTTGCATTTTATTGGAGGATTTATGTATCTGTAAAATAGGTTAGCTCATTACACCAACAGATAGACTGGTGCTATGCTTCTGCCAGACCATCTTTGGTTGTTGAAAACTCTGAGTTGCAGATAGAGGTGAAATAAAGCAATGTGTTCCCCTACAGCAGTCTGCATTTATTTTTAATGAAAAGACATTGCATTCTAAGATAATTTGGGTACATAGCTAAATATGCAGAAAGTGAAAAGATACATTTTGTATCACTGTGACATCAATTATCCTGTTCCTCTCATACAGCAGTTTTCTATATACTTACGTAAATCTGGGATACATCCAGATTAAACACATTTTGCCTGTTTTGTCTTTTTTTCCAGATTGCTCCACTGGAACCTGCCCAATACAATTTATACTGGATGACCTAGTAGTTTCCTCTCATGAWAATTCTTCTGGAAATATAGACATTTATAAAAAAGGTCATGGCTTTTTTTCTCCAATAACCACCACCCTCCTTGGTCTTAAAATTGCATATTAATTAACATATTTTGTCAGTGTACTTGGTGAGAAAAAAAATCCAAACTTAATTCCTTGGTTTGCAGAAACACTACCTTGTAAAAGTGGTAAAATAGTAAGCAATATGAAAATTCKACACAGGTGAAAAGGAAAGGAAATGCAAAATTTTATGAACATCCAAGAGTTTCCTGCTTGTTAATAATATGGCCTCTGAACAAGATCTTTCACTTTGCTCTGTCTCGAAAGCCACCAGCTTTCTGGAAGGAACTTGGTTAGACAAAAGTATGGATATGGAAAAAGGAAGTCCCCAATCACTTGGGAATAAGTAATGTGTTTCCTCCCTCACAAACTCAATTCCATGTAAATCATCCCTACATTATACTTTAAAAGAAGTGTTACAGTGAATGCAACTTTTCTGTTTCTCTCATTGGTTGCTCTGTTCTGCCCTGGTCATAGGATGGTACTCGCATTTGCATTTGCTGTTTCAAACACTTTTGAGCAATCCTTTATTTCATGCCATTGCAAGAAGGAAATTAAAATTAGAGRCACAGTATTCATGCAAACTTCAGAATTTGCTCTGCAGACACTTCTACACAAGACTTTATGAATAACATCCTGCACAAACTTCTAGCAGGTCAGAAAAATGAGTTCTGAATGAAGTATGTATAGCTGAATAAAGGCACAAACAATTTATGGATTTTCTACACACAATGAAAAGGCAAAGAGCTATATATTAACATCTTTTCAAATAGCCTGAAGCCAAAACACTTACACATGAACTTGTAGATGTCAGAGAATTGTCCTTTGCATCTGCAGGGACGGAATTAAAATATCTGCAGAAGAAATAACTGGGATTTGTATAGCCAATTCAATTAATGAATGTTATAAGACCTTGTTGTGAAGATGACTTCCCATATTTTTGAGATTTTAATGAGCAGATATTTTTGCCTGTCCCTTACCCCACAGTGAATTCAAAGCATGGGTTTGGCTATGGTAATTGCAGCCAATAAATTAACCTCTGTAAGAGACTTCCATTATTTGATTTAGGGAAAAGGGAACTAGATTTTCTTTGCAATTCACTTTAGAAAATAATTCATTCATTAGCTTCACTGTTGTTAGCATTCTTTGGACATAATTCTAAAGAAATTATCCAAAAAAAAAAAAAAAAAAAAAAGACTATTTGACTAGTCCTTCCAGAGGACACACATACACACACACACACACACACACACACAGAGAGAAAAAAAAAAATCAAATGAAAGGGAAGCATCCTGTTGATCCATCTGATGAACACTAGTGTCCAATGTGGAACATTCCAACACAGAAATTCTTCTCACAGCTGAAACATGCTGAGAAGCTTGAAATGGTTATTCTGTAAACAAAGCAACTGTTGTCAGGGTTTTCTATACATATATTTAGTATTTTTCATTTGCAACAATTTCCCTGCTTAAAGTGGGAAATACTGTGCTTCCTCCTTATTAGTTTAATGGGCTAGTGAAAGATGCAACCTGAAGGTTTATTAATGCCAACAGCTACACCCACTTAGATAATAGGAAATGCCTAAGAGATTCAAAACTAAACAAAGAGCAGGGCTATTAAAAGTAAAGACTAGGTGTAGTTCTGAGCAATTTATGAAAGCTGGCTTATCTGGTTCCGCTACTATACTCAACTGATCTTCATCACGATAAAGTTCGGCACAACTGCAATACTTGTCAGGGGAAGATCATTACCCTTTACCTGCTAAGCCATTCCAAAAATCTCTAGGCTATACRCTTGACTGTAGTAATAGCCAGAACATGCGAAACGTTGACTAACGAAGGACTAACTGGTCCAAGTCTGTTTCACAGTCAATTCACCAGATGAAGCCTGGCTTTCTCCTWGAGGGGAGGGTCCTCAACATGACTTCCAGCTGACCCGCCAAAGGTCAACTTGAAAGAATCATAATGCTTAGTCCTGGTCTAGAATAAGATCATTGAAAAAAAGGACATAATCTTGTCAAGATGGCTATGAAGAACATACTTTATTATTACAACAGCGTTTTGTTTGTTGAGAGTTTCATAGTAACCTAGTTGATCTAAAAAAATCAGAGTTCACAATGCACAGGGGCGTTCATTGCATAACTGAAGGCAAAMCACAATATGGTATATTATATTTCAGATGTTAACCACAAAATGATGTAACAGAAAGTGTTTGATATGTTATCTGCCTTTAAACATATGCTCAGCACAAACATTATATTTACTAGGCTTAGTTAAGGAGTAGAAAATCATTTACAGGCCTAAATTCCCCCTCTTTTCTATTATTAAAAAATCAATGGGAAAAAGCATATCTGAAGGTCTCAAAGCCTTTTTTCAAAAAGCAAATTTTGTGTTGAGGAGCCTAAATATAAATAAACATATTTTTAAAGAGAATTTTTGAATTGGCAATAATAAGARTTTTATTTTTTGAGATGTATCAGTTTTAAAGGAATGATTTATAAATGTTCATATAGTTACAGTCAATTTTGAAATCTATTTAGAAAAATATATACTTTTGTTGCTGTCTGTGTTAGATTAACCTGACAGCAGGGTTTAATGGAAAAAAAMCATTTTTTCCATTAAAGAAAGAAATGTTTTGAATACTTATTTGTATATACAGTATTCATTGGCCCTAATAGGCCTCTGATGCTGATCTAATGATTTTCACTCCCAGCTTGTTCCACACCTCTATTGTTTTAAATARAAAGGAAGCTAATTGGAAATAATCCAACTGAGTTATATGGGAATTAGAAGAGTTAGTCTTTAAATAACATGGCTCACAGTCTGTTCTCACTTTCTTGAGATTAATCTCATCAAAATCSTAACAATTGCTGTGAGTTACACCCATAAAATTAAAACAAGAACGATATCTATGGATTTTTACAGGCTGAATCACATGATCACACACCCTGTTAAGTCAGAGCTTTGTGGATAGGCACTGAAATTTACACACCTCTAGTAAAAGAAGAGATTTTTGGCCCCTGATCTTCTTTTAATATCAGATGTTCTCAGTCCCAAATGAACATGAAATAGTTTATGGTTTTGTGGTTTTGTACCAAGGAAACACGAAAAAATATTATTTCACACCATTTGGACATGACATTAACTAACACTGGATAGACTTGAGGAAAAATCATTTCGTAGCATTTGAACGAATGAGGATTTGAAATTTAAAATTTTTAAGTATTTAGAAAAGCACCATTGATTTGATGTTGAGCTATGAAAAAAAAATAAACTTATTGAAGAGCTTTTGGAGGACAAAATTCATGGAACAATACAWCATAGAGTACCAAAAAAGGTAATTCCAAATGGCTGAAATCATAACTTGTTTACACATACTTAGAGTGCCAAAGCTTTACTTGTAACAARTTAGTGTTTGCAAGGAATATATATTTCCTTATGCTTGCCTCCATATGTTTTATTCAGCCTGGTGGTATATGCTCCATAAATTCAAATACAAAAGCTAAGAAACAGTTTCTGCTCCCTATTCTGCAAAAAAAAATCTTTATTCCCTTGGGAAGATATTTCTGAGAACTGTGTAAGTAACTAGAAGACTTTAGACTGGGCAGGATTTTATGTGTCACAGAACCAAAGGCTGGAATTTCCCCAGAAACATTTCTGCCAATTCCCAGGCCTCAGGTACATATTGCTGTAAAGCAAAGTTTAACATTTATGGACTGATCAGTTGCCACATTCAAGGATCATTTAAACAAGGGGAATCTAATGACTTCTCAACTATTCTTTACCTGCAGCAAGGAACATTTTGTTTCTGGCCTTTTGCATAGTCTTKTGGCATAGAAGACAGATGAAATCTTTCAGTAAGTCCTTGCTCCATACCAGCTGAAGTCCAATGACATTGTTAGTGTGTACCAAATACCCTGACATTCTGTAATTCTGTGACAAATATAACAAAGGATGTAATAGATGATAAGGCTTATTCTCACCTTAGAAGTGCCTAGAAGAGCCTAAGAAATGAAGTACATTCAGCAACAAGCTATGAAATGCCTGAAACTCTAAAAAAAAAAAAAAAAAAAGCATAATTTCCTTAAAGATTTTTAATAACTTATGGCACCCTTGAATGTGGAGTGCAATCAGTAAAGGCAATAGTTCAGAGGAAGAATAAATCTGGTAGCACTTAAAGGACAACATAGAAAGAATATGACCTAACCTGCACTCTTCCTGTTTGAAGTATCCTGGGAAATGTTAATTAGGAAAATATGACTTTTGCTTAATACTACATCTGAAAAGACAGGGCTCCTCATACAGTGTTGAACATCAGTGCACCATCAGCTGTCAAAGTATGGCAAAGTCCTTCAACAGGTATTTGTGTGTCATCCTGATTTGGTAACAACAACAACAAATCTTCTAACATGAGTAAAAATGCAATGGAACATTTTGGAAAATTACCATATTGGAGCACAACATATCCACTATTTGGTCTGATGCAAACAATTAGAGTGCACTATGTATTTCCTTTGCAGTTTCACTGCCAAATTTAATACCACAGTAATGATTCTCTCACAAGCAATTGCTTGATACTTTTTGACTACRGAAGTAAATTTCAGGTCCAGTAACTGAAGCAAAACCAAATTTTAAGAAGCAGAGCAGACTCCTTAGAAAAAAAATGTACTGAATTTAACTGAAAAACATTCAAACTTACAACTACAAGTCTGAGCCATAGGTGATTGTATATTCCAAATTCATCTTTGTACCACAGATTTTTTCACAGCTTCATATTAACCAACAGGGGATATAAATTTTGTAATACTATTTTATGTTCATACTGCAAATTTATTTCAAATGCACAGAATATTATAAAGAAATTAGACCACTGTCAGTGTGTGTTTATGTAAAATAAGACAGTGATGGGCATGAATAAAAATTCATACTCAGCAACACCCACTTGGGAGGTCTGCAGAGTATCTTTTTATACATTTATCACAATTCCRTATTTGGCTTTTGATTGTTGCAATTTTGTGATACTTCCCTTGTTACTATAGTTGGCYTGCAGTGATTTTTAAATGTAATCTTGGCCCCAGTAACTCCATTTGTGTATCTCCATATCCCTTTTAGTTATTTGTATGACAGTAATTCTTAGAAATCATTGATAAGATTAGTGCCAGAGAGGTATAAACATGAGACACCTATTACTACAGATTATTTGATTATACACTGCTTTTCCTGTGTACGAAGTGAGTGGAATTTCATGGATTTGCAGCCCTTTTCCTCCTGACTACAGTCATGAATTTGTAAAGATCATCCAGAAGTCTTTGGTTTACTATAATTTTGTGTTTCTAGCATCACAGTGACATTGGCAAAGACTACTGTAAACAGCCAAGAGTCTGGAATGTTTTAAGAGAATAAAGAATAATGAATATTTATTTAAAGAGAATGGGAGAAGGAATTTTACCAATGAGGGTAAATTTTAGAGGGTTCCTGACCTTCTAAAAATAAAATGTGGTCTCCTAAAATTCCCCTTACAAACACCTAAATGAACCAGTAGATCCATAAAGCCATGACCGTGTGTTTTTCATAYCTGATGATTTTTCAAAACTACTTGGTAAAGTAGAGAAAGCAAAATAAAAATTGTGCATACTTGTTGCAGTGCAGGAAACAAGGAAAATTATGACATTCTGTTTTTCATGAAATGGAGAGTGCTCACTAAATTTAACAGAGACATTAATAGCACACACCCGGAAAGATCAGAAGCAAAAGTACACGGAATCCCTTGCTCCTAAGCCAAGTCTTTAGGGAGCACAGTCTGTTTTAAAATTCCAGCGACCCAGATGGCCACATTTAATAGCTTGATGGCTATTGAGAAATCTTATTTCATCTATATTGCCCAAACACCAACAGCAAATCTTTCAAAACAAGTAAAATATTTCAAAACAGAATAAATCCTTTTGAAGTGTTAGCAATGATTATGCAATCTGCCACAATCCCCAAATGACTCAAGCTCTTTCTGTAGTGACTGTATTAGAGGTGGGAAAACAATCTAGCCTATGTCTACAGCTTCTGTGCAGAGGTTATAAATAAGACAACAGATAGTGCCCATTTGAAGTACGGTTCTCTGAAATGGCACACCTGGATAGAAAGCAGAGCAAGAATACTAACCTATTATTTCAYACATGTTATCACCAAGTGATCACAAAACAAAAAGCCTTTTCAACTAACCTATGATATGCTTGAGTTGTAAGGTTGCTAGACTGTCTATGTTGCACGTTTAAAACGGAGCTGTGCAATCCCCTTCTGCACCTTTCTCCTTAGAAATTAACAAAATTTCAGGCAAATGCAGCTTTAGAAGGCCTAAGCTCTAGATCTCTTGCCAACACTCACCTCCAGCAGAGATGGTCTTCTTAAGCAATCATTATTACTAACAGGTGATAAAAAAACATGATGATGAAGTGCTACAGAAGTACTGTCTTACAACGAGAGGTGTTACAAAAATTTCAAGAAGCTAATCACAGATTCACAGAATCATATAATGGTTGAGGTTGGAAGAGTCCTTTAGAGATCAGCTAGTCCAACTCCCTGCTCCAGCAGGGACACCTAGAGCATGTGGAACAGGGTCATATTCAGGCTGGTTTGGAACATGTCCGGAGAAGGAGACTCCACAACCCCTCTAGGCAGCCTGTCCCAGGGCTCTGTCACCCTCACAGTAAAAAAGTTCTTCCTCATATGGAGATCAAGTTCCTGTGTTTCAGCTTSTACACATTACCCCTTGTCCTGTCACTGGCCACCACCAAGAAGAGTTTGGTCCCCTCTTCCCTACATTCTCCCTTCAGGCACTTAAACATATTGATCAGATCTCCTCTCAGCCTTCTCTTCTCTAGGCTAAACAGGCCCAGCTCACTTAGTCTTTCCTCATACAAGAGATGCTCCAATCCCTTGATCATCTTCATTGCCCTACACTGGACCATCTCTACAAGTTCCACATCCCTCTCGTACTGGGGAGCCCAGAAATGCACCCAATACTCCAGGGGCGGCCTCACCAGAGCTGAGTAGAGGGGCAGGATCCCCTCCCTCGACCTACTGGCCGCACTCCTCCTGATGCAGGCCAGGATCCCATTGGCCTTCTTGGCCATGAGGGCACACTGCTGACTCATGGTTAACTTAGTGTTAACCAGGACTCCCACGTTCTTCTCTGTGTAGCTGCTTTCCAGCAGGTCAACCCCTAATCTGTACTGGTGTCTGGGGTTATTCCTCCCCAGGTGCAGGACCCTGCATTTGTCCTTGTTGAACCTCATGAGGTTCCTCTCTGCCCAACTCTCCAGCCTGTCCAGGTTCTTCTGAATGACAGCACAGTCCTTTAGAGTTTCGTCCACTCTATCCAGTTTGGCATTGTCCACAAACTTGCTCTGAGTGTGCTCTGTGCCCTCGTCCAAGCCATTGATGACCAAGTTGAACTGCACTGGGCCCAGTACTGACCCCTGTGGGATACCACTGAGAACAGACCTCCAACTAGACTSGTCCCCATTTATCATCATCCTCTTTTCATGAACAATCTTAYAAAATGACTCCTTTCTTGTAAGATGTTGAGGCAAAGGATGTGTAATTGAAAGGACAGCTTTACATGAAACATACATCTCTTATTCCAGAATGATTCAGCAGATGAGGTGTAAATGCTAAACTGAACCATASTGATGTCATCCCCCCACATCTAAATCCCTGGAACATGACCCTGGCAACGCAGGTAATGATGTTACTAGACTATATGAGCAAGCCAAATATTGTTTAAGCAGTTGTAGTGCAATTTCCCTACTGCAAGCCAAACGGACTTGCCAATAAGTCCTCCTAAAGCTTAATAAGTAGTAGGTTAACCATGATCTATATGTCAATAAAACAGCTGAATCAACCTTTGTAACTCTAGAGGGGATGCAGTAATACAGCAAATATTCAGGTGACTTACTGTAGCAACACTACATCAATCTATCCTTGTGTTTGCATGATTTAAGCTAAGGCTTCATCATGTCATTTTTATTCATATGGGTATGCATAGACTGGCTAACAGGAGGAGCCTTCATCATTCCTGCATTTCATAGCAGAACACAGAGGCATAAATTAACCTTCAGGCCAYAGTGAAGAGACAACCCCTCATCTCAGAGAGGAGAGAGATTTGGGTGAGGCAATCTCTTCAAAATCTCCATAGAGGATGGCCTACTGTCAGATATTTTACTTCATATTTTAAGATTCATTGCTGATTTAATATTTCTTTCCTAGCTAGCTGTTACCTCTATAGTTTCAGAAACARAGATATATCCTCCAACAAGATGATCAAGGCAAGTAATGCTGTGCCAAGCATTAGAACAGCTTTTTTCTTTGTTTTCACTGCCTTTCCCTCTGCCAGACCAAAAAATGTCTAAAAGGAACTCTGTGCCATAGTTGTTTGGGAGGCCATTGTTTACTAGGAGTCAAGAATAATGTTTCTAAGTAGTTATCTCATTAGCCAGGTAACAGCTACACTTATAGGTATTTAAATTTTAAAAGAATTTTGCTTTCCATTTTTTTTGTTTAATGAAAATTCAAGTTGTAATAAGAAATGATTAAGTGTAATTCAGAAGCTTGATTTCATTTCTTACTCATTTTCAATGTGTCTTAATTGCAAAGTAAGTTAAAGAGAGACAATATCAGTTATTAAAAAACATTAATTAAATGAACATTGATTTTTTTCTGAGGAGTTACTTTAATTTACAAATCTTGTAATATCTTAAATTATYTGAGGACATCGGCAGTACCTAATAAAACAGCAGATGAATTCCTTCACCTTAAGCTCTTTTCATATTTGCCATCACCTGAAACAGGAAACAAGCAAACAAAAAAACACAATAGAACAAGCCATGATCTGAGATCTTATGATATGAAAGAATTAGACACTTCTAATTCAAGACAAGAGTATTTGTAATTTGTTGATATGCAGAATTTGTGGGTTTAAATAGACATTTAAAATCTATGTTAAAATAGCACATGCTAATTTTTAACAGAATTAGACTTCCTACCTCAGTCATATCAGACATTCTAACAGCCACATTGCAGTAGTTTTGTTAACACAGAGGAATAACTTCAGTTAGTAGAAACAAAAAAGGCCCGTTACAATCTTTTATAAAAAATAACACAAAAGAACATACTGACAGCAGCCACATGTTAGCTCCACTATTATAAATCAAGAAAAGTATTTTATCATCAAATCACTATAAAAAAATTGTAATTCCCTTTCCTCAGATCAACTTGCCCTTTTCTAGCAGTGTATATGATGACCTTCCAGCACTAACCATGAAAATCAATAGGTACCATTTAACCAAGGTCAAACAAGTGGCATGACTTCTTTTCAGTGTTCATCATACTAATTTTCAATCTAAAACTCATTTTGAAGTAATCAGGAGAAATGTGATGAGACTAATTTTYACCTTACATGTACATGGTTGTACCATGATTTATTTTCAGAATACAGAAATTAAGATCGAATAAGGTATTTTTAATTTGGTGTATAATTAATTACATGTTTTCACTACAAAAACTGTCTGTGAAGAACACAATAAAAAAGAAACAAGTTACAAGATTATGAAAGTGCTACAATGATGTCCATGATTTGATAAGTAATCCATAAAAAGCTAAATTTATAAAGGTGGGAACCATTTCCATTGTTCTGCCAAACTAAATAGTATGCCATGATATTTGCCCCATGGAATAGTAGCAAGAAAGTCCTCCTTAGTAAGATGTAAATATTACTTCTTCACAAGACACTTGGGAATGTACTGTCAACTTCAGTTGTCACAGAGCTCTTGGCATGAAGTGATAGAGTTTCTAGACATGAAACACACTGGGAACTATTTTGAACTTGCGGACAATTCTTTTAAGAAGAAAAGGGGGAAACACACTCTTCTGTTTCATAATCTAAAAACAGGATGCTAATATCTACTTTGCCAGGTAGCCTGGTGAAGGAGCTGAAATGTAGGAAAGCCTGCAATAATCACATCTGCCGACATCTCTATGTGGCCCTCCTCTTCCTCACAAACCCAAATCTTATCACATACTCCAGTGACAACAGAGTGGGTTGGTGTTGTGAACTCCTCAAGCTTTGCAGGAAGCAGTCAGCATATTGCATGTCTGTGCAGGCCTTAATTTGTTCATCTGTGAGAAGTGAAGTACTCTTCCTTTGGTTTCAGTTTTTATGATGTGGTGAAGTAACAAACACAATTGATATTTTACTCTGATAAATGGCTTGCTGTTTCAAATTCCTGCAAATCAAATTATTTCATTCTTGATAATATGGGAACAAACATTCCCAAACTCTCATTATTTGTTTTTCAACAAGTCACATTTATAAAAACTGAAAAGCATTGGGCAACAATATTTTAGAGACAGTTAAAAATATAGACAGACAGAACATGAGGCACATGAAAAAGAATTCTATTTGCATCTGGAAGAGACATCATTAATTAATACCTGCATATAAAATGTAATTTATAGATGCTCATCAGACCAAAACGCTTTGAAAGTTACTTTTATGAGCTGGGAACAGGAAAAAAAAAAGAATGATATTCACATTCTCTTTCCTCCAAATATCTAATTCATCTTTAAGAATTTTCAGTTCACCTGCAAGCATGACTTGAAAAATCTCATTTTCCAGAGGGTTTCTTAGCTTTATTGTTATATGGGCAAGTATGAGCAGATTGATCAACTCAGTAAATTTCTAATGAGTCCATCCAAGACTACCTTACTCACATTCTCTAGGAATTATTTTATCTAGTCATATTTTTAGGAACTAGAGAGATATACATCATTAGAATTATATGATACTCTTATATATAAACCTCTAGGGCAACAATTTATGGAGGTCAATAAAAGCATTATATTGTACCTGCAGAACTGAGATGGATGCTGTTATTACTACATATGGATAACTTGAAGTAAAGGTAAATGGAAATGCCTGCAACAGAATAAGTCTGTTGCTAGATTAATTTATAGAGTCTTTCAAAGAAGTGCTGCCATTATTGTAACAATTAATACCTTGCAGATGAACCACAAACTGAAAAATCAGTTAACGATGTGCTTTTTTAATGATATTAAATATCATTATATTAGCAAGAAAGGCAGGCATGTCTTTGCCAAAAGACTGGCCAACCTTGTTAGGAGGGCTTTAAACTAGGCAAGAAGCGGGAAGGGGAGTGTCACATGGATAGGGCAATCAATCCCAAACAACCAAAGTCAACGAGCGTCCAACAGGCATATGGTAGTGAGGAAGTGCAGTGAGGAGATGGTTATAGAAAGTCCTCTCTCACCCCTCTTGGGAAACGTGCAGAGTCGATTACCTCTCTGAATGCCTATACAACAATGCACAAAGCATGGGGAATAAGCAGGATGAACTGGAGATCTGTGTGCAGTCCCAGCACCACAATCTCATAGGAATCACAGAAACGTGGTGGGATAGCTCAAATGACTGGAGCCCTGTCATGGAGGACTATGTGCTCTTTAGGAAGGACAGGCTGGGAAGGCGAGGTGGTGGAGTTGCTCWGTATGTGAGAGAGCAACTGGAATGCATGGAGCTCAACCTGGGAATGGATGATGAGAGGGTGGAGAGCTTGTGGGTAAGGGTTAAAGGGCAGGCCAACGTGGGAGACACTGTGGTGGGTGTCTGCTACAGGCCACCTGACCAGGAGGAGGAGGTTGATGAGGCCTTCTACAGGCAGCTGGAAGTTGCCTCATGGTTATAGGCCCTGGTTCTCGTGGGGGTCTTTAACTACCACTACATCAGCTGGAAAGACAGCACAGCGAGGCACAAACGGTCCTGGAAGTTTCTGCAGCGTGTCGATGACAACTTTTTGATGCCGGTTGTGGAGGAGCCAATGAGGAGAGGTGGGCTACTGGACCTCATACTAACAAACAGAGAGGGCCTTGTTGGAGATGTGAAGGTGGGGGGTAACCTTGGCTGCAGTGACCATGAGCTGGTGGAGTTCAGGATCCAACGAGGAGGAGGCAGGGCAGTAAGTAGCCTTGCCACGCTGGACTTCAGGAGGGCCAACTTTAGCCTCTTCAGAGACCTGCTGGGAAAGATCCCATGGTCTAGGGCTCTAGAAGGAAGAGGGACCCAGGAGAGCTGGTTAGTTTTCAAACAGCATTTCCTCCATGCCCAGCAACAGTGCATCCCTGTGTGCAAGAAGTCAGGCAGAGGGGGCAGGAGACCTGCGTGGATGAGCAGGGAGCGCCTGGMAAAACTCCAGCAGAAGAAAGCAATATATAGAATGTGGAAAAAAGGACAGGTCCCTTGGGAGGAATACAGGACCGTTGTCAGGGAATGCAGGGATGCCACAAGGAAAGCTAAGGAACATTTGGAATTAAATCTGGCAAGGGATGTTAAAAATAATAAGAAAAACTTCTTTAAACATATTAACAACAAAAGGAAGGTCAGGGAGAACGTGGGTCCACTGGTGAATGGGGTGGGTGCCCTGGTTACGGAAAACACGGACAAAGCAGAGCTTCTGAATGCTGCCTTTGCTTCTGTGTTTGTCAGAATCCCAGGCCCTAGGGACACAAGAAGAGAGCCAGAGAGAGGAAGGCTTGCCCTGGGTAGAGGAAGAGTGGGTCAGAGAGCATCTAGGGAGACTCGACAGCCACAAATCCATGGGCGCTGATGAAATGCACCCCAGAGTGTTGCAGGAACTGGCAGATGTCCTAGCCAAGCTGCTCACCATCATCTTTGGAAGGTCCTGGAGAACGGGGGAGGTGCCGGAGGAGTGAAAGAAAGCCAACATCACTCCAGTCTTCAAAAAAGGCAAGAAGGAGGACCCGAGTAACTACAGGCCGGTGAGCCTCACCTCCATCCCCGGAAAAGTGATGGAACAGCTGGCTGCTGTCTCCAGACACATGGAGGAGAAGAAGGTGCTCAGGAGTAGACATTGCTTGACTAACCTGATAGCTTTCTATGATGGAGTGACTAGCTGGATAGATGAGGGCAGAGCAGTGGATGTCGTCTATCTGGAATTCAGGAAGGCTTTTGACACCATCCCTCACAATATTCTCCTGAGMAAGGTTCGGAAGTGTGGGACAGATGAGTGGGCGGTGAGGTGAATTAGGAATTGGCTCAGTGGCAGGGTGCAGAGAGTGGTAGTCAGTGGCGTGGAGTCCAGTTGGAGGCCTGTAGGTAGTGGTCTCCCCCAGGGATCAGTCCTTGGTCCAGTCCTGTTCAACTTGCTTATTAATGACTTGGATGAAGGGATGGAGTGTTCCCTYAGCAAGTTTGCTGATGATACCAAACTGGGTGGAGTAGCTGATAGCCCTGAGGGCTGTGCTGCCATGTAGAGCGACCTGGACAGACGGGATGACTGGGCAGTGAGAAATCTCATGAAGTTCAACAAGGGCAGGTGCAGGGTCCTGCACTTGGGGAGGAATAACTCCAGACAGCAGTACAGATTAGGGGTCGACCTGCTGGAGAGCAGCCTCGCAGAGGGACCTGGGCGTCATGGTGGATGACAAGATGACCATGAGGCAGCAGTGTGCCCTGGTGGGCAAGAAGGCCAACGGGATCCTGGGGTGCATTAAGAAGAGCGTCTCCAGCAGGTCGAGAGAGGTGATCGTCCCCCTATACACAGCCCTGGTAAGGCCACATCTGGAGTACTGTGTGCAGTTATGGGCTCCCCTGGACAAGAGGGATGTGGAGCTGCTGGAGAGAGTCCAGCGCAGGGCTACCAGGATGATCAGGGGCCTGGAACATCTGCCCTATGAGCAAAGGCTGAGAGAGCTGGGCGTGTTCAGCCTGGAGAAGAGAAGTCTGAGGGGGGATCTGATCAGTGTCTATAAATACCTCAAAGGAGGGAGTGAGGAGGAAGGGGCCAGCTTCTTTTCAGTGGTGGCCAGCAATAGGACTAGAAGAAACGGCCACAAGCTGAGGCACCAAAAGTTCCACAGGAACTTGAGAAAACACTTTTTGACAGTGAGTGAGACAGAGCCCTGGCACAGGCTGCCCAGAGAGGTCGTGGAGTCTCCTTCTTTGGAGATCTTTAAAACCCCTGTGGATGCAGCCTTGTGCMMCGTGCTCTAGGTGACCCTACGTGTGCAGGGGTTTGGACTAAATGACCTCTGAGGTCCCTTCCAACCTTAAGCATTCTATGATTCTATGATATTCTCCYTTCTCCTTTGGTTTTCAAAGACAGGGTAGTCAGAAATGGGTTGGTTTACAAAGATAAGGGTAGTTCATAAGGGTAGGTGACATAAAACATTCACTTAAAAAAAAATACCCAAAATCTTGTCCTTCTACTTGTCAGATTAAGTAGAACTCCAACCAACCAAAAAATAAGCTAAAAAAACATAACCGTGTTTTTGGTTGGGGTGAGGTTAAGCAATTAAAAAATTCAGTCCAATGAAGGAATTTTTGCACTGACTAAAGAAGGTAATGCATTGACCAGAAAATTAGTCTGCACAGTGAGCTGGTTTTGCTCACAGTGAGCTGGTTTTATGAGTGGCATAAAGGAAACAGGGAGCAAGGCAGCTTTCCATTAGGCTTATCCTTAAATGATATTAGTCTCTTAGCTAGTCAGTAACGGCCTCAGAATAAATGCAAGCGCTCTCAGAGGCAGGGGAGTGGTCCCAGTCCCTCCCATCCTCTGTGCCTTGCTTATAGTCTTGTTTATCTTAAGGTTTAGATTATGGTTAATTGTACCAAAATAACTTTAGTACTTGGAATAATGGCGAGACTCTCAGAGAAAGGCCATAATTCCTAAACTCCTACAGTAACAAACAGAAGACAAATCGCCAGCAGTCTTTGCACACATGACAAACTGCATTTGCCTATATTAAACATTAAGGAAGAAAATGTTATTTTKGGGTCTTCTCATAGCTCAGCAAGTCCAAGATAAACCAAATAAAAAGTGTTACAGTAGGCCTGTGGGGGTGGAAAATGACACGTGAATACAAATAACAGATTTTACTACAGGTTCAAAGGCTTGGTAACCTTTRATTTTAGAATATTCCCTTGCTCTTTTATTATTTATTTATTTATTCTATTTTAAGAGCACAATTAATTTGAAGATACGTCATTCATTGATGAAGAACAACTTTCACATTAAAACTGTTTTTCTGTAAAGCAGGCCCATGGGATAGGGCATGGCCAGTGGTGGCTAGTCACAGCCTGTTCTAGCTTGTTCCACGTGGTTCCAGCACCGCAGAAACATTCAGTTCCCTTCCCAGGCATGAGGGCAGGGCAAGGGGAGATAATTTAACCAATAAACTTGTGATCCAGACACAAGTTTTCAAAACAAACAAACAAACAAAAAAAAAAAAAAAAAAAAAAAAGAAGGGAGTAAAATATGGTTAGAGCTGCTGGTGTTTTCTTTGGGAAGTAAGAAACAATCAAAAACCCACTTTATCTAAGATGAAATGTTGTCATAGAAATTTACATGGTGGTATGGGGTCGGCTGCATTGTATGAACAGTATGTTCTCTTAATACTTAAGGAATTGATGCACCTCAGCAAATAATCATTCCATCAATTATTATTTAAAGAGTCTGTGACAACAATTGCAAGCAGTCTCTTGGTACCTGCCTTGAAGGTCAAGAGCAAACATCTAYGGAATTAAATGGACAGAAGTTAAGGGAAAAAAATCTGCAACCTTACCAAGATTTTTACCARTGAGTGGAGATACCACAGTGATCTAGATTGTGGATAAAAAAATGCTTGGGAATCCACATTTTTTTGTGAGTCAGAATAAAAATGCAAATTAAGAGCATAGATTTAGACAGCCTTGAATAAAGGAGGAGAATTGTTGAACAAGGCTACTGTTTCCCTGTGAAATAGTGAAGTACAAGTGTGGACGCATGCTTGCTAACTTTGTTAGGAGACCGTTAAACTAGAAATGATTATGGTAGGTGCCTGTAAGTAGACATAACTGTGAKTACGTAGACAAATCAGAAACAGGAATAAGAATTCGGAAGAAGGACAAGGTCAATGAAAAACAGTGAGACATATGGATGAATAACTTCAAATTCTATATGCTAAAGCTAGCAATATGGAGAATAAGCAGGAGGATATGGAAGCTRTATATATATGTATTTTAAAAAACTGTTGTTTCATTGACTGCAATTCACATCGTGGGAATACCATTGCTGGAAAAAAATCTAAATGAAAAGGAAAATGTGCTCTGAGCACATTTTTCTGCATAGCAGAAAAAAAAATGTGTTTAAACAAGCTGTAGATGATGTTAAATGGGAGAAATAACCACTAGGGTGGGTGTATAACATATAAAAAAAAGATCTAATGGATGGAATCTGAGGGTGTGTGGAGAATACAGTCACTAAAAAACACAAGAACTAATGTTATGTGGTGATCTGTTTGGAACAGAATTCATCTGGACTGTATGTACTGCAAGTTCTTGAGATACATCAAGAGCATACCTAGCAGATGGAAAGCCTCTTGGATACATTCTTCCATATTTGATGGAAAGCCTCTTGGATACATTCTTCCATATTTGAATCTGATGAATTAATTTATAGAAAGCAAAGACAGAAGACAGTCTGTGGGCTAGCTAATACGAAATTCCTTCTTGAAGAAGAGGAAAAATGAGAAATATAGCAGAGCAAATTGATGCATATTTTAATCTTCTCTTTATATTTTTAACCATATTTTTGTTCTCCATATTTTTGGAGTTTACATAAATTGAACCATATATGTGCTACTTTTTTTTTTTCTCTGAAAAGTAAAAGATAATGCAAAGATGAACAATAAAATATCAATCTTCAAAAAAATTCAAAATAAAGTATTGGAATAGTAAATTTTCTATATATTATTCAACTATTAAAAAAAAAGAATAGATGTTTTGTTAGTAAACAGATCCACCATGAAATATTACAAAAAGTGTAATAGAGTCTGGATAATTCACCACTTAGAGATACAGCAACAGAAAGTACTTGGCAGAAGGGATACAGCCCCTACCTGCTATAAGCATGATCATGCAAACAACAAAAATATGCTGGAAAAAGAAATAATATTATAGATACCTGGACAAATAGCAGAAATTGAGAAGGCAAGAAAACATAGTCCAATTACTCTCTTCCACCACACATACATGCTTGAATACTATYGGAGCTACGAGTCTCTCTGTCTCATAAGAAATACAGACTACCTTGACTATCAGGTTATCATTGTAGAGAATGTGAATCTTTATGTGAGTAATATCCAGTAACCTGGAAAAGGTTTAGAGACCTTTTAGAGTTAGAGAATCTTACATACATGGATATGATATAACCATGCATGTATGCACATCAGGGGCAGAGGAAAAAGAAAGGCATATATATGTCTGTCAGTGAACCAATATGAGGGAAATAGGAAGACTCTAGGTCACATTTGACTGAGAATATTCAGGACAAAAAGCTACAGAAGGTGGAGCTACCAAGAAACCCAAAATCTCAGAAAAAATACAAGCCATTCCTAGTGTGAAATGATTATTTTAAACTTCACTGATATTATTCCGTTATTTTCTTATGTATATGTACTCTCTGGAAAATAAATAATTCAATAACTCAGTGACCTTTCAAACAAATATTTTGACTTATATGTGTGCACTGCAGATCCTACCAAATTAAAGTGTAGAGAAATTAAGGTTGATTTCAATGTTACCGTAAAAAACCCACTACCAGTTTGRCTTACCTATTCCTTTCTAATGGGAAAAGAGATTATAGTAAATGTAGAACAGTGTAAATTTATTTTGAATATTTGTAATTTTAACTGTATATCTGCATCAGCCTCAAGATTGTATGTTTTAAATTACTGAAAATATAGACACTATTTGTAAACAGAACTACCAAAACCAATATACTAGTTGTAACAAGGTTTGGGCAGTGCTTTAKTACGGCCCTTTTCTGATTCAGATGCTAAAACACATTTCTAATTGATACTGTTTTAAAAAACAGAAAGATACGAGTCTTTACTAACATATTCAAGTTTTGATGATTGGGAATGGCAAGGATAGAGTTTCTTTTCCATAGGAAAGCTCTCTGGAGCTGGCTCAGAAAATTCTGGAGAAAGATACCAAGACATTGAAAGTCAGACCACACTTCCAAACCAGAAACTCTACAAAAGAGCTTTCATAATACAAATCTGTTGTCAGCCCAAATCATGTCCTGGGCAGAAGTGGAAACTCAGAGCRACTCACCAGAACCTGCCTATTAAAAATTCTGAAAGGAAACTTTGCTATTAGCTGTGCAGTCTAACTCTCAAATACAATCAGATATATTTTTATAGATCTTTTATAGTTGCCTTTTATGGCCTTTTAATGTCATTGCTGCAACCTGAGCCTAGCTGAGCTAAGCATATGTTGTTTGGGTAAATCCACAGAAATATTAGAGCTGCTTCCTTAATACAGCAATAGCCCTAATGTAACACAAGACATACATCAGTTCACTTGGCTTAATCGACTATTGCAGCAGACAAAAAGGAAACTCCATGTTGCCTTTCAATATGCATCTAAAAATYAGGGTTGTCATTATCAAAAAGATAAGGAGCTGTGTGTAACACTTTTTAAGGCATCAGCTGCTACTTTTATGCATTTTATGATAATAGAGTGCTGCTTTATAGGAAGAATCATCATAAATGACTACTTACACATAAAATCTTTTTTTTTTTTTTTTTTCATCCTTGATGTGCAGGACTGCAGGATTATTTTCCTCCTTTTTTTTTTTTTTTTTTTCATCCTTGATGTGCAGGACTGCAGGATTATTTTCCTCCTTCCTTATTTTAGGACCTCACAGAGTTTCTCAAGTATTGATTTTCAAAAGAATTCAACCCTCTTAACAGAGAAAATAATGTCTCATACCTTCTGTGGAAAATTATATAYAACCACAATGAGATAATGCTGCAAAGTATGAGTTTTATATGTTTTTGTATATAGTCTTAGCCTTTAWATATATTTTTTGAGCTGACTGCACACTTGGTTTATTGAAAAAGGATACTTTAAAGTAATGCTATGCAAAATTGAGAGTTCTATTTTCCCACAAAATTTTATTATGCATTCTCAGAAGCTTAAGCATGTATRAAGTTATCAAATAATGCTTTGAGTGAACAATGGGCTTCTAATTTTGTAATGTCAATTGTCACAGTAAATATTTTAAGAAAGCATTCTCACAAGCTTGCTAGATTGAACTATTCCCCACATCAAGCACATGTCCAAAAAAGTAATGCTTGATTTTCTTTGTAGTGTATATCCAGAGTGAAGAGATATTTTGACTTGCCATGACTATGCAATTTCAGCAGTACATCATGCATTTCTTACTGCCTTTCTCTGACCACATACATCAACAAGCTGCTTATTCTTACTGTCAGTGATTTTGACAGCTATGATTTGTCTTACATCTTCAGTCTTGTTTCTAAAATGTTCCCAGGAGTGTCTCTTAAATGTAGAAAGTTTTGAATTGAATAATAAAAAAAAAMCCCTCCCCCAAATAACTCATCTGCTGTTTCCTTCCTACTGCTGTGCCAAGCTGAGATGCCTGCTCAAGCCATGTAGATCCCACAGGAGATTTGGCTAAGTCAGTTCTTATGTGCACTATTGTAAACTTGAAGATTTCATTAAATTAAATGGCTATTTTTCTCCCTCTCCCCTCCCCTCCTTGGCCTTCTTATAGCTCCTTTACCCTACTGAAAGGCATAAAGCAAATAGAAAATGCTTCTAGAGGTGTTAAATGTTACTCATTAAAAAGGAGTAAAAGAGGACAGAGTGTTTGTGTATCACCTRTGGCACAAGGAAGATGGATAGTGGAGCCTTAAGCAGACTGTTCAAGCTCACTTAACCTTGGGATTTCTTCTGTCACTGGAGCCAGACTGCAAGCTACAGACTGATTGAGATAATCACTGAGTATCATGTAGTCCATGGTCTGAGCTAATATTCAAAAGAAGTATAGTTGGAGTTAACGGATCAGGGAATCAGGGTCAGCAAATTTACACTGATTTAGGTCAGGACAGTATAGGTAATCATTTCTATCTTTCATGTCTCCCTCCCACCCACCTCTCAGGAAACAAATCCTAAGTCTACACATTTTCTAGTATAAGCACATTATCCTAATAGTTGTGATGTCATGTCTCATGTTATTTTGCATTTTCCAAGTGAATGGTCACAAATACCATACAACCAGAACATTAGTGTTTCCAACCCAGAGCCTTGGTCTATCAGCTTCATTCAAGTTGCATATTTTTTTTTTCCCAGTTACCACATCTTAGATAAGATACCCCTTGGATCTCCTGAGAGATATTTTTCTCCATCGCTGCAATCTATTTTTGATATAAATCCACAGTCAATGAATCATGAAGGCTACTAGCAAAATCGAGAGCTATTCCTCATGAGAAATTAGTCTGATATACAATTCAAGGAGTCCATTATTTTTATTGCTCTACTAATACTGCTTGCTTTTGTCTATAACTGTACACCTTGAGAAAGAGCCACACAGAAAAAGTGATACATAGAGGAAACTTTGATGAATCATCTTTTGTCCCAGGGACATTGCCTCCACTTGGTGGTGTGTTAACCAGGAGCATCTCACCATCAGGTGAGCATCTGCAGACTAAAAGGGCTGGTGCTACTTATGCCGTGCTTTACTGGCCTACAGTGCTATAGAGAATCTCTACATMAAGCCTCTATGATATATCATAAGGTAAAGGAACCCTTCAGTGGTGTATTTAAGCAGCAACCACTGTACATCAGTAGATTCTGCAGACTGGTATTTCATTAAAGTAGCAGTAACTTTTATTTTGATTAAAATAATAATAATAATATAACAACTACTGCCTTAGGTAGGAATGTAGATAATGTAAGTTTTCATACGTGTATCTGCTCAAAGGGTTAAACCAATGACATACAGCATTTCTATACTATTTGAACTTACCTAAGAGGTTCACTTTATTAGGCAATCTAATAAAGTGTCATTGGTAAGCATCTAGAAGGTTCTACATTTCTTTTTAAGGAATGATTGACAATGATTGACATTTTTTTGTCACAATGTCATCAGATCTGATCAGATTGTATTTCATAAACATTCTGTGGCACTGAACTCATTATCAAATCTGGATACGTGATACCTTAAATGTCATAGAAGTCAGCCATCACTTTCCTGACTAGCTGCTATATCTAGCCTGATAAAAAAGTCCTTGAAGGGTTGCATTGACCATAATAAATAGCTTAACAGCCCACTTTACTATAGTTTCAGGGAAGATATCCTGACAGTCAAACTTACAAAGAGTGGTTTAATAGAAGATTACACATCAGTGAAACACTTCAGTCACTTTGCTTTCAGTCTATTCATGCTAAAATATGCATTTCTGTATGTGGTATCAATGGAACAGAATTACTTATGCATAAGATGTACATTGCTGTTCTGAAAGGAAATCTGCTCATAGTGGGATGAATGTCTATATAACTCTTTGCATAAAGAGAAGCCTATCTTTACATGTAATACCATTCTCCAAAAGAGAAAAATATWTTTTTTTTATTTTTATTTTTTTTGTGCTGTGAGAAAACTTTATAGAATGTGCTGGAATTTTCAACAGTCACAAAGTCAAAAATAATGGTATGACTGACAGGCTTATGCAGAAGCAGGGCATCAACGAGCACCTTGTAGCAATGTACAAGGACCTTGGAGCTCACCGGGGCACTCTAGTTGTGCTTCCAAACAGTGCCATCCATGTGCAGCCCAAACCACAAAATTTTCCTGCTTTCACTGACTGCACAGCCTAGGCCTGTGCTCACCTTCCCTTTACCTGCTTGATATACCCTCAGATGTACCCTCAAGATAGGTGCAAGGAGGCTGAGATAGCATAGTATGGGACAGTGGAGTACCACCTGCACATATAAGAGAGGAAAAGAGAACACAACCTGCAGTTAGTTTATTTTCCCCCACTTTTGTCCTCCAACTGTCTCCTCCTATTGAAGTGATTAATGACTTGTCTGTTTCTTAGGCCTTGATTTGCTGGCCTTTAGGAGAGGTTTTATTTTATAACACTTGGCAGTAGCTTATGTCTGTTTCAGAATGGTGTCATGTAGCACATGGTGTTTCATTTTTACCTAGGTTAAGCTCACTTTAAGGTCATTCTGAACCAACTGGCCTTGGTGAGGTCATTTGTCTTCTAAAGCTTAGGAACAGGCAGTATTTTGCACTCCAGAAGTGGAAAAACAAAAGCAAATGGTGTCCATCTTAATGTATATAGTTGTTACAACTATTCCTCAGGAACTCAATGAATGAACCCTGATGCTTCAATAAGATCCAAATATTCAAGTTACTTCTGCTGTTAATGGGGAAAGCCTAAATCAGTCTGTAGATTTCAACTCCATACACAGGTTGATACAGATGGAAGAATTTGACGATTTTGTATTATACCTGAAAATGGATACACATAATTCTTCCATGCTACTGAAAGTAARTATAAAAAGTTAAAACCCTTATTAAGTGCAAAAATTCATAAGAGTTCTGACAGACCTTCATTTTTCTGTTGGTAGAGAGTTTCACACAGCAGGTTAAAACACACACACAATACACTCTTAAGAAACAGTGTCTGAGGTATTGTCCAAAAAAGAGGAGATGAAAACTATCAGTGGGGCCATGTTTCAGAAGAAGGAACCCCTACGAGAAACCTGTGTATCAGAAAGAGAAACACTGAGGAAGGAGTCAGCAAGTATTGAATAATGGCACAGTCAGCAATTCCAGTTGATATTGCATACTTAAATATCTCAAATGATTTGGCYGTATTAGTAAGAGATATAGCATATATTTCATATAGCATATAGCAAGCAATGCAAAATATTTTTCAATAGAATTGGAAGAAGAAAAGGGAGGGATATCTGAACATTTCTAGAAGCATCTAAATATGAAATAAAGAAGGAAAATAAGGTAAATAATATCTTGAAGCAAATACCTTTATTGCAGGGAAATTAAAATATCTTGATATATAAACATGGACTAAAGCTGCTGACATCAAATAACGTAATGCAGATATCATTCTTTTGGCTAAAAAAAAACTCTTGAAGAGTGTTGCATATGTATTTGTCAGGTATTTCTTTTTCTTTGTCTGAATAATGATATACAGCTATTGCACACATTATACTAAATACATTCCCTTTAAAAGACCTTTGTGTTCTAGAAGGAATTATTTCTATATTTAGAAATGTTAGACAGGACMGATATCATGATATAAACTTTAGGTAGTGTTTAAAGGTAAAACATGCATTACATTCCCCATTGTTTGTATTGGTTTTCTTCCCACTCCCCTCCAGGGAGTTCCCTCCAGGAACTTTGAATCCATATTATTCAATAAAAACTTCATCTGTGACTTGTATCTGGAATGGTGACTGCTGGAAAGAAAGCTTCATAGATTACAGTTGTGTCAAGTGAATGTCTGTTTGTTTTTTACAAGAATGAAAAAATTACAGGAAATGACATTTTCCCCTCCAAGTGTTAATACGTATTTTATTAGGCATTTTGCTTGCATGTGAACAATTTCCTCTCTACTTATCCTAAAAAAAAAAAAAAAAGGGAAGGGAAAAAAATAAAACCTCATGGGGTGACAGGAAGGTAGCATTAGCTTTCCTCTTGCCACCATTTAAAATTTCCTATATAAGAAGAAGTGTCATATTATATATTATAGCCTCATTTTTCCTAGATGTCTTGCTGATTTAACAGCACTGACTGTGATTCCAATCTCCAGGCATTTGAGAGTTTTACAAACTGGAAGTATCTCAGCAGATATCCTTTCAGTGCATACATGTTAAAAGAAAAAAGAAAAAGTTGGTTGCTAGGAAAATCTTCCCCAGGTGAAGCGCAGTGTTTTCAGTGAGGATCTACATCGTACATTACCTCCAACTATAGATGCTGTGACTGGCTTGGCCCTTAGGTATGTCTGTCGTACCTTCTCATGCCTTAAGACTTTGCTCAAACCAAATCTTTGTGATGTGATACACGTTCTGTTTTTCTATGTTGATTACTTAGTAATCTAGTAAAAGCTTTTTTTGTTTGTTTTTAGTGTAATATTCTTATAGATTAGCTCCATGCAGTTGTAGAATTTAGCATACCAGGATACATCTCTTTACTGCTTGTAACTATAGGCTTTATTGAAAGGGAAACTTAGGTCCTTTCTCCAGTATATTTCACTGTTTTTTTTAGTACGATTATTGAAAATCCATACAAGCTGTTCCTTCACCATGTGATGGCAAAAGCTGTTGAGGAGCAAGGCCCTTTCCAGCTCAAAATATGAAAGCTGGGAATTGATTGAAATAAATGGTGAACTTTTCATCTCTGTCCCATTCATGGAGATGGCTGTGTGATGAAACGTTTTGTGGTTGATAGAGATGTCATGTCCTCAGATCTAGCTTGGATCAGTAGTGTCCGGCTAACCAGCTGGTAGCACAACGCTGCAGTTTAAGAGCTGAGGTGAGTGGGCATGGCTCTATTCCCTGTGCATCCCTGTGAACGCTCAAAGGCACCTTTCCCTTGCGGCCTCAGCAGACAGACAGAGTAAAGTGCTCTTATAAATATTAAATTTCCTTTTTAAAGGAAGCCAAGAAGCAGAAATGCTAGCTTCTAGCTGCAAGATGTCAGCCTAGCACAGAGAATTTTGTTCTCCAAAGCTGTCAGCTAAGCATTTCTTCCATGCATAAGAAATTCAAATTTCCATTCAATGAAAAAAAWATCTTTAAAAGATTTTTCTGTTTTTCTGGAAGGGTATGCATTAGGTCTTTTCACAATTCATTCTTGATTGTGTACACCTCTGAAAATGGTGTACACAATCCCTCTAGTATTGCATAACCTTTCAGTTCAAACATCCTTTTACAGATACATGCCKAAATTTGGATATGTACTTTAGTTTAGCAGTCTTTCATATGATCTGGCATGTCTCAGCAGTGACAGGCAATATTTAAGTGTTTCCTAGAATCTGGGATGGAGTGAATAATTTGCTAGAATGACAAACTATTTCATCAGTAAAATTCCAAATCTTATCCACATATTAATATATTAACAAATCTGATAASTTTGCCGCCTTCTTACAGATTTTTTAGTTACTATATTCAGTACAATACATTGTCCATAAATGTGCAACACTAGGAGGTCTATCCTCAGGTCAAAAATAAGACCAGATATGAACAACGTTCTGTCCTTTTCTCATATTTGATTCACGATATCGCTTTTTCCCCCTTGGTACTGACTACTTTAAAAGTCCATTAACTTCATCTGTGTCACTTTTTGGTCAGTACAACAGAAAAAATGCAAGCAAGTATTCTGTGTTGCCCTCTCTTCTAAATTAGTGAGTTAAATGCTCTGAGTCAGTAGCTTTAGCAGGGAGACATAAGAAAAAAAAATTCAGTCACATCACTGACCAAAGAAAACATTACCTGTATTGACTTGACACACTGACTGAACTGAAGAATTCACTTATCTGTGGGAAGAGAACTATAAAACAACTGAATTTCAGTAACAGGTTCTTGCTGAGTGGAATTCTATGCTCAAACATTCATCAATAAATAAGTATTTTATAATAGATATTAAATTACATCTCCCAAATCAAACAAGGGTGTGGGATGAATATCTCTTTTTGTGCTACAGGATATTTTTGTGAAACTTGATGCAGGATCTCAAATTGCTGTAAATTTCAGGATTCAGAATCACAGAATCACAGAATCACAGAATATTTAAGGTTGGAAGGGACCTCTAGAGATCATCTAGTCCAACCTTCCTGCTCAAGCAGGCACACCTACAGCATGTGGCACAGGGTGGCATCCAGGTGGGTTTTGAAGACCTCCAGAGTAGGAGACTCCACAACCTCCCTGGGCAGCCTGTTCCACTGCCCTGTCACCCTCACAGTAAAGAAGTTGCTCCTCACCTGGAGACGGAACTTCTTGTGCTTCAGCTTGTGGCCATTACCCCTCATCCTATCGCTAGCCACCAGTGAGAACARCTTGTYCCCTTCCTCCCTGCATTCTCCCTTCCTGAACTTATACATATTAAACATATCCCTTCTGAGCCGTCTCTTCTCCAGAGAAAAGAGGCCCAGCTCACTCAGCCTCTCTTCATACGAGAGATGTTCCATTCCCTTAATCATCCTGGTTGCCCTTCTCTGGACCCTCTCSAGAAGCTCCACGTCCCTCCTATACTGGGGTGCTCAGAACTGAACACAGTACTCCAGGTGCGGCCTCACGAGAGCTGAGTAGAGGATTCATTCAACTGTCAGAAATAGTAGTAATCAAGAAAAACTGCTGTACTCTTTCAGCACACTTCAACAAACTCAGAAAACTGAGTTTAAGATGAATGTCTTATTATTTGTATATTTTAAATAATAATTATGAATTTTTGAAGCTACACATTCCAAATGAATTGGCAGCAGGTTAGCTACAATTCACTTGCCCATCTGGATAATATGAGCATGCCATGAGCAAATACCTTGAACTTCAGAAAATACGCTTTCTATAGATGAAGCAGCCCCTCTAAAGCCTGTATTGCTGTTAATCTATGGAACTGATTTGTTTTGTTTTGTTTTTGTTTGTTTTTGATTTTTTTTATCCATTGCACTTGAAGACAATGAATTTCTTCATCTGGCAAAGGAGAGTCATGTTATTTATGACATTCTTTAATAAAACCTCAGATTACTGAGCTGCATCAGTCTAGAGTTGATTAAGGTGTTCCAACACACATTTGCTTCTGCTATTAAGAAGCAGAAAATAAAAATTGGCATTCCAAGAAGTTCTTCTTTTACAGAATAACTCCATGTAACTGCATAGTTACAGACTAGGAGCAGACTAGATAGAGAGGAGGTCTTCAGAAAAGCAAGTAGTGGCCCTGGTAGTCAGCAAGGTAAACRAAAGTCAATAATGTGAACTGGTAAAGAAGACCAACTGCATACTGGGCTTCATAGCTATCAGGCAGCAATAATAACTTCAGGGAAAATGAGTTCTTTCCTTCTATTCAGCACTCTTAAACTGAATCTGCATTCAATTTTCAATTYTCCCGCACACAAAAGATGTTGACATACAGAAGTATAGCAGATGACCACCAAGACAGTTGGGAGATGGAGTATGTAATATGCAACGAGGGACTGAAAGAACTGGATTTGTACAGTCTTAGACTAATAGTGGATGACCTTACTGCTATCTACAGCCACCTAATGGGAGGGTATAGAGAAGACACTGAGACTCTTCTTGGTGGTGCTCAGTGATAGGATAACAGGCAATGGACATATTTTATGGACAAAAATGGAAATTTGGGAATGTCCGGTTAGATATAAGAAAAAGCTTTTGACCATTGAAACAGCTTCCCTAGAGACACTCTGGAGTCTGCAATTAAAAATTCCAGTGGATGCAATCTGATCAACCTGACCCAGTGAATATCTGAGGCTTCAGATACCTTTACATTCATCCTGTCCTGCAAACCAATGGGGAAACATCAGACACACCACTTACTTGCAGAACACTATTTTTCTTTTTTTATTTTTTTTAAACCCTCCTCTTCCTCATCTTCATTAATAGCATTCCAGGAACTACTTATTTATGAAGGATCAATTCCAACAGAACACCAGGGAGAAAAACAAGTTGCACATGAACAGAAGATGCAACAGTTGCTGTCACATGTCAGTAGCTCTGAAAAACACAAATATTTATGAGTCTAAGCAGTGGCGGTAAACCAACCGCTCATAGTGACACCTTCATAGTGACAGACAAATGTCAAATTAACATATTTTAGAACAGACAGCTGCAATCAATACTGAATTGAATAAAATAAGAAAAGCCAGGGTTTTAGTAAATTGAGTACACATCACAATCTGCAACATAAAAATAGGCATGTCCTAGGAAAATAAAAAAGGTCAATACATCTCTGTGAAATTTTATCTCATAGACATAGGTGAAGCCCTGCTAGAGTACTGAATTTACATAAAGGAAGAGGCAATGACTTTTTCAAGCAATTGAAATTTCTCCCAGGCATTATATTTTGAAGAGGAATGACATGAAATCCTGATGTCAGACTAAGCTCTAGAAAAGACATGCCAGTGAATTAGCATTCATTTTGAAACTTCCAGATCATGCGAAATCTGTATTTCTTTCTCTCCAAATTGACTGCTATAGGAATTACTGTTAACTACACTTGACTTAAACTGCAGTAGTTTCAAGCATCCCATATCAAGAGGATAATAAAAGCCTTGAAGAGGGTATTGATGCATCAGCTGGAGAGGAGCACAGCCTTAGACTCAAAATCCTTGTAATTCTGGAACTGAAGGCAACAGTTTGTCTAAAATAAACAGGATGTTTTTGAAAATGCAAGGAATGATGGATAAGTTAGTAAAGTCTCATTTGAAATGTAGCTAGTAACTCCAAACTTTGTTTTGCTTTTTACAGCCTAAATAACAATATTACTAACATTTTTATGCTACTGTCTCATCTTCCATTTAGTGACAGTTTCTGAAGTGTGACTTCTGCACATTGCTGAAGTCTTTGCTAGATTCTTGCAACTATTTCATGTGTCATGAACTGACTGACTGATCCAAATGACTGATGAACTGACTATCCAAAGGCATTATGGCCTACATGGCCTGTACTGTGGTAGTTTAGTTGAAGTCGTGTCTCACTTGGACCATTAAAAAAAAAAAAAAAAAACTGAAGTGCTCAGAAATAAAGTGACAATTTGTTCTTTGATGCCACTAAGTGATTGAATGGTACTCAGTAAATCTAAGGGAAATTTTTCCTTATGCTTCTTTTTCTCTACAAAATTGAAACACACCAAAGAGAGGGTATGCTGATAAAAATCTTTGGATTTTGACTGCTTAGGAGTAAATAAAACAAATAGAGCAATCATCGTTCCAGATCTCTCTTGTCTTCATGCGTGACTTATTTCTTCAGGTCAAATAGTGGTGAAGTGATACGAGCAAAATGGGTTTTGCATACCATTGTTTATTTCAAACAATTGGTCTAAACTAGAGAAGAATTTGGCAAGCATGACTAAAGAACTATAGACAGAAACAATATGTTAGTTAATAGTAAATAATGCTTTGCATTTTTTTCTTAATCCTGCAGCAGAAGTCTGTTTGCTCAAGTTTCTTATTCTCTCTACATGAGGTGTTATTGGCTTAAATTTTTCCAGATCAAACCGGTACTTCCTTCTCTAATTCTATGTATATCACTGATTTTACTCTGAGAAACAAACAAAAAAATTCATTGTATAAGCAAAATTACTTCACAACAATATTTGTTATTTATTATTTTGAGGCATGGAGAAATATAGAGAGGATGAGAAATAATTATACAGGGTATTTTTACATTATCTCTTTTGCCAGATGTCTGTAACTATGCAGTAATCTGTGACACAAACTTATGAGTTATAAGGCTGAATAAACTGTTTTGTAGCCGTAAAATACACTAGAAGCATACTACAGGGTAGAATAATGATTTCTATTGGTGGAAGACTAATGATTGGATAAGTCTTAGATTAGATTAGGTGAGTTGATGCAAATTCTGAATTATGTTTCTAGACTCTTACACTAGTGGCTAGAAGAATGGACTTATGATTAATGCATTGGATTAGGCTTAGAAGTTACTGGGTCAAAGTCTCTCTGTCAGCCTTCTATTTATAGCCTTTTCCTCAGTACATAATCACAAAATGTCAATTTCCTGCCCTAAAACAGCTGGACTTCTTTTTGATTTCTGTCTGTGTTGGCTATTGAGATACCAATTCTGCAAATGTATTTTGAAGTCAAATTGTTTTCTTGTATTTTTAAAGATTCTCTTATGCTATATCATCAAACTCTGTGTAAGAAATGACTGTTTCTTGTCATATTCATGTAGTACCCTGTAATTTTAACTCTGTAGGAGCATACATATGTCATTAATACAGAAACGCCAGAAAAGAAATGGTTGTAGATACCAGTGTGTTTAACATTCCATTTATTCTGCCAGGAATTTCTTGTCATATGGTGGAATCAGTTCAAATAGCTTACAAAGAATCCCTGTAGCGTGAGGTCCTCCCTTCTGTATTGAAAGATTTGCTTTAAAAATGTTCCTTTAAGCAAATTGAAATAACATTTCCTTGGTTAGAGAGAGAAATTTATCATTTTCAGATGCACATCAAACTTCCTAATTGTCAATTTTCTGCTATTATTAGTTCTTTTCATGAATGGACAAAGAGACACCCTGAATATGATACATTTTCATGGTGAATGTCAAAATCTCCAAAGGTTTTCATGCTCCAAAATATTCTTATCACAGAGAGATAGTCTTATTTTATAGAAAGCACAAAATTTATAAGCTGACAAACTCTCCTGGACTGCAAGATGCTCGTTTTCTTCAAAACTGTTGATGGAGCTATGCATTTAAATCTGAATTTTTATATATATATATATATATATATATGAAGACAGAGACAGTCTTTACAGCTCAAGTGAACCCCATCAACTCCTCTCAATCCTGCAGTTTTCCAAGTATGGTCTTCTAGTAAATTGAATTTACTCCTATGTGACTATAGGGAGAAAACTGTCCATTAAAGCCTTCACTGTAGCAAGACAAAGGAGAAGACTCACTTCAGCAAAAAAAAACAGGCTGATAGATAAAAGAAATAGAAACAGTGGGAGCTATTAAATCTAACAGAAGGAACAGTTCTAACTACTAAAGTTAAACAGTTATTATGGTAAATAATACATAACAGTGAATGTATGTCATATGGCATACGCTATGATATGATCCTGTCACAAGGACAAATTTAACTCTCAGCACTGACTTCTGTTCCAAAGCTTCAGGTGGCTTTTGGGTACCACCTTCCTAATCAATGTCATTTTAAGAACATTTTTKTGTGTGTGTGTGAACATCATTAGCTTCTGAAAAGCATTTTTTCTAATTTACCGTGTAGGCGTTTTTATTTCCCTCAGATTATGTGAAGTCACTCTGCATGCTTTTAAGGTTTACTGCACTTATGTTTACTTAATTCTGAGTAAAAATATATTTTAATTTATTTTTTGGAGTTTATTTTCATGAAGCTAATTGTATCAAATAATGCGAGAAAACAGTCCTTCTTGGGTTTAAATATAATGTGACGTRTATTAGAGTGTTCAAGAAGCACAATTTAATTTCCCTTGTGGCTCATAATGCCTCATTCTCTGGGGTTTATGTTCATATTTTTCCATGGATACAAATTATGTGCACATAAATGTAGAGGAGAAACTCTGTGAAGAAGGAACATAAACAGGCAGATGATAACTGAAATATAAATACTAAAATTCTCTTTAACTCAAAAGAGGAGGAGTGTTGTTTCTCCCCTGGTTATAAATCAGTTATTCTAAGATCTATTTTGTTAGGTAAATTATAACATAACAGAAGAAAATTTGGTTTAAAGAGAAACAAATGAGTATCACAAAATTGAAAATCAAAGTGAAAACAAATCACTAATTGTTAAAATTATTTTGGACTTACTACATTTGTCACACTTATGAAAGCTTAGAAAATTCCATAAGATGGTTTATGAAGCATGTAGAATGTCCCATCATGTATTTAGACTTATCTCAAACTCAACAGGAATATACTGCTTAAACTGAAGGATTAGAATTTCAGCTGTCACTTTAGCGGTTTTAAAGAAAAAGGCCAATTCTCATCCATTTCTCATCCATCTACAAGAAGAAAAGTTCATGTTATTATTACTATGTTTCACATTTTTTGTAAGATAGCTAATCAAAAAGAAAAGATGAAGAAAAAGAAGCCAGTGCAGCCCTCAAAGGTGCTTTACTAAACTTAGGTTCTGTAATATTCTGTCAAATGAGCTGTTAAACCCTTTGATATACGAGCACAAACACAATTTAAGAGAATAATCCCACTGTCAAGACGGGGAGAAGACCTGTTCAGGAAATCGTCTGTAAAACAGAGGACTGTTCATTATGTGTGAAAATCCTCTTGAGAAACTACTACAAAATCTAAATAAATCCCTAATTCTAGCCTTTTTGGCACAGGTTTCTTAAATAGGCCAGGGAATCTTAAAGGTAAGGAGTGTAAAACTAGAAGTAAAGAACCTAAGCCAAACAGCGACCATTTAGATGGAAAACCAGAACACAGTATATGAACCAAAAGCTGAATAATAATAATAAAAAAAAATATAGATTATATCTCCATTTTTGCCTAGAATTTTAAAATTATTATCTGTCCTTTGATGTCACCGTGCTTTGCAGTACCATGTTTTATAAGTCATCAACTGAAATTGGGATTGCATCCTCGAATTATTTTTTACAATAGTTGCTAAAGTTGTATGTCACAATAATGTAGTCCAGTTCAGGAAATGTTGCTGGTGGTAGAACTAGCAGGGAACTTTAGCCTACAAAGATACTAAAACAACAACAACAGCAAACCTTCAAGTCAAACATGTCAATAATTGCCTGTATTCAATTACTGAAAATGATACTTTGCTTTATTCATATTTACTGGCTTGCATAGACAAACATGTTTTTTGCTGATGTCTGCTGTCAGCAGGAATGATACTCCCATGGGAAGTACTCACATGCAGAATGGTGTGTTACAGCATGAACTTCTGGGAGCATACAAGTGAGGTGAAATTTCTCAGAACATTTTTTTCTTAGTCTTTACTGCATTTGGTGCAAATTAAGTTAATTAAACTCTATTTTTTTTCTAGAAGTTATATGTAACGAGAAGAAAGGACTACGTGTAATTAAGGATCAAATCCATAAAATTCTTTACAGAATAGATAGCTACATTCATTTTTGGCAAAATGAAAGCTTGAAACTTTGACCTGATTTTGAGTAAAACCAAGGGAAAGACAAAAAGAAAAATCATTTTTGACATTTTGTTGATTTTGTTGATAGCAAAACAGCTATCTTTGCAACTTGCATTTCTACTGAAAACTGGAAGTGATTGAATTGTCCAAAATTGTCCATCCTTTGATGGACTGTCATTAGTCTTTTTAGACTTGAAGTCTTTTTAGACTTGAAGACTAACAAACACATGTGTGTACCCCCCACAAATTTTTTTGATAAGAATCTTAAAGTTATTTATTCTTCCAAAAGTTAAGATTTAGCAAATACTAACATTTCTGGAGCTTTTTTTTTTTGTGTATTGTTTGACTATTAAGATGAATAGGATGGTATTCAGGAAAAAAAAGGTCTTTGAAGTTTTGTTTAAAACTTAGTGCTTCTGTGTTGTGCAAAGCTGACTGATTTGTTTGGGGAAGTATTCTTTGGCTGACCAGTCGCTTAAATATACTTATTTCTGTAAAATTGTGTTATTGGAAAAAAAATTATAAACTCTGTGTCTGAATGAAGGAGTGTGGAATCTGCAAGTTGATCCCTAAATGTCATCTTGGAATCCCTCTGTGAGGCAAATCACAGGTAAGCAAATGAGATTACAGATTGTGGGTCCCCATAGGTTTWTAGAAGTCAAGAATAATGACTAACATCTGTGTCCCATGTTTCCTACTGGCTAAGCTGTTTGTTTGCATTGATCAAAGTTAGAATAAGATCCTTAAATTTTGAAATTTGAAATGTTTCATTTTTCTCCAAGTTGACTTAATCTTTGTGTAGAACAAGCACAGATAAAATTCTGTCCTTCCTTTCACATCATATTCTGGTCAGATATATATTTTTCACCCTTCTCAACTTTTTTTTTCTTTTTTTTTTTTAACAGAAAGGTCTTTTTTTCTGCTTTCACTGTGCCAATTGAAACAAAAGCAATTTTGAGCCATTAGCAAGTTACRAAGAGACTATCCAGGGAGATTTCACAAGGCTCCTGTCTATGGAAAAATATTTTCTTTTCTCTGTATTCCATGTGTGATCACCAGTCAGTGGCAGTCATTCMAAACAGATGTCCACAATTAACAATCTAATGCTTCTTGGTTAGCGTCTGTTGAAGCATCTTTTCTCATGGACAGAAATTACCTCAAGAGTGGATCTCAGGTCAGATTTACAACTTGTACACAGTATTTGCTGAATGGTCTTAGGGTTGGCTGTTATTAACTTAGCTAGCATTCCTGGGGAAAATCTTACCTTCCTCACTACTCAGTCCAGCAGTGTTTTCTGAGCTTGTTTGTTACTGCAGCTGGATCCATATCTGGCAGACAAAGCAGCCTGCTGCATATACTAGGAAGACCTTGATTTCATCTGTTAAGATAAGTTGTGCTTTGTAGCCACTCCAACTATTGCCTGCCCACTAGCTGAAGGGAAGGTGTAAAATCTTGAGAATGCCAAGAGCTTTGGATCACTGAGAGGATGCTTCAGTTTAGGCAGTCTGGTTCAAATATCAAGTCACCAATATCTGAGCTAACTAGTTTAAAACTAGTTCATGAAGACAGTGAACCCGTACAGTTAAGGCTGTGTCTCTACAATGTCAGTGCGGTCATTGGACCTGATTGTGTCTCATGACTGCTGAGAGAACTTAAGGGGCTGGTGTGTTTGTGTCTGTGTGTGCATGTGTATTTCTTAAAAAAGGCCATAACAGTATCTCCATGGAAGCAGAGGAACTACTATAATTTACAGAAATATACCATTGTTAACTTACCATCCTTTTTCCTCTTCTTGCACCTCCACCTTTTTTCTCATTACATAAAAGTATTCATATGACAGAGTTTGTACAGCAAAAACATATTAAGGGAAATTCTATTTTGAATATGTACTTTCATAAAATGCTACGACTCAACAATGTATCACTAGTGAATATGCATTTAAGAACATTTCCTTACATGTTAGAAATATACCTTTAGAAATATTACATCATCTATTTTATCAGCCTTTATCTTATCCCTACACTATATTGAATTCAGTTTCCTCTGCTTTCGTTTATTCTCCTCTGGTGGTGAATGGCTTCTGGAAAATACTGGGCGTGGATAGACTTCCTTGCTCACTAGGGAAGAGAGGAGTTTTCCCATCCCAAGAAGTGTGGGTTGTTATTGTTCCTCACACCCTTCTGAATCATATAAAGTAACTCTCTGCTTTTAATGTCAGTGTTTTCAACTCAGGCCAAGTAGAAAAAAAAAAGTGCTTAATAAAATCATGCCCTCTACTAAAAAATTCAGAAAGTACTGTTTACTAGGCACAAAGATATACTCCATCCTTAACATCTGACTATAAATCTCTGATTTCTCTGGGAAATAGGCATCATATAAAGCAGATGCAGAAAGCATAACCTTTCTTACTCAGCCTACTCGGTTTATTGGAAAGCTATTGTTTTTTTTTTTTTTTTTTCAATTCTATTTTCAACTCCAATTCAACTCTATTTTGCATATTTATCCCATTCAGGGGACAGATTGAATGAAAACTGAATAATATGTGGCTTTTTGCACGATAGTGGGTATTTGGCTGTTCTTTCTGCCATAAAACATATATGAGTGTATTTGGAAAATAAGTTAGATCTCATGCAGTTCATAGAATGTGCTGTTAAAATAGACTGCTGAGTTTGTCACAGAGCTTTCACAAGTGTCCTGGCAGGAATACCAATACAATGATGAGTTATCTAAAGCAAATATTTTTAAAAACTATTCATCCCATTTTGATAGTGAAATTACTCGTGATTTGAATTGAACAATAGACACATTCCTTGTGAAAGTGCCATATTGTATTCTTCACATGGTAACAGAATCCTCATCCTTTGTTTCTTTGAATAGGGTTTTTCTTCTAAAAGGTATTTCCTATAGGTTTGATATTTTTAATACGTAAACACATAAAAAGAGGAGAGAAAAAAAAACCACTAATTCCATAATAAAAATGTCCATGTAGGCCTGGCATAATCTCAAACCAAGTTTGATTTGGTCGACGTGTCACAGTTTTGCCACTTTCCTCAGGAAAAGCAGTTTTAATTTATGAAAAGAGAAGCTACTGATTCATGCAAGGCTAATTCTAAGACTTACAAATATGTTTACAAGTTGTGTTTTGTAAAGATCTCCCACACAGTCAAAAGAAAATCTAATATCCCTTCAAAATCACAAAATTCAAATTATCTCTCTTTTGTTTCAGTTCACATTCTCTTCATTTTCCCATACTTAACATTAACTGAAGTTGGCTTATAGCAAATGAATGCTTTGATCACTCACTCAGCTAATTTGATCTGCAAGTAGCATTTTGGAGAGCTCACATGTGAAAGATACCACCCTAAGTGAAAACCACTCTTTGAACTCTAGCTCACACTGGTGCTCGATCACTTTTCCGAGGCTTCTAGGGACATTTTCGTTATGATGAAAGCAATACTGAAGAACTGTAACTTCCACTTATTATTTGAGAAGGTGTGTCGGGACAAAACAGGAAATGGAAATTTCTGCTTTTTTAGGGGGTGGTGCTGTTTTTTCAAAGGTGAGAAGCAGGTCTCAAACAATAAACTTTACACAGGAAAGTTCACTGATTTTTGACACTATCCTGGGGAAAGGGAGTGCTGAGCCTGAACATTCTAAAGGAAGTTTTGCATATCTCATTGACCTTCAACACATGAGAAAATGTTATTGAAAAATCTGGTTTATCTACTCTTTTACAAAGAAACTGTAAAAGGATCCAGCAGCATTATTTATTAGGAATCATTTCAAAGAAAAGGATAAATCAGATTTTACTTATTGACATTTCCTTTGCCCCCCAAAATGAAATCCTGACTTTCCACTAAGCTTCAGAGGTGATAAATTGTATCCCTCTGCCTGTTAGTAAAGTGCAAAGTGACAATTATCCCATTCAAGTATATGGAAGCTCAGAGAATCATAAAATGATATTCAAGATCATCAAGTCCAAAAATAAACTCTTCAACACCATGCCTGCTGAACCATGTCCCTAAGTGCCTCATCTAGACATGTAATTACATCTAAAAGAGGTCTTTCAGTTGGCGCTTATGAAGTTCCACTATTGTAATATCCAAGCACTTCATAATCCTTATTTCATTCCTCTTTGCTTTATGAAGATTTAGAGCTACCTACTTAAGGTATGACGGATTGAATCTAAACTCACAGTATTGTTTTGTCTTCTAACTTCTGTTAAAATCTATGGCAATTATGTGCTGGAATAGTTTTGTCAGTCTGAGCCTAAATGACTTGCCAAAGGAAGTTACAAAGCAATCCTGTGGCAGTAATCAAACCCAAGCCTCCTAAAGCCAACTTTTCACATACATTTCTTTCAGTAGCAGTATCAGTTTAAGCAGATACCTGGCCCAATTGTTTTCTTATCATCTCCCTTTCTTCCAAACATCAAGTAAATCTGGATACACAAAGTGACAGTCTTTCATTATATTAGCAGTTGCAAAACTATTTTGAGGGGTTTAAGATATGTATCTCATGATTTAGATTCTCCCCTTCAGAAGTAGGTATAAGAACATTTTTACTATTTCTTTCTGAAAAAATAGCAGGTTCTACATATTATGAATAATGCTAGAGACAGAATAGAGGCCAGAATTTGGGCACATTTGGATATGTCTTTCCATTTGCACTCCTTTTTTTCCAGTCTCATCAATTGTTTCATCTACTCCCTGCTTTGTTTTCACCAATTCCAATCTTTAAATCTTTTTCCTGCCTTCCTTTTGGTGTCCTCCCTGTTCTCCCCAAGAGATAATTACCTAAACTGAAAGTGAGCCAGTAACACTGAAGTTGATATTTTCTGAGATTCACAAAGCAATTTGATCACTCTCTCCCAGTAATATTTATTTTATGCACACACCACTGAGTCATATGGATTATTATAGGCAGAGTTTTTGGTCAGCATACACCTGAAGCCATGCTTAACAGCATTCCCAATGCCTTCTTTACCAGCAGTTGGTTAAGAAGGTCTAAATAAGACAGGACTGATAATCATGAAGAAATATTCAAGTCATCAAAGAAATAATGTCTTGGACTAATACAGAAATATAACTTCCTTGTGAAGGTAAAAAGCATAGAAATACTATATACAACATGAAAGACAAGCAGATGCCTCTCTTCTGCAGATAGAAGACAGAACCATTGATTGCCAATTTACAACATTAGTAACCCTATTAAAAAAAAAAAAAGGTAATTTTTGCATTAGAGCAATGTGATAACATTTAACACTGATGCAGAGAAATAACAAAAAAAAAAAAAAGATATTAGTCCACCAAACAACATATAACAGTCAAAATGCTACAATGTTACCATAATAGTTATCATATCACAATTAATGTACTTCACTCTAGATGTATTTCAGACTCGTTTTAAGTTGAATTACATTTTGGAGATACATAATWCTGGATGACATAAATATATTCTGGGCAACATGAGATGTAGGCTTGCACTCATGTTCAACTGAATATCTCCTCTAAAATGCTAATCATGTACTTCCTATTCCCCAGTCTGGGAAATATGTACAATAAGTAACAAACCGTAGAACAGACCAAATACTGTGTTCTCTAAACACAATCGTGCAGGCTTTTAGAAGAGTTTAACTGGTCACAATATTAAATCCTTACACCTCTTTTTGCCTGGCCATGGGTTATTTTTCACAAGGCACCTATTTAACTACTCACATTATGGAAACAAAGCACAACCAAACGTTATAGAAATAGATTTAAAAAAAAAAAAAAAAAA
>NW_020454428.1:1303493-1327404 GCF_003342845.1 Nothoprocta perdicaria | reverse complement strand
ATGTGCAACTTTCAATTCTTTTTTTTTTTTTTTTTTTTTTTTTTTTTTTTTTTTTTTTTTTTTTTTTTTTTTTTTTTTTTCCCAGAACATAAATTTCATACCTATTAACAAGTTTGGTAAAAATAAATAACACTCCTGGACCGTGCAAATGGTAGGAGTCACTAGGAAACCATTCATAAATTTGAGTTTATTAGCAATAACCTGCACTATGGTTTAGACTACGTATTCCGAACATTTCTATCTTGCATCTGGAAGCAAATACCCAGAAAAAGATAGAAGCCTGCTGGAAGTAAGAGCATGACATATTTCTAAAAATGCCCAGCATTTGCCTATCCAAAGCTAAAGCAGAGCACATATACAATATCTAGGGAAAAGTCTGCTGAATAGACTAGCTTCCTGATACCCTCTCCCCCCCCGAGTATTTTGAACAGGCAGGAACATGAAATAATTTGGCCCACTACACATGCAGTGACATTCATAGATAAATAGCAGATGATATAAAAATGTACCTTAGATTTTCTGCCAACTAATAACTGACATATTATTCTGTCTTGTGTTTTCCTGAAGGCACTGGCACTTCATTTGCCAGCGGTTGCCCCATTTTATAACAAATCTCTTGAATGTCAAACTTTTTCCACACACATACCATCCCAGGAAAGTAAAAGGTGCTGCCTACCTTCTTTACGGATTCTTTATTTTTTGTTTRTTTTTTCAAGTGCAAATCTTAGAATGAATAGAATGAGTACAGCAGTGACTTTGTGAGTTGTGAAATGTACAGGAAAGAGCAGAAAGCTGACAGGTTCCTCGGGTAAAATGGATGAAACACACTGATGGATGGCCTAAGGAAAAAGTTCTAACTGAAGCAGAAGGAAGGGATCCAGAAAAAAATTTACATAATGAGAGTAGCAAAATAGCAATATGATCGCATTCATTTTGCATGTGTTTAAGATTGAAAATAGGGCTAAAATGTAAGCTATAAGGAGAAAAAAAATGCAGCAGTCACAGTTTGAACTCTTAAGTTGACAATATTAAGTATTTCACCAGTACTGTTTTTAACAGAAACACCCAACTCATAATGGTTAATCATTGCTGTCTGAAAAGGCAAAAATGGGGCTGGAGTATTGGCATGGCATATGCAGTATGTCCTTCCTAAGAGATATTAGACCAGGTACTGAGGACATACTTCCTTTCCAATGCAAAGAAAAGTCTCTATTCTAGCTCAAAAAAGAAGGGAATGGAGGAGAAAACAGCAACATGAACATTACTGCCCTCTCTTCCTGCCACCCCCAGCTTCTAAAAAAACAACAGCAGAACATTTTGGCTTTGTAACCGGAAAGAGGCAAGACAACATTCCAATTCTTTCTGAGAGAAATAAAAACTATGATAAATTGGAGATTCTCCAGTATATGTTATAGTCAACCAAAAATTTGCAGTGAATCAATGTTCAGAATAGCAGAGCAAACATGTGACTCAGATGAACAGAATCTAATAGGGAGCTGCATGTTGCTGTTTCAGATGGAACATCTCTGGATAGGACATACATCAAAAGAAGGAAAAAGCCTGATGCTAGAGTTGCTTTACATTCACATCAAGATACACTGATTCCCAGACCACAGATAGAATCAACAGAGTAAAATTGGCTGCATTTTTTTAATTCACATTTGAATGACTTATTAAAATTTAATATCAAGAAAAATGCACTGAATTTGCTTTTAATGTAAAGTTTTATTAGGTCAAAAGCCGGTATTATTATAAATCAAATCAGTAACTCTGATGCTGTATAGTGTTGTGAAGAACACAGGAGGGACCAAACATTCAGCAGGGAGMATGTGTACACAGTAAACTTTGAGGCAGAAGAACATTTAGCTGAAGAAAGCAACAAGGGTAGAGAACAGATGCATGTGTAGGCCACAGAAATAAGAACAGTAAGTCCAAATATGAAACTTGATCTTGAAACACATCCCACAGGAAAAGGCAATGTTCCATAACTCAGTAATAGATAAGAGAACTGTGAAGCAGGTATTTTGTTGTGGATCAGAGATGACAATTAAGAAGACCAGAAAGGAATAGCACATCATGCTTATTGAATTGATTTGAAACTGGTTCTAGATAGCAGTGACTTGAAGGCTTAGCTATACATGAGCCTAGAATAAGAGACAGAATTTTTAGGGGAAAGAACCAACTGTATTATGATTTGCACATTCATATGTGTTCTGATGATAAAAAGCCATTCGTCTTTCCTGTTCTGTTGTCAAGCAATTTCTCATTGCTCCTAAACAATTGCTGCCTCTCCCAACTGGAACTGAGTGCATCAGAGATGTGCAATGCTGTGCTATTACTGAGGAATTAAAATATGTAAGTTCAGACATGATTCGGCTTCCTCCACAGCTGCAAGTAAGATTTTTCCATTAGCTTTCTTGCTGTGCGAGTGATGGTTTTAATGTTCCTACCACACTGTAAACACCCAGCTTACAAAACAGAGGAATGACTAAAAAGATGACAACAGCTGCCTGCAATGAGAGGTATTGAAAATAATGCATCTGCAAGAACATGATTGAAACATTTCCCTTAAGGAATTCTCAGAAAAAGAACATAATTGTTATATTACCTTCTAGATATCAAATGTGGTTGTGTCCTTTTTTACCCCCCCCCCCTTTTTTTTTTAAGTGTCTTTCTTTTTAAGGGATTTTAAAGTGATTTTGTACACATCTCTTAACATGTGCAGCTATACCTCCTGTCTTGTTTAAAATGGGCATTTATTTTTTGGTCAATAAAAACAAACTGAAAATAAGATCAAATCTTGCCTTCAAATACTGGTATCGTAAGACTGAAATTCTTAAAAATTTGAGAGCACATTATCTTCATGCACATGTTTTAAAAAACACTCAAAGCAGCAGCTTTTTCACATCACACCAACACGAGCACATAAAGAACTTGGCTGATGTGCATTAAGCAATAACTGCCTTTGCACCTGTCTTACCAGAAGTTAGTGCTCCTCTAACACTGACACCTTTGGAAATATGCCATGTCAATGAGTTACAGATTACCTCAGACAAATATTTGTGCTAACTTTTGCTAGCTTATGACTTTTGTAAAAGCAATGGGAATATCTGTAGTATCTCAAAGCATGAGAAATAACTTTTTAAGAAACTATTGGTCAGAGCACAAAATTRCTTTTCTGAGTGAAAATCTGAGTGAGAAAAAGTTGTTGCGCATTGGAACTTCTACATTTCCTCTGCTAAGAATCCTCATTTTTTTTTTTAAACAAAAAATTGATGCAATATTTTGCTTTGGCTTTTCAAAACAAAATTGAGATGACATTCCTCAAACTCTCTGAACCCTAAAGTTCTCTGAGCCAAGCAGCTTAGACCCATCCCATGCTTGGAAATCTGGCTCCAGACTGGTAATAAGGTAGGCAAATTTCCATGGAAACCTGCCTAGTTTCTGACAAAAGTAACTTAAGTAAAAGCAACTTGTTCCCACAGAAYGTTTGATGACATTGAATCAACATCTTTTCAAACAGTCCTATTAATAAACTACCTGAACTTTTATCTGGGGGGGTAGTTTTGAAAGATTGACTTARTACAGAGGAGCATATTCTTATCTCAGAGAAAACAAATGAGTCTCCTACTGACTTTCTTATCTACCARTGCATCATTCTTTCCATTTGGGCAAAACACTGACACTCTTTTATATATGTATTTATAATACATATGTATGAATGTGCATAAAAACACACTTGCCTAAAGTTACACCCACRACTCCTCACTTAAAGAGTTATCTCCAGGCTGTTTATTTGGAAGATTATGTTTACTGACATCCTGCTATTAATACAATGCCTATAAAGGAGCTCAATACAATGCGTATAAAGAAGAAGGCCTATAAAGAAGAAATAGTCCATTACAATATTAATATTTCCTTAACAAGTTACTTGAAGATCTTGCATGTTTTTCTGAAAAAAAAAAATAGTGCTGAAGAATGGTGGAGGTTGGAAGGGGCCTCTGGAGATCTTTTAGTTCAGCCCGTTGCTCAAACAGAGTCACCTAAAGCATGTTGTTTGGGACTGTATCCAGACTGCCTTTGAATATCTACAAGGATGGAGATACCGCAACCACTCTGAGCAATGTTACATTGTTCTACTACCTTCACAGTCAATAAATTTTCCTCATTTTCAGAGAAAACTTCCTGTGCTTCAGTTTGTGTATGTTGTCTSTTGTCCTATCACTGGGTGTACCACTGAAAAGAGTCTGGCTTCATCCTCTTGACACCCTCCCTTCAGGTATTTGTACACACTGATAAGATCTCCTCAATCTTCTCTTATTTAACATAAGCTAAACAGTTCTAGATCTCTCAGCTTTTCCTTATGTAAAAGATGCTCCAGTCAATTATTATTGTAGGCGTATGGAGAACTATCTCCATAACTCCATGTCGCTCTTGTATTGGGGAACCTAGAACTGGACATGGTACTGCAGCTGTGGACTTACCAGGGCTGGGTAAAGAGAGAGGATCCCCTACCTTAACCTAATAGCAACTCTCTTCCTGATTATCACTGGAGTACCTCTGGTCTTCTTTGCCACAAGAGCATACTGTTGGCTCATGATTAGCCTCACGTCCACCAGGACTCCCAGGTCCTCCTCTGCAAATTTTCTCTCCAGCAGGTTATCCCCAACCTGTACTGGTCTATGGGTTTATTTCACCCCAGGTGCAGGACTCTGCACTTGTCTTTATTGAAATTCACAATTTATTGAAATTCTCTCCCCAACTGTTCAACCTGTCTGGGTTCCTCTGAAAGGCAACACAGCCCTCTAGGGTATCACCCAGTCCTCCCACTTTCGCTGAGAGTCAAGTCATCAAGGTCATTGACAAAAAAAWTGAGCAAGATTGGACCTAACTAATATTACTAGCTAGCTGTAGGCCTCCAATTAGAATTTGTGCCACTGATCACAACTCTCTGAGCTCTGCCATTCAGCTAGTTTTCAATACAACTCACTATCCACTCATATTGGGCTTGCCTATGAGGATGTTGTGGGAGAGAGTGTCGAAACCCCTTGCTGAAGTCAAGGTAAAAAAAATCTACCACTCTCCACTCACCTATCCATCCAGCCATTTTGTCACAGAAGCCTATCAGGTTGATTAAACATGATTTCCCCTTGGTGAATCCAAGCTGACTACTCATGATCACTTTCCTACCCTTCATAGAGAGATATTATAATTTCAGACAAATATTAGCAGCTCAGAATTATGCATCAAGTCATAATAAGCTAGTAAGCTTGCACTTAAATTTACATTAGCTTAGTGGCTAGTCATTATTGCATGCAACATAGGACAGCAGCAGATGGTAGCTCACATTCATCACTGTAAGAGAGAAAAAGTACTTACCTGTATTTTGTCTGCTAAAGATGTATGCTATGCTTGTTATATTCTTTATAGGCAAATCTTTATTTTAGGACATAGGCAAYATGTCACAGTAATAGTAGTAATATGATATGCACTTTAATTTTAAAGCAATACATACCATAGAGTATCACAGATGGAGACCTCAGGAATTACAGATTCTGTCACAGCTAGGCTTACTTATATTCAAGTATTTTGCTTGCTTCTGTAATTGTTACAGAATTATTACCCTGACATGATTTCTCACAGTTTTGAAATCTACAGATCCTTATCTTCTGGTTCACTTAAAGAAAATACAAGTGTGTGTTTCTTTCCATGGTTTATTTATTTATTTATTTATTTATGTTTCTTTTTGTTGGGGGGGTAACGGGAGGTAAAATTAGATTTTACCACCAGGCAATTCACTCATTCAGCACCTGAGAACCTCCAGGGCATGTTCATATCTAGAGCAACATATTGCATTCCAGGGTGCTTGCTTTAGTTTAAATGAAAAAGAAGAGGCATATGCATGACCAGCAGTCTCAATGCATTAATAATCATGAAAAAAAAACCACTAGCTGAACATCTCATTTTAAGATAAARATTGTATTTGGTGCTACTAAAATTAGCTACTGAGATCCCACTTAATCTTGATGAAACTGCAAGGATTTGTGTTTTTGTCTGAGTAGGGAACTACTAAAAGACATTTAAAAGATTTTCTTGTGGCAGRACTTTAAGACCAACCTTTTTGTTAAGACAACACCATGCACTAAAAGAGAACTTAGACATGATACTTCTCACATGTACTTAAGAATTTCTAGAAATAACATTCTCTCTAGAACCTTAATAGCTGTCAAAAAAAAGCTCTGAGTAGCTCTGCAGACCTGCTAGAATTTTTATATCAAACACTAGAACTAAAATTTCTATGGAAGGTAGAGCTAATTTGCCTAGCTGTGAATCRCTAATTATTGTAGATAGAAATACTAATTAATGTGAAACAAGGATGAAAATACTAACAGTAACTGATTAAATACATATATTTTAAACATATAAAAACATATAATATGAAACTGCACAAGATAATGTACATAAATCAGCCAGATACTGCTGTGTTGTCAGCAAACCATCATGTAACTAAAAATTATCATGCAAAATATCCTAGAAGATAAAGTTGTGCTAGAACGGGTATCAAGAGTACTAGCTTTGTTTCATTTCATTAATATTAATTCTTAATTCTTAAAATATAAATCTTAATAACATGAAAGGCATCAAGAACAGCAGGACTGAATTTTATTGTATTGATGTAACTAACCAATAATAATAATAACTAAGACCAATAATGAGGTATTTCTTGGTATTTTAAGGCCCTTAAGGCCTTCTCAGTTCAGGKCAGAGGCCCTAGAGTGTCAAACCTAATAAAGATATTTTTTAAGACTTGGATAGGTGCTGGAACTGAGGTTGTTATTTTTTACCCAGAGGAGTTACAGATTTCCTTACACAGAAATGAGGCTTGAAGTTTAAAGAGTAAATAACAAAATTACCTTTGGTACATAGGATTACAACCTGTTTCTTCTCTTTTAGGTTTAGGCATCCCAACTTCTATTTGATTATATGAGATAAAATGCTCTTTAGTGATTTAACTTTGCTACTACCAAGGTTCACTGTCATAGCTATCCTTTAGAAGTTAACAGTGAAAACAAACAAATTTCTGCACAGCAACATAGTACATCTTCAGGCAGATTCCAAGGTCAGTAGTTATTACACGATTTACTTTACTGTAGACTACCATCCAACAAGGCAAAATAAATACACCCAAGCTTCCCATACTATTTGCTACTTGTTAACATTTCTAGATGTCTCATTAGCACACACTGAAGCTTGTACTGTTATGAAGAATTGAATTATTTTTGATGTGACCCTRTGCCATGTGTTCTAGATGTTCTTCCTTAAGCAGGAGRGTTGGACTAAATGATCTTTAGAGGCTCTTCTAACCTTAACCATTCTCTGATTCTATGAAGAAGCTGCCTCAAAAAATATTCCTTTCCTGTTAATCCTTCACACTACAGACAAGATAACCATATCTTTAAAAACAAACAAACAAAAACCCAACACCTGCTACCTRGAGCAGCAACTATGCAGGCACAAGTTTGTCTGAACTGCAGTCTTTGAAAGACGAGACTTAGGACCATAGAATAACTGAGATCAGAAAAGACCTCTGGAGGTCATATAGTCCTGATTTCTGCTCAAAGCAGGTTCCATGTCTATATATATGACATACATATATATCATAGATTTATATAGATAACTTATATGTTATTATGCTGTTGTCATCGTCACTGAGATTTTTATACCCTGAACTATTTTTGTGACTATTCTGCAAAAATATTTTAATATACAGCATGTGGTTGGATCATGAAAATATTTCAGTGTCAACAAAATATACATCCTTCATTTTTCAGCAGGAGGTTGCAAAATATCTGTGTCTAAGTGGGCCAAGTGTTAGAAAACTATTTCTTTCTTTTTTCTTTAAAACATTATGAAAGTAAATTGCATTATTTTTAAATACAACTATATAAATTTGCTTATACTTGCTCTTTTGGCATCTTTCAGATTAGTTAACATTTTCTAATGTTTCCAAACTCATCAGTGAATAAAAGTATACTTTAGACATTTCTGCTAAACAGGTATTGCTTATTTTGAATATGATAGTTATTATGATCCTAAAATCTACAATTACCTTTGTTAATTTAAATTTATACCCAGTTGTGACATAAAAAAAAAAAAGTGTTTTAACCTACCTAAGTTAAAACCTATGACTAAAACTTTTCCCAAATTTGGTATTTTGTTCAGAATCGCAGAATGGTGTGTAATCTCATCCTGGGCTTCACAAGTTGATCTCTAGTAATTCAAGTCGGTGCTCAGACAGGATTCAGGACTTACATTTTTTTCTATTTTTCACTCAGAAATTTCATCTTCAGTAAAAGACATAATAAGTTGGCATATGAGACTCACAACAGTTTTACTTTCTGCTTACTTTTCAGATACCATGAGATCAGATTCCAGCTGTGCATGACAGACTGACAGAAGGATGGGCTGGCAAAGAATCACCAAGGCTTTCAAAATACTAAGGAAAAGAAATAAATAACATCAAGTAACAGCACGCATTAACTCTTACAACTAGAGCTACACTTCCTTGTCATGACTTGCAAATAGCAAAAAAAAAAAAAAAAAAAAAAGATAAGCAGAAGTATATACATGAAAGTGAAAGGGCCTAAACCAGCAGCTCATTCTAGAGAGTGTCTCTAGGCATATGAAGGAGAAGGAGATGATCAGGAGTAGTCAGTAGTCAGTAGTCCTTTTCACCAAAAGAAAGTCATGTTGATGAACCTAATAGCCTTCTATGATGGGATGGCTGGCTGACTGGATGAGGGGAGAGCTGTGGATGTTGTCTATGTTGACTTCAGCAAGGCTTTCAACACCGTCTCCCATAATATTCTCCAGAAGTATGGTCTGGATGAGTGCACAGTGAGGTGGATTGAGAATTGGTTGGATGGCAGAGCTCAGAGACCAGTGATAATGGGGCTGAGTCCAGTTGGAGTTGAACTCTACTCGCCTGTGGCCAGTAGAGTCCCCCAGGAATTGGTACTGGACCCAGTGCTGTTCAACTTGTTCATCAATGACTTGGATGAGGGCACTGAGTGCACCCTGAGCAAGTTTGCGGATGTTACCAAGCTGGTATCAAGTGGCCGACACTCCGGAGGGCTGTGCTCCCATTCAGAGGGACCTGCACAGGCTGGAGAGTTTGGCAGAGAGGAACCTCATGAGATTCAACAAGGATGAGTGCAGGGCAGGAATAACCCCAGACATCAGTASAGATTAGGGGTTGACCTGCTGGAGAGCAGCTCTCCAGAGAGAGACCTGGGAGTCCTGCTTGACACCAAGTTAACTATGAGGCAGCAGTGTGCCCTCGTGGCCAAGAAGGCCAATGGGATCCTGGCCTGCATCAGGAGGAGTGTTGCCAGCAGGTTGAGGGAGGTGATCCTGCCCCTCTCCTCAGCTCTGGTGAGGCCGCACCTGGAGTATTGTGTGCAGTTCTGGGCTCCCCAGTATAAGAGGGACGTGGAGCTTCTAGAGGGGGTCCAGTGGAGAGCAACTAAGATGATTAAGGGATTGGAACATCTCGTATGAGGGAAGACTGAGTGAGTTGGGCCTGTTTTCTCTGGAGAAGGCTGAGAGGGTATATGATTAACAAGTAGAAATACAYGAAGAGGGAATGTAGGGAGGAAGGGGCCAAGCTCTTCTCAGTGGGGACCAGTGACAGGACAAGGGGCAATGAGTGTAAGCTGCAACACAGGAAGTTCCATCTCCAGGTGAGGAAGAACTTCTTTCCTGTGAGGGTGACAGAGCCCTGGAACCAGGGAGGTTGTGGAGTCTCCTTCTCTGGAGGTCTTCCAAATCYACCTGGATGCCGCCCTGTTCCACATGCTCTTAAGTGTGCCTGCCTGAGCAGGAAGGTTCGACTAGATGTTTTCTAGAGGTCCCTTCCAACCTTAACTGTTCCGTGATTCTGTGAAATGTACAATAGAGAAAGAGAAGGCAAGCTAACCACAGTATAATTTCAGTAGAAATGTCTCAATTTAGAGTCATCTTATCTTTCTATATCTATATCATCTATATCATCTTTCCTTCATTTTTTTCTTGCATTTAAAATGTCTTCTTTATCTAATACAAAGCACCAAGCAAAGACTCAAAAAGATTATCTCAGAATTGATAGAATTTTTGTATAATTGCATTTTATTTCTCTCTCAAGTTTAATACTTGCTTGCCACCTGTAAGTCTATGTGTCTTTTCATGAAAACTATCATTCGGGGATGGTAAAGCTCAAAAAATATGTCCTTGTAAAATAATTCCATTATTGTGCTTAACACAATGCAAAATTATAAAAACATGTTTTTAAAAGCATGTTTTATTTGCATGTATTTCTATATTATTCCAGAAAGGTAGTGTAGTGAAAATATCAAGCATTTCAGGAATCAATATACTGATACACAACTGTTGTCTATTAATAAAAAAGACATGTTTACCCATGAAGTTGTATGTATTTGCTAAGTGTATTTAGACAGGTATTAATAAAGTAAACAAGGAACAAAAGGTATTTGCTAGTATAGAAGTGTGCATTTAAGCATGTAGGGGATATTTCTGATTTGTGCACCATGGCATTTTTTAATGCAAAAATATTTTGCATTAGAACGCAAACCAAATATTTTCAAAGAAAATCAAATGCATTAAAGAGTGGTCAAAGCAGTAAATATTTTGCAATTCATAATTCAAAATCTACATCTCAAAAATAATTACAGACTCCTGGTGTTACATCTAGCCAGTTACCTGTCACAAAAYGGCTTAATCTCAAAATTTGCTCCCTAAAATGTAGCTGAAAATGATCAGCTACCTTAGATGTAGTAGTGCTTATTAGTAACTACAAAAATGCTAAAGGTAGTGCTCTTAACTTACACAGAACGGATATTTTCATTATATTTTGATGTAGTTTTCCATAGAGGTTTAAGTATTAACAGTAAAAGCAAAAGAAGTGAGGGAGGAGCTAGCTGAATTTCAGAATTATGATAAAACCTGTTCAAGCCAAGTRAGACTTTTGGGCTCATCCACTGAATTATGGTTAAGCTGAAAAAGTTGAAAAAGATATTAATTTATAATAAAATTGACTTTAATTATGAGCTATTTTCTTTTATGGTGTTCTTATTATAAAAAAGTTTTCTAACACTGTATCTCACATAATACTTAGAAACATTCTAGCTAGTTCACAATGTAAACAGAGAAGGTAAATAATGAACAACTGACACCTCTAAATGAATCATTCAAAATAAAACCATTAACAGTATACAAGATTTCAGAAATTATAAGTATGCTTTCCAGACAAGTACTTGTCAGGCTGAAATTTAGATATATAATAATCTCTTAGCTGTCACTACTGTTAGTGCTATAATAAAAATCTCTTTTCAAGATTATGTTTTTTGTGGATAATACAGTAAGTAGATTAGTACAAAATACTAAGTTCAGTACAACATCTTCATTCAGAAAACTCCACCCAACCATTATACTTCAGGAAAAAAAAAAAAAAAAAAAAAGACAGTAAAGAAGAAGAAAACAGTAAAGGGAACAAGAAGGTCTCATTTTATTCAACTGCAACTTACCAAGATTATGCTTCTCTTTGGAATCTCCTTTACCCATTTTTATTACTCCACTGATGGAAGTTTCTGACTTTGCTTTCATTCCTTTCTTCTTCCTACCTCCAGGCTTTCTTTCCTTTTGTTCCTCATGCTCAGAATATCCTCGGTAACTTAACTAAAAATAAACAAATATAATGGAACTGAAGACCAATAAGGTTCATTTTAAGTCAAAAAGCATGTACCTAAGCTATAGTACTTGAGCTCTCTTACTGATTTCACTCTCTCTTTCAGCACACATACACTTTCTTCAATCTGATACCTTTCTATGCTATTTTACATGGGTCAAAATCAGAAATATTCAGAGGGTCAAAAATGAAATGACAGGATTTTTACATAGTGAAGAACACATGCAAATTAATAAATAGCCAAATATTTGACCTTGCTATTTCATGCTRTTTAAGATGAAAGTACTAAGAAAGAATTACCATCTAGTGATAAGATTTCATTCAGGATATGAAACTGGAGGTTACTGACTGATTTCTCAGACACTTAAAGATATTAATGTTTTATACTAGAATTGAAAAAAAAMCACATTGTGAGGGAGATAAAACTTCCTTCCCTAATCCAAATGTGTTTTAGTATTATGTTTGTTTGGTATGACACATGAACTGAGATTTCTCAGGATGTTAACGTTGGCTATGCTGTTATTTTCTTTAATTTCAGTGATTTCATCTACAGGAAATGTAATTAAGCAACAGTCACACTTGTGTCTTACAGCTGCCTCCCTCTTCCTTCAGGATTACACTAAGCATTTGGATAATCCAGCAAATGCTCCAAAATACACAAAATATGGGCATTTTTAAGGAGGGGAGGGTCATACAGACTGATCTTGCCCCTCATGCCAGTTTCTACRTTAGTGAAAATCTTTTGACAGGCCATATTCTGTGATAAATCCAACTGGCCTTATCTAGTGTATGAGAACTGTTCTACTAAAAACAAGGCAGGAGAAAGAAAACGAAATCACAAAAAAATCCCTTTGTATTTAGTCTTTTATGTAGCATCATTACTGAAAGAGGAATGAATTTTTAAAAAGATAAAAAATCTCCAATACTCTCTATTCCTCTCAGGAGGTGGTCGCATTCAGAGTCTGTTAGTTGGGAAAAACTCCTGGGACGTGGACAAAGCCCTGGAACAGATTGACCAGAGAGACTGTGGAGTCTCCTTCTTTGGAGGTCTTCAAAACCCACCTGGCTGCGATCCTGTACTATGTGCTCTCGGTGTACTGCTTGAGCATAGGGGTTGGACTAGATGATCTCTAGAGGTCCCTTCTAACCTCAGCTGCTCTATGATTCTGTAACCTGTGCCTTATTTCCATAGCTGAGCAAAGACACTGTCAGATTCCCTGGGGATTCTGAGCTCTTTTGGAGGGATAATTAATAAATAAATAAATAAATAAATAAATAAATAAATAAATAAATAAATAAATACCTTATCTTGAGTTAAAGGAAGAAGAAAAGAATGAATGAAATGATTTATTGACTACAGCACGGGAAAACATCCACTTGGGAAAGGAGGTAAATACCAGTGCTCATATTTGTAGCTTAAATACCCATCCACTCCCAAAACACTAAAGAAATTTATTTGCGGGTAGCAGATTCCTAGTTAAATTTGTTGTTGTTTTTTTTATACAGGGAGATGGTATGCAGGAATCTCAAAGATTTACATTACTAAAGATCTAGAATATCAAACACTGGACTTTTCTTCTCAGGAACATACTGATCTGTTTCCCCTCAGACTTTTTATAGTTTGGAAAATGAATTTCTCCAGGTGTAACTTTTTCAATGCCAAAAGCAGACAGCTTACAATACACAGGTGTTGATGGTACTTCTCTAACACAGCTATACCACAAGTTTGCAAACACTTCTGTTTAAAACTKCAGCTATCTGAATTCACTAAAACATTGATTTACCCTTCATAAAGACCATTTGAATAACTTTTCTAGTTTAAAAGGAGTAACCTAGAGCATACAAAGTCAATGGAAAGGCTGATTGTGAAAAATGAAATTTTCCTTTATATGTTAGCTTCCTAAAACAGCCTTACTTTCCTAACTCTCTCAGTGACTCGTTTCCCCACCTCCCCCTTGCCTATTCCCCACCTTCCCCCTGCCCATTCCATAATGGCTAGTGAGTTTGGGAGTGTCCTGGGATCTGCCTGGCCGTTGGGATATGATTGCAGTGTATGTACATATGCTGATAAAATCAAACCACTCCTGGGCAGAGTTTGACAGCTAAAAGATGCCAAGGAYCAGTCCCAGTCCCAACAATCCTTCTGAGATTTCTTTTTTATTTWGCTAGGAGAAGACAGATTGAACTAGATCTTTGATTCCAAAGTAAAAGATCCATCAGTCTTCATGCAGCCTCTCTCTTTTGAAAACAAGAACACTTTGCTAGATAAAAATCAGCTGTTATTCAACTACAGTCTATATGTTTTTGTTTTTGTTCTGTTTTGTTTGTCCCAGCCTCTTAAGTAATACCTTTAAACCTATTCTGCATTCTGCCTCATGCTACTGGTGAAGCAGAGAAGCTGCAAGGTTCTCTCCCATCACATCTCCCCATGAACATGGACCATAGAAGGACCCAGTGGAGCCTGGGGAGAGTTAGTGGCTGCAATCACAGTTTTACAGCRGGCTGACTGCCCTCTCTTTCTTCTTGATGAGATAGTTCTGATTAATTCTCCATTTTGGATGAGGTGATGTTGTGTCTCACTCTAGACCATAGACTGTACTCTTATGTTGACCCTGYAGTGGTGGTAGTAGTTGGAAATGTTTTGGCAACTGTAATATCAATGCCAGGATAAGGAAAATTAGTTATTGGAACTACAGTGTGACTAGTCATTTATTTTGGAGAGGAACCTGGCTACAGTTTGGATGTCAGATTTATGATAGACAAGTCCTGCCCTAATTGTCTTCAGTTATCTACTATTAGAATTTGGACTGAAACGTTTTTACCGTCTTTAAGACTCATTAATCTTATCAGAATACTTTTGACTGGGTTTCCTGCTGTTGATTTTTTAAAATTTTACTAGAAAAAATATGGACTGGCTCTCGTTTCTAAACCAGRAAGTTACTTGTTTAGGATGGCTAACTCATAGAAACTTTAAAAGAAAAGCTAAGAAATGAAAAGTCCTAGAAAACAAAGCAAAACAAAACAAAAACTCTAATAGCTTTATAAAGTATTTATAGCTGCATAATATTCAGACAGATATTAATATCATTCAAGCATTGGTTTCTTAGTGGCAGATTAAACAGAAAATGAAAAATAAGCTAAAAACAAGCTTTATAAACATTTTCCCAAACTGCTGAAATAAGTAGGATTGATAGAYATTTTATAATAAAACCCAGTAGGTCTTATAATTCCTTAGAAATGATAGAAAGTAATTTTAATTATCTCTGAGTGAGTCACAAAAGCAAGTGAAGAATAACAATTTCTAGGTGTTGAAATTAGAAACCATCACACACCCGGTTCTTCTGATTAGTGAATGAATGTTAATGACAAACAAAATTATTGGGTGGTTATTAAACAAGAAAAAAAAAAATCCCAAAGGATTAATTATTAAGAACTTTGTAGTGTGTTGAAATCAGAAAGAMCAACTCTTCTACACTCAGTCCTCACAAAGACAAAGCTAAAATCTATTGCCAGAAAGATTTCATCAGGTGAATTAAGTTCAGGAGAAAAACTTGACAGCTTGTATGCCAAGGCAGCAAAATAACAGAATATCACCATCTTAATTAATCATCCCATTCTTGTAACAAAGTCCTGTAGTTTTGAAAACTCTTTTAAGCACCACCAATAGTAAACTAAACTAAACCTTTATAGATTTCTGGGTCATTTTTTTTTCAAAGGCTCCCAAAGGAATGAGCATCAGCTAGAGCATGAAACTATGGCATGGTGACCAATGAATTGGACACAAATCACAATGGTTGGACATTAGTATTAGTGCTGGGTTAAAGCATAAGCAGATGTTTGCAACATCAAGGTTCCTTAAAGAGGCAGAACTAAGAGCTCGTCTTCAATTAACAGATCATCAATGCCATGCATGTATACAGAATGAGGAACGCTCATGAAAACCCAAATCATTGGGAATCGTATAACTATAATTGCAGTCCATATTTCACACACTGCCTGAATGCAAGTGATGTCTGGATGGAGAAAATGAGCAGCAAATACTGGCTAGTGGTTAAAACCACTCCTATGGTTGTGTTACCTTGTCCTCAGCCCTCCAGACAGAGCTGCCTTTCAGGAGAAAGACCTAGGCACCCAGCCAGACTCAGCATTTTGGCCTATAGGTTCCCAGGGCATCAAAAAATACAAAGACGGAGACAAACAGTTCAAGAGGCTGTGATTGTCTTCTAAAAGGTAAGTGGAGGTAGTGGATTTGTTAGCTAGGTTTCCTCTCTGAAAATCATTGGGCTCTCAAGGTCAGCCAAAATATGGGCCCTAACAGCTAGTTCTCTGTTAGAGGGAAAATTTTGGCATGCTATTTATTCTAAATAGAGCAGCATCGTATGACTTCACAGACTTCTGAACTAGAGAGAAGTTCTAGSAAGAAGTATATATTTCTGTAAAATTCTTGCTTTAATTCTTTCTGTGTTGTATTGGTATTGCTCCATCAAATAGGTCAGCTAGCTCACCAGGAAAATAGGAACCAGATACTTCAAARCTACAAATATACTTCCATTCTAAACTTAAAGATTTTTATCTTATTCCCTCCTTCTCCTTCAGAAAGAGAACTMTGCCTTTTCTAGCAGTCCTAAGTCCAATATCTAGTAAGTCTGATATCCAAGGTCACTATTTTCAGTGAAAGGTAATACATCCCATTGAGCCAAATTCTTGCTTGTATGGAGTCAGATTCTTGCTTATGCTTTGTGCATATTATCAGATGTAACCAAAGAACAATATAAATTCAAAAAGAAGGTGTGAGGTCTCAAAGCTGTATGACCCTTTTTTTTTTTTATAAAATTAAAAGCAATCTTTGAAGAGTTCATAAATACATTTTACCTATACATTGGAAAGCCTAAAATACATTGTATTGAAAGACGAATAAACCTTAATGTCTTATGCAAAAATTGAATAGAGACAAAATGTGAAACTTTCTCAGATTTTCTGGTCTATAAAACTGGTGTTGGTATTTTTAAGAGAAAACTGTGTTGCCACTGACCTGAAACTCTAAATATGGTGATAACTTGATCCATGTGCATGGAATGGAGTGGGGTGGAGGGTAGCAATGGTTTGTATATGAGAGCATGTCCCAGCTTTACAATGAGAAAAGGAGTTGCAAGTGAAAGTCATATGGTGGAACTGTCATATTGATTGCTAAGGAATTAAATACCCAGCTTTCAATTTGGATGAAAAGATGATTTGGGAGACTCAAGATGATTTGGGAGACTCAGATGAGTTCTGTTTTCATCTTATTTGTAGTATTCCCCCCAAAACTTTTTTCTTCTCTGGAGCTTAGTTGCTTGCTTTCAAATCTCATCTGAAAGCAGAGGCAAATGGGCATAGGAGTAGTGTTAGAGTTATCTAAGATCAGGAATTTCTCCTTGATAATAAAGATTAATTCATCTATGATAATCTTGTGCATAGATCTTTTTGTTTATATTCATAAATGACAGTATTCTCCTAATGGAGGGTGTTATTGGGACAAATAGCAGGAATGATGGCATTTCTCTGTCAGAATTTCTGTCCTAAAAGTTCTTGATTTTCCAAATGTGAGTGATAGCATGATTCCAACTGAACCTGAATGAAGTTTGAAAAGATCTCTACTCACTCTAGCARGCACTTTTTCAGAGACTAGTTCCTTTCAAAGCCAACTTGCAAGAAACAAAATGTTTTTCAAAAGCTTAATACAGACTAGGAAGTGACTAAATAGAGATGATTGGGAAGATAATAATAAATTTTCTTTGTTTTGAAACATAATGCATTTAATTACAGCAAATAAGTAATTAAGTACCTTCTGCACATATTTTCGCTTAATGAAAACCTACCGAACATATCAAAACAGTGATCATTTCAACATGATCATTTCTTCTACTATTGTCCTCAGATTTGCATAACTGAACATGACTGAAACATATGTGTATATATATATATTTACTCTTCTTATTTCTAGTTATTGTTTTTAGTGCAACTATACATAATTCTATCTGGGAAAACAGAAAAAAAAATCCACTGCACTGCAGAGTAAATTATTTTTTATAGAATTTCTTCTTAACTATTATATTTATATGTCCAGAGCAAATATACCCCTACATTGCTGATTTCTGTCGATACAGGATAATGAATCAGCAATAATTGTCTTGAAAGCAGCTTTTAGCAACTTCCAATATCATGATTCAARTCAGCAAAATAATCATCAGGCATAATGTCACCGTTTGTCTCCATTCATGCTCTTGACCTTTCAGATAGCCCATTAAGTGGAGGAAGACCAGTTCCTACCCATGTTTTGGCAACAGGAGACATTTTCCTGCTGTAGATACACAATTTTTCAACAGAAGTTGTAGCTCAGTTGACGTCCATCTGCTTTGGAAGTTTCCTTCCTCTTTACTGGAATGGGAAGCACATTCCAGTGGAATTACAGGCTAGTTAGTTCTATGGAAGAAGATTATAAGTGAGGAAGCTATCTACACAAACAGTGACACTGAACTCAATGTTTTTTGACTTTCGAATGGAAACATTTCTTCTGAAATGAAAGCATATCCCCCAACAAAATACATTAACTCACAGGGTACTACAAACTGCATGCTGCAAAGAAAAATATCTGATTGTGAAAAGAATACTAAAAGACTTATAATTCTTTGTAACGCTGGAAATACCCATTACAGGCTACTCCTTTACTTACATGGTAGGCTTAACATTGGATTAACAACATAGCTAATATTTCCACAAATATTGGAAATATTGTACATATTGAGTACATTATACAAAGGACGAAAAGAGCTGACTTTATTTTTCTTAGAGTGSGGGTAAAGTATATGGCAAATCATAGTTTCCAATACAGATCGACACACAACAATGCAAGACAGAGACTTTCCTTCCTGCAGCTGCATGAACAAATAGTTCATGTCAATTTTGAGCAGAATTTTACAGTGCAGTGTGCACATTAGATATCCAATAAAGGACAGCTCACCACCTTCAATAATGTTGTAAAGTCTGTCTCAGATTATGGAGTTTGTAACTGCCAAGAAAATTAAATGCCAATTGTTTAGCTGGGGTTTCCCAGGAGGATGTGAGCAAATGCATATGCAAAACTCCAAATGTGGAGTAAATTTGGCAGTCAAGCTCAAGTGTTGTGGAGCACAAGCATGCCAAAGAGAAAAGTTGTAGTCTAAACTGTCTACAGATTTCTGGACAAACTGATGCCCAGAGCATAAGGGAAGTGAGCTTCAGAGAGACCCCTGTCCTTTCTTTGGCAGCCAAATCACAGATGCATAATATAAGTTGATCATTCAGTTCTGCCTGCTGTCTCACAGAAAGCCCTGTGTTCAGGAAGCTGTAGAAGGAAAATAATAAAACACAAAACTCAGCTCTGTTTTATATATCTGAAGTGGGAATTCATGTCATTTAAATCCTTCACTTTTTTTGGTGTGTATGTTTTGAGGAGAAATCTGGAGGTTAATTGGAAGCTGCATCTTTTGGATTTGGGCTTCTGTAAAATACTTYACAATTCTTGGTCAGGCAATTTTTCTTCACTGTGTCAACTAAGTCCAGTTAAATTTGACCTATTGCTTGGTGTGAGTTGATTGAAACTACATTGTTTCTTCTTCCTATTTGCTCCACTAGTTCCCTTTACAAGAGAATCTCATTTCAGCTGAAATCCAAGGCTTTCAGTACCAGAAGTTAAACTGTGTTTAAATAAATATGCATGCATATGTGCGTGTGTATATATATATATATGTACATATAATATTCTAAACTACTTTGGTGGCCTTATTAGTTTTGGTTACATTTAGAACAGATATTAAAACAAGAAAAGTTCCTTTCAAGCACTATTAAGTATAAAAGAAACTCACAGGGCAGGAAGGTGGTTGTGGTTCTGTCATTAAAGATGTGTGGAAGTGAAGGGTAGGGCAGCCTAGTCAAAACAAGTATTGAATAAACAAGAGTGGTAGAACCTGTGGCAGAGGCCAGGCCACATCAGGAAAGTTTTTTTCTGTAGAGAGGAAAAGTACTAGAGAGTGATTATCAGAGAGTACTAGAGAGTGATTATGAGTAGAACAAATGTGTAGGAGGAAAGACTTGTGTATACAGTATTTTCAATCAGCTTTTATCCCTTCGGTGACAAATTCTTTTCTTTGAGAACCTAGAAGGTTTTGAGATCCCAAAACATAGTCTGACTGTCTCTGGAAAAGTGTCAGTAGTAGGAAATTACACTTTTAAATAGATGAGAGCAATAGCTTCACAGTGCTCATTTTGCTCCTGCCCCAAAGACAAATCACTTACCTCTTTGTTTTCTGAAAGGAAACAAAGTTCTAGCAGGAGCAGTGCAGACCTCTTTCTCTTTCTTTCTTGCAAATAATATGGGGCTGCTGAGTGGAGAGATAGAAGGAAGCTCAAAAAGCTTTTGGAGCTTCCAGCCCTGTGATCCAATGATTTTCAGGACATGTACATTTCTATCGCCTTTAAGACCTCACAGTAAATAGCATTGATTTTTTTCCTTGATTTATACTGTCACTAAAAATATCACTCACTAGTACCTTCTCTTAAAATGGAAAAAGTATATCCCTCATATAACTTCTTATTTGACTTCAATATTTTACTAATTAAGCATCTTCCAAAAGATTTTTCCAATTAATTTCCTCTAACATTAAATTATAATGTAAATACTACACTTCAGTGTATTTGGTCTTGCTTTTGTCTTCTTTTCAAACATTTGAGTTTCTGTACAGCTTGTGAAGTTTTGTGTCAAATATTATGCAGATAAACATAGATCAGCTCTTCAAATGTACAAAATACATATTTTGCATGAATATACAATTAAGTTATGGATAGAAATTTAGAAACCATTCTAAAAATGCATCTTCAATCACTATTGTGAAAATAATTATATAAGTACATGGATAAGAACGATAAATAGACTGAAAAAAATTTCACAGTTGAGCCTCCTTAGGTAAGAAGTAGGTTTCAGGATCTAAAGTTAGTTGTAAATTTTGTAGCTAGCTCATGCATTTTTGTTAGCATAATTAAAATCCTACATTAGACATAATACAGCTTTGAAAGGGCTGTAGGTTTTCCTATTTCAAGACAAAGATTTGGTAACTCCTGACAAGTCCAGGCCTGTATAATGTTTTTAATTTATAAACCAGTTTGAACAAGTATATCATGACGTCCCCAAATGTTATTATTTAAGGAATCTGAGTCCTATTGCTGTATTGCATTGCTTTAAAAGTTAGAGCAAAATGTGTATTATTGGTATTTAGTAAATTCTATTGATTGTTTATAATAGTGTTATTTGAGCAAAATATGTTTTATAATTTTTGGTGTCTGACCTTTGGAAAGCATTTAGATGGTTTATCATTGAAAAACAGATAAATCTCCCCACTCCTCCATCTCTCCAGTACAATTTCCTGAGATTTAAAAGTAGTATACTCACACATCTGAGTGCAGAAACAACAGAGAAGTTTTTTTCCTTCTAGTCTGTTCACATTTTTCTTATTTGTACTCTGATCCACTCAAGTAAAAGGAAATTGTGTCCTACATGTGACCTCAAAGTTTAGACAAATTACTTGCTTCCCTTTCTATCAAAGACTAAAACATCCATACAAATACATCCACCTTGTACGATCCTTAAGATCTCTATTTAGTGTGCCTATAGCTGATGGATTCAATTTTCAAATACAAGTGATAGAATGATTAGAGTCTATTGGATTTTGGGATCTAATCTGATTTTAGTCCAGGATCAAATTCTACTTGTGTAAGTGAAATCAGATTTGAGACTTATATGAAGTTGTATAATATTAAAAGAAATACTGTTTACCTTGCAATGACTGCAGATCTTTGAGATATGTTGTGCAGTTTTGGTGTGTACACCTTTCATGCATAAAATCTTAGAGTGTGAATGCTTCAGACAGTCTTTTTTGAGGCCGTAACTGTTGCCCAGTGCAGTCCCACCCCTTTCAAGAGCACAGTGGTAATCACAACATATCTCCTCAATTTTCTTTGCCAAAACACAGGCTAAGTGTATTCTGGATCTTCAGCGAAGTATGAAATAAGTAGGTTGAGGGAAACATATGGATAGTAAGTATATTTGGTGGGGGAAGGGTAAGTTTCTTTTACTTAAAGAATAAGTCTGAACTTTATATATTTTTTTCTTGTTCTCTTAGTTGTACCTAGCCATGCCTTTCATCCTCAATTACTTAAWAACAAAGTATTGGTAAAGAAAAAGCCCTATTGCCTTAGTTTTCTTCAGGTTAAAAGATATGCTGCTTAGGATTTTGAAGTGGTGAAGAGTAGGATTTAGGAAAAAAAATGAATGCATTATGTAGGATATGCAAAATATCTGAAGGCTTCGGAAAGAGCGTTACATGTAGCTTGAATAGACTTTATTTTAGGGACTGATAGTGCCTGGTACACCTGCCATAAAATTTCAGAGATGTGCTGTCTTATARTCTGAAATAGGACTATGAAGATGATTAGGGGACTGGAGCTTTCTCTTACAGGGAGAGGCTGAGAGAGCTGGGCCTATTGGCAGAGAAGACTAAGAGGGGATCTTATCAATATACACAAATATTTTAAGGGATTGTGTCAAAAGTGATGAGGCCAGACTATTTTCAAAAGTAGCCAGAGATGAAAAAAAGAGGAAATGGATACAAACTGAAACCCAGGAAGTTGTATCTGAGGGTGACAGAGCACTGGAGCAAGTTGCTCAGACAGTTATTGTTGCTAGTACAGACAGGGTGGTTGGACTACATGATCTCCAGAGATCCCTTCCAACCTTATCCATTCTATGATTCTGAAAGGACTGGAAGTAAGAAATTTCCTTAGGCACAGTATAGAAGGAGTGATCAATCCTAACAAGGCATTAATGGGAATCCATAGTCAGGAGGGGAGAAAAAGTGCACCTACTGGTAAAAACACAGACAAGGCTTTTAGGGAATGCAGTTATTTCAGGATGTGAATATAAAAGCATGAGGTGGCTCTGTTGCTATTACAGATGCCAGATGAACACTAACCCAGCCAAGGTGCATGTTTAGGGTAGTTCTTGCAGTAATGTCACACCTACAAAATACGATGAGCAATCATAGAGCTTTTAAAGATGCATCACAACCCTGAATCATATAGATCCAGCTGTTAACTGAACATCCAACCCTGATGTAACTACCTTTCCGCAAGTAAGAGACAATATTCCTCTGAAAAAAGCCAGGGAGTAACTAGTTTTATATATTGTGTGAGCTCTCAGACAGGATTAATTAAGATAAGATTATGACAAAGAAGAAACTGGCTATATTATAGTCAGTGTGTCTAATGGACACAGTAAGTCTTGTGGAAGGGATTTAGAGGCTACTGTAAAAACTGGGAAACAGACTTTAGAGTTTTCATGAAGGGAATGTTCTTCCTTCAGCCATTAATGACATTCTGGATTTACAAAATTCTCTCTATTTACTTAAATATACATTTGAAAATTTTAATATATAGTTTGTAAATAATGACAGATTTCACCTCCAGGCCAAAGAATTATAACCCCTCTCCCCTATTTAAATTATCTATGCAAGTAGTCAGTTAAGCCTTCCTAAGAAATACGTCTTAACTTTTATAGGGAGCATTTTTGTTGCCAGTGTAATTAAAAACTCCAAAATCAGCTAAGGATCACATGGAATGGTTTATTCTGTGAAAAATAATCTGTGGCTCTATTTAAAGAAACTCTTTTATACTTAGTGTGTACTTAGAGATGTGTAGACTCTCAAATCATTCTCACTACAGCAGAAAAAAAAATAATAAAAAAAAGCCTGATCTCACTGTGACCACCACATCCTTTCTTTAGAAAGCTGTGCTTTTTAAGATGTTACTAAAGATGTTGCTAAGACTAAATGGTGTACGATATAAGCAGTATCCTGTTTGTTACCTGTGACTCAACAAGCCCTAGTGAGTCACAGTCTTGCAAACATTTCTGTTGCAACTTCCAGGCTAACTGGAAAACAACATTCTAATAATAATCAAGTCACATGTACTCAAATGCTTTTTTTTTTTTTTTTTTTTCCTGGCAGGAAATAAAGCTCTTTCAATAACATCAGCTGAATTTGGTACTTAACATGTTTGCCTGTAGAGTGATTAGCCTTTGGGATTTGATGATGATTTCAT
>NW_020454428.1:1296228-1303348 GCF_003342845.1 Nothoprocta perdicaria | reverse complement strand
CAAGTAATCTACTCTTTAAATAAGATGAGGCAATGAAGAAATTTTTCAGTTTCATATCTCAGATAGTAAAAGAACCTAGTAACATAGAAACAATGTCAAGCTACTGTCGTGAATTACAGAGCTGTCAGTGACACACGAAAATAATAGTAGATAAGTTGTGAAGTCATTCGTTCTCCTTACAAGGACAGTTTATCTGTTATGCACCAAACTTCTGAAACACTCCAGGCTTCATTCCAGCCTTTCCAGGGTTATAGTCCTTCAAATATCTATCTAAACCTACTCTCTTTGTTTTAGTTTTCATATTTCACGATCTCTCTTTTTCTCCAAGACAAGCTTCTTTTGATTCTTTAGTAGAAGTGTTTTATTATGGCTCAGAAATCACCTACTGTTAGAAATAACAGCTAGAATTTATAAACTGGAAGAATATTTAAGGACACTAATAACATTTCAAATATAAAATCTCAAACATATAGCACTAATAATGACTGATATTTCAAACAAATACATTTTAAACTAGATATAGGCTTTCATCAAAAACATGTCAATGCCTGAACTTTTAAAAATTCTGTGTTTACAATGAATATTTCCAGATTGTTCAAAATAAGATRTATTCCATGTTTATTTTCTGKTTTTTTTTCTGTTTGTTTTTTCTTCAAATTTTGATTCTACTCCATATATCCATATAGTAAGTATACAGAGTAATACATTCAATTACTCAGAACCCTGAGTTTATATTGCTATTTTAAAAATATATATCATTCATTTGGCTAGAAAATAAATTCTTTCCCTTTTTATTTTGTAAACATGCATGTCTTTTTGGCAAAGAAATAGTTCCCATATGCAACAAATAAGGAAAAACTGAAAGACTTTTTCCTGCCAGACTCAAATTCCATTCTGATCAACAACATTTAAGGAAGGAGATATAACTTTCTTCCCAGTCTACGTATCTTCATAAAAGCCAGACCAAGATTTTAATATCAGCCCTTGAGAAAGAAAAATGTAGCAATTCAAGTGTCAGACAACAATTTAAGTGTCTCTACAACAACATGGAGACAAAGATCCAAACGAGAAACTGCATCTGGAAAATATTTACTGAAATACACAAATATATATATATATATATAAAATGCAATTATATATAATGTAAATATATAAATATAAATTATACATTTTTTGAAATTGAAAAAATGCACAATTTGAATTTACAGATTGCTGCATTTGATCACTTAGATGTCAATGAAGCTTTGAAGACTGCTGCTTCCTTGTTTTCCTTAGATGACCAGTTGAGATCATTATATAACTATCAACTATCAAATATAGCACGTGGTATATTTTGTCTACCAGTTTTGTGGGAAAGTCATATTACATGTTGCAGCAAAATCTATCAGATTAAAGTAACCAAGAAGAAATGTGTTCCTTTTCCTTTCAGATGCTGAATGAATTATGCAAATAACTGCTGGCATGTATTATAAAGTAGKTTTTTTCTGGTTTTCCCAAGTTTCCTTTAAAATATTCATGGACAGTTTTCCAGGTTTATAGTCTAATATTTTTGTAAATTCATGAACATAAATGACAGATAAAGGCAAATGTATTTGCTATGTTCTTAAAAAGAGGATCAGGGAAGTACTCCAAAGGACCTCTGTGGAGGGTAGATACATTCTTCATTCAGAATATTGTATCTTCAGAAAATGAGATTTTAGTCAAAGCACATAGTCAACGATTTCCCTAAGATGGAAAGTCATAAAAAGGAGAATGTTACAATAATGAAATTCATTTGAAAATATTTTTGAAATGATATTTATGGAAGATTGGGAAAGAAGTGGGGTTAGCCTCTCTTGTTCCCTCTGTTTATTTAGAAAATTGTGGTTTTTGCCTTCCACATGTCTTCCAGAAGAACACATGTCATTGGACATGCTGTTTTCTGCCAAGCTTAGTTTTCTCTTTACCCATTCATTTATGCAGTCATTGACATGAGCATGTGTTTTCAAATTTCATTGATTCTGACAGAGTCAAACACTGTCCTGTGAATTCCAGATAGGATTCTTTGATCTCCAGAAGAAGGTATTTTGGAAAGGCTGAGTTCAGGATGTTTCTCTTCTAATGCTCACCAAAGTTCCTTGATGTCTTAAATTATCCAGATATTTTGTCTTTTGTCATAGAGAAATATCCTCTATTTGCTCTGAAGACAATCTAATCTAATATTCTTCATCTTCAAAACAGATGAAATTAGAAATGAAAATGAGATTTTACTTGGGTAAAGCATGAGAAAAATACAGATATATTTAGTGCTTCATTCTCAAGCTGTAGAAATAGTATGTAATGATACATATTTTATCACCTTTTAAAACATGCGTGAGATTTCTCTTCAAGTCAAGAGAAAAATTCTTGAGCACTGCAGTGCTCAAAAATATTTATAACACTGACTTCAAGTTCTCAATACTTCCTTCAGAGACTTTAGCATTCAAGATCTTTAATTTTCTTGGCTTCTTGCACTGTCTCTATCCATTATAATTGAGAAATGCAATAGATATGTTACTAAGAGGTTGACTCTTCTCTTCTGTTAAGGTAAATATTCTTCTCTTTAAATTCATGCAACTGTAAAAGAATCCTTTTCACTAGCATCTGTATCTTAATTTTTTCCTCTATGCAATCTCATATCTTACCAGAGTAGCAGTAAAATTCAAGCACAAAATTCTAACTGCTTCCTGTTAGCAGATGAATTTTGACAAAATACTCATTTTTCATTTCTATGTCAACTATATAGGCCTGAGGCAAATGGAAATGGAAAAGGAAATGAAAGAAAGAAAAAGAGCTTTTTCAAGTTAAAAGAATAAAAAGTACAAATTCAGTTACCTATATAAAACAGGCTTTTGGAGAAAGGAATCTGTTTTCATGRTGTGTTAATTGAATAATGAACTATAAGATATTTATAATGTGCCATTGCTCTTCACTGCAGCATACTGTAAGTATTTCAGTGCTATTTATAATAAAAATTTTTAAAGATTATCAAAGTAAATACCATTTTAGATATTAATTGAGAGGAAGCAATATAAACAAAGATTTTGAACTATTTCAAGAGTAGTTAATCTACTGAAGGATATGAGATCTTTTATACGTTGTAGGAAGCATTATTATTCATACTGTAATGGTCCTTAGGACCTTTAGCAATAAGTCATTACTCATTAGTGTTAGCTCTATACAAAACAGAATAAAAAAGTCTCTCTCTAAAGAGCTTTCATGCTTTATGACTTCAGCGTAATATTTTCCTTACTGAGCTAGGGCTTAGAGTACTTGATAAATTATCAAGAGTAGTATAGCTATATTGAAACCGAGACCCTTTCCTCTAGCCTAATATCATATTTGTGATAGACTGGGCCACACTAAAACTCTATATCCTTACTCAAATCTGTACTACAGTATTCGTAAACCAGTAAAAAAATCTTACAAGCATTTTCGAATTTTTGATCATTGCAATCCAAAGGTCTTTGGATCAGAACAGTCCAAAAAAAAAAAAAGTATTAAATTTATTTTAAGAGAATATTTTTAAGAGGAGAAGATGAACATACCAATAGCTGCCTTTGACTAGACTGTAAAAAAAAAAATAATAATCTGATTTTAATGTACTGTTGACTATTGTAAATATTTCCCATCAGGGACCTTTTCTTGAGGTGCTTGTTTGCATAAAACCTGCCTTACTGCTAGGTGAAACAGCATTAGTGAAAAAATGCTGATTTACTGTCTGAAGCATAGACTTTAGATAGATTGAAGGAAAGGTATCCATGTAGGTAGACTGAAGGAAATGTATCCATAAAATTTTGCAGCCATTTGGGTCAAGCTAGTGAGGTTGTTCATGCATCCCTTGTAGGACATCCAGTTCTGGTGTGGCTCCCTGGGATTTCCACAGTCTATGGCTCCATTACAGTCCGGGTATGCCAGGATGTCCAGGCTCGCTGCCACAGAGCTGTGGGAGCCCAACTCTCCCTACTATAGATCTTGGAAAGCGGACTGGTGATCTTTGGATGCCTGACTAACTAGCCAATATTGTGGGATTTTCCTGGTAAAAAATTAGGCTTGAAACAAATTTTAAATGTTTCCAATTAGTGAGAGGTATTCAATCTTACCTTTCATCTCTTTTAGCTATTGATGTTATTAATAGTTTTGCCACTAAATTCAGTGGGGCCACCATTTCACTGACATGAGGTCAATGCTTATGAGATTAGTGAAGTTTAAATTACTTTAAACAAAATCAAAATCACTCATCAGAATTGATTAATGCGCATTTGCCAACAATGTCTGAATAGTCCAGAAGTTCACCATGACAGTCATCTTAAAACAAAAACCAAATGCAGATGTAGTTTTCACAACACAAAGATACCTAAACTGTGAGACTCTGTGAAGTATATTACCCAGGAAAACTGACTGGCACAAGCACGGGAAGATACTGAAGCTAACAAAGAAAAAAAGTGAGCTTTAAACTTATGTGGTCAATTAATTATAGTATGAGCTGCCAATCACTGAGAAGAAATTCATTCACAGTTCATAATATCCTGATGGAAAGATGGATGTAATAACTACATATTTTTTCTCAGAGTAATTGGATTTGTTATATTTGGATCTCAAACTCAGCGTGACTGTGTCTTTTCCGAAGAAAAAGAAACAAAGTGAAGCAAAACATTAAATGTTACTTCAACAGGACACTGGGAAATTTAGAGATTGCTAAAGCTTCCTCACTGAAAGACAATGTCCCGTAACTAACGTTGTTAGTGTTTTTCATAAATTCAAAAAAAATTCTATTAAAGTCCACAAACGTTACCTCAGAACTCAGCAGGGCTTAAAAACTTTCCCAAATGAACCCTCAGCTACTGCTGAAAGGAACTGTGGTTTTTAATTTGTGGTCACCATCACTGGCATAAGAAAAGGAAGTGATTTTTTTTTTCTTTAGTGGATGTGTTAATACTGACAGTAACAAAGTAGGTGATTTTTTTCTGGTCATCTGGAATCCAATATGTCCATGTATTATTTTCACTCACATAAGTGTATGATAGAAGCATAAATTCTGTTGGAATAAAAGCTATGTTTATATTCTTACTTCTTTTTCTCAGTTTTAGCTATGATGAAACAATCCAGGTAGCCAGTGTCATAGCGTAAAGCCATTTGTTCACCCAGTCAGCTAGGTGAACAGCTCTGTGGTGTGAATTGCGCTATATATCTTACCTCTGGTCTGAGGAAACGAAGGTGATGTGATTGTTTAGCTTCGAAATTCTTTCTATTTTTTAAAGACTTCGCTGATGTAGCGAGTGTGGATTAGGCCTGATTTGACATTTATCATTTACAAGTATCCCTATTTCTTTAGGACTGTATAGCTAATTTCAAGAACAAAGTTGCCTAATGATAGAAATCAAAAGAGAGTAATCTAGCAAAAGAAAAAAGAATAATACTATATAGAATATTACTGTAAAGAATAATACAGTAGTTCTAAAGTAACTACTTTAGCTATTTAGCTATTTAGCTATTTAGCTATTTAGAAGATAATAGCAGACTGATCAGAACAGTGATCTTTCATCTTACTTAGAGTTGATAATTACTTATTATCAGTACTCCGAACCTCAATTTTCACTCAAAACTGTATTTGTTTGCTTCTGCACAATACTGGGGAATTTGTCCAATACAGAAGCACAGAACCAGTAAAAAGGTAGTTGTTCTAGTACTTAAGGCTAATAATTATATTTCAGATACCTGTGAATGAGAAGACAAGTTTGTACTAACTCTGTTTCCTCTTTCTAAGTAAACATAAGTCTTTAATATTTTCTGCTTAACTCTACCTGTTGGTCTATCCTGGCATGAAAATGGCAGCATTCAAGGACTCAGATGTTATGGTTCCTCTCTTTGACAGTGCTACAAAGCCATCAAGTTGACCTTTGCCACATTCCTGAAAAATTTCATTTCAAATTCAATGTCATATTTCTAGTTGCAAAGTTCTCAATGTTTTGAACCCACTGTATGCATTTCTTGCTTCTATGGTACAATGGCTCTACAGTGAAGCTCAAAATCAGTGCTGTAGAAAAGAAGATTTTAGGGGAAAACAGAAAAGAAAATGCCTCTATTTTATAAGGGAATACTTCAGTGAAGAAGCAAAACTGAAAAGAGTACTTYGCAATTACTAGTAAGATAAATTATAGGAGTCAGACTGCAGGTATGAGAGGTGTATGAGTCAAGTCAGATAAAATGTATACAGCCTCTGCTTCCTCAACATATATTTCGAGAAAGAAGGTCACTGTGGATCTTTCTTTTATTCTTATACACTGTGAGAAACTCATTTCTGTTATACTGGAGAATTATAGTTACAATTTGTGCAAAGGAACCACAATAGAAAGTTAAGCTGTGTTTGCAGTTACCAAAGGAACGCTATCACTTTAATTTTCAGCTTAATTTTCCATAGAAACAAGCTTTATGAAAATCCAAGAATAGAAGATATTACTTTAGAGAGCTCTACTGACAGCCAAAGAAAAGATACTTTAAATTTCAAAAAGTACATACATTTTAAGTGTTTGAAACCAAAACAATGAAATGCTAAAAACTGAAATCTGAAAGAGACAGACCATGAAGAAGAAATGCTGACACAAACGCCAAAGACAAACAGTGAATAATGGCAGCTAGACTTATTTTTCACTTTCCTTCCACTTCAGATATAAACCATTAAGCTGTACACAAAACAGCCTCTAATCACTCATAACCTTACTCTCTCCGGTTTCTACCATACTAAGCACCCATACGGTTAAGGAAGCTGGGCTGCTTGTGTGAAACCTGACTCATTAAGGATAAGAAGCCTTATTTTGGTAACCTTCATATCCTATGAATAATCCTCTTTCCTCTGCCTCTCATTTACATCTGGAGAACTTTACATGCTTTTAAGAGTCAGCTTAGATTGGAACCACCTACACACTCTACACTCCAGATGATCCCCAGCTATGTACAGAATTTCTCCTCAAGCAGGTCAAGTTATCCTTCCCAGAAATTAAGAGAATTCAGTGAAAGTGCTCATATTTTAAAAGCAGGGTTTTTTCCCTTCCCTTCCCTTCCCTTCCCTTCCCTTCCCTTCCCTTCCCTTCCCTTCCCTTCC
>NW_020454428.1:1291522-1296204 GCF_003342845.1 Nothoprocta perdicaria | reverse complement strand
CTTCCCTTCCCTTCCCTTCCCTTCCCTTCCCTTCCCTTCCCTTCCCTTCCCTTCCCTTCCCGTTGGACAGGAGAAGAGAGTTTGTTCTTTTTACTAAATAGCACTAAATCTCTGAATTTTACAATGATTCTGATAAGATAGGGATGCAAAACTGACCAGAAAGGAATGTAGTTGGTGGATTTACATTAAATTTGATAGCTTTTCTAAAAATAAGTTGTATAGCCAAAAGCTCTGGATAATTAGCAACCACTGCAATAGTATTTACAACTTTATGTAGATCCAAGTCATGTGATCAAACATGTGCATTCATTCCAAGGAGAGAGATAGCCAGACTCTCCAACAAGTGTGACAGTACACACCTAGCCCTGCAAACAAGTCTCTGCTCATGGGTTTTTGTTAAAGTAAAGGAGCCCTATGAAAGAATAAAGACAGCTTGCAGGCCTTTCCTGGAAGTGAAGGCCTTAAGTTGTATGTGTTGACATTGAAATTTAAAGAGAATCTCAGTGTTTTGTTTTGTTTTGTGAATACATGGGAAATTTCTCTTTTAGCCACAGAATAGGAAGAAAAAGACCCAAAAGAATGATCCTGAGACACCATGCCCACTCCCCACCCCASCTCTCCACATATATAGAATGGACCACATCTTGAATTTTTGAGCTTCAGTTCCAAATCATAAATGAGGAAAGTGCTCAAATTGAAAYAGAACCAGGAATAAAGACTAAGTCAGTTAGTGGGAAATAACACATACTTACCTGAGCAGAGAGATGATAAACATTTTTGAGGCATGTCTACCATAGCCTCTATACTGTAGTGAAGTAAGTGTCAAAAACAGCTGCAGGTAGCAGAGTTATTGGTTTGAAAATGGGAAATAGAGRGGCAGCAGCAGAATACCAGCAAATGGTGCTGATCATACACTAAATTACATGCTACATACAGGTGTCAAGATATCATGTTGCTCTTCCAGACCAACATATTCTCCTATTTAACCTTAAAGTATTTGTCAATCTCCACACAGCTAACTCATTAATTGCTGAAGAAATAGACATTTTCATAGCAGAAGCACATGCAGCAAGAAGACAAAAATGTAAGTTCTAAAAACGGAGAACCCAGTACCAATAGATGAACAATTATCTAACATGACTAATTCCAGTATCCAAGTTTTATGTGGCACGACGCTATGTAGTTAATTTGCCATTTCAGCTCTATTAGGAGTGTACTATGGYACTGCATAGAGAAATACAGACAGTCCTTTATCACAAAGGACATGTTTAGTGACATGAATAATCTCTTGAATGATGAGAAAGCAAAATATCTTTTATTGTGGCCTTCAGTTGCTACAATTCATTCAGGAAAAAAAATGATTCTAATTTTCTGATACATTCCTCACATGAAGATGATGGTTACGTTTAAATCTTAAAGGCCCAAAATAACCTATCATTAGCTACAAGGACAGCCTTCCAAAAGCAGTTCAAAAGTTTGCAGTCCTAAAGCCACATAATTTCTTCTAAAAGCAAATTATTTTGCCTGTAGTATTTGCTTTTGATTTATAGAATATCTCTTTTTTTACAGGCTATCATGACTAGCTAGAACTGTTGAAGACTGCTGGCGATAGAGATTGAAACTGTTTTCAATGTAACACATGGCTCAAATTTAGGTCTCAAGTACAGCTGGATTATATATGAGTCACTACAGGCTACATTCTAAAATTGATTTTCACTTTTGCTGAGGATTTCGCAAGCAAGAGATTAAATTCACCTTGAATTTAAAATCCAACTTTAACACTATATTGGAAAGATAAGTTTGTGCTTTTATACTTGGTACACATTTGTGATGAATGTTAGTAAGGTAATACAAGTTATCTAAATCAATTAATTTGAATTGGTTTCAGTTAGGAATGGAGATTATCTGAAATATCAGCAACTTAATGAAACTGATGTTCATTAAAACTGTCACAGACTTCAGTAGGATTTAGAAGTTGTTAGAAAATGTCTAGAACTAGCTTTGCACTAGTTTAGCCTCCTTTTCTTAGAAAAGAAGTTTATGAGGATATGTTGTGTCTGTGTGTTTTTGCCTGTGTGCTACCTGTCCTCATTTTCCCTTAATGCCTTTGGATCCTGACACAAACATAGACAAGTTTCAAGTCTCAAGGCTAACTATAATACTTTTGAGGTTGCCAGGCACAGGAGAAAACTTAGCTTTTTTTTTTTCTACTAATGCCTTGCTGGCAAGAAATGTAACTGAATACAAAATAGTCCACACTGCCAGTTCCGTGCTACTCATGCTAGTTATACCATGCAGGTTATAAACTGAACAGGAAAAGATATTTTTCACTGCAGTCAGACTTTTTGGCATTGTAACTGAACACTTATGTATGCCCATATACTCTTTGACATAGACTTGTGCATCTTGGTGCTAGACCAAGACACTAGACCCAGCATAAATACTAGACTCAGCATCCTAGAGCCTCTCATAGTAGAATCTGGCAACCTATTTTTTGAACAGGGTATCCAGAAGAAAATAAAGTGCAATACAGTCTTTTCTTTGGTTACATATGTCTTTTCACAAGGAGATTTCCAAATTGTTGCTTTAATTTCACCTTGCATCTGTTCTTTTTCATAATATTACTGACCAGTATCCTACAACATATACCAGCTCCCCTGGTGGAGCAATAGCCAAAGGAGAGTTCTCTGCCTGGCCTGACATACGCAACCATATCAGACAGAGAATTACTGAGGTTAACCCAAGGACCAGATGTCCTGGAAATGAGCCTTCTCTCTCTGACAAGACACTCTCATGATATTTCAACACTTTTGCTTCTACTCTGGATCCAAATCATGAAATGCAGATGTTAGCAAACATTTTGCAGTGTTTTAGGTATTTACAGTTAAGCTAAATCAGTCACTTGCTCATTTTTTGGATTTTACTGTTGAGTCAGAATATTCTGAATAGGATCATAAGCAAAAGTTTTTACTGGGCCTTTTCTTGCACCATGTGTTGTCCCTCATAAACAACTCCCATATGTTCTGAAATAYAAGAAGACGTAAATTTGGCTTTATAGGCTAAAATATTATTCATTCCATAATATTTTCAGTCCAGAATATCTGCTTGCTTTATGAATATTCTAGGCATAAGGATTTTAAGCAGGAAAACATATTTAAAATAACATTTAAAATAAGCAGAAAGATAATCAGCTGTTTCCATGTTTCCTTATTTTATTCATTCCAACAGCGCTGGCAGAGGATTGCCATGTGATGTATTCATAGATAAACTATGATAGGCAGTTAAGGGTTATACCACAGTGATTTTACATTTTTAAAAAATTACTTACTATTTATGTAGCTGTAATTCTATGTTTGCCATACGGTAGATCTAGCATTACTATTTCAGGACTTGCTTATCTTGTGTCACTCCATTTTATTCTCAGCTCTGCCACGTTCTGCTTTTGCACATGCCGTTCTTTATATTCATGGAAACTCCCCTCCTAAGTAGTAGAAAACTTTTCTCTTTCAGGAGTAAAAGCAGCTGTCTGCATTGGTATTCACAAGCACGAAGTATCACTTTACTATCCCTACCTTTAAAACAGGACATTTTCTATACGTACAAACAGACAAATTACTTATATAAAAGATTAATTATCTACAGAAACATATCTGGAAGATCACAGTATCTAAAAGATTCATATACATCCCAAAGCGATCATTCCTTTACTTTGACAGAAAAAAACAATATATATATGGCTGACAGTGCATGCTATCACAGCTAACTTGAACCTATTTTTTCAAGCTGAAACGATAAAACTAAATAGACTTCTTGACTGATACTCAAAACCTGCCTGGATGTGATCCTGTGCAATGTGTTCTATGTGTCTGCACTTGTGCAGGGCATTTGGACTAGATGAGCTCCAGAGATCCCTTCCAATCTTTATGATAATTGATAGCAAATAAAATATAACTGTAATGTTAATGTGCATACAGTTAAACCTTAATTCTTAAGGATCTGTATTTAGTTTGTAATATCAGTAAATACACAACTCTTTAACAAATTTTTTTCTTGCTGTCCTTTCTCATTCATTAAAATTTATTTCACAGTAAGATTTCTGATTTCAATTTATTCTATTTTATTTATTTATTTATTTTGTCTTCTGAGGGATGGAAACTCTCTAGAGTATTGTGATATGTTAGAAGTTGTGTTCAGTTATCACAACCTGTCTATGAAGCAGCTAATGTAGAATASTGAAAGATAACATGATCAAAAGTATGAACAGAATCACAGAACCATAGAATGGTTGAGGTTGGAAAGGACCCTTTGAGATTATCTAGTTCAACCCCCCTGCTCCAGGAGGCACACCTAGCCCTTATCATGCAGSGTAGCATCCAGGCGGGTTTGGAAGATCTCCAGAGAGGGAGACTTCACAACCTCCCTGGGCAGCCTGTTCTACTGCTGTCAGCCTCACAGGAAAGACGTTCTTCCTCACATGCAGATGGAACTTCCTGTGTTTTACTTGTACCCATTACCCCTTATCCACCTGGCCACCACTAGGAAGAGTTTGGCCTCATCTTTACATTTTTCCCTCAGGTATTTATACATATTGATCAGATCATCTCAGTCTTCTCTAGCCTAAACAGGCCCAGCTCACTTAGGCTTTCCTCATAGTTCAGTCCCTTAATCATCTTGGTTGCCCT
>NW_020454428.1:1061220-1291232 GCF_003342845.1 Nothoprocta perdicaria | reverse complement strand
GTTATTTGTTCCCAGGTAACCAAGGAAAGAATCATGTAAAAACATGAATTGTAAGCTTCATTGTGTTCTCATTATTTAAGTCAATTTTTTACCTATGGTAATCCTTATCATAGATTGTTTCTTTAATTTCTTGTGACATTTTTCATTAGTAATATAGAAATGCAATAAAAGAATAGAACATTGAAAATAGTACCTTTGAAAATCAGTCATCATATTTGTCTCATCTGCACCTAAAATAATAATGCAATAAAAGCTAATGGTGTACCAGGACCTGGAATATGTATGAGAGAAGTTTTGCCATCTAGACCATTTCTGCAATGAATTCTGCATTGATTTCTGCATTTTCTTCTAAGAAATGAAAAGAAAGATGCCTTTTCTTAAGGCATTGAAATGCCTTAAGAATGAACAAAGTAAACTGGATACTGTGGAATGGGATCCACAGTTAAGCAAGGACACATTAGCTGATTAAAGCTGATTAAGGATTAAAACTAAAGAGAGAGTACAGTTTAGATTTCCACCTATCCACCAGAAACAAAACTAAGTAACCATATTGCCTTCCTATTGAAGGCTGAAGATATTGTTAGGTTTCTTATGTATCCCTTCCAGTTTCCTAGCATGTGGCAGCTGTTTCATCATGTCCTAAAGGGCAAAAGCAGCTCCAATAATTTGAATAGCCAAGTCAAAATGTGGTAACTTCACATATAGCTGGGAATCCAGTGGACAAACTGCTTTCTTTGGCTTGCAGGCACAGAGATGTGTTTTGTAGAGCAGCCTCACAGCAGAATTCATGATGTGCTTCCCTGTGGGGTGCAATGAAAGAAAACAAGTCTCATGGCCGAAAGGGATGTAAATGGTGGCATAAATACATGCTCCTCCACAAGAATATAGAGTGTCTGAGAATATGTAGGAAAATAATAAGTAAGTAGGTTTTGGCAAAGAAAAGACTGTGTTTCAGATTGGTTGTTCTTATATATTTGTTTAAAGAGTAATAACAATAAAATACCCTGAAATAATAATTACTGAGCAGACATGTGGGAAAAAGATGAGAAGGTAAATAATCTAGTTTAATATTAATTTGAATTACAAACAACATTCATGGATACAAAATAATTTTGTTTGCTCTGTTCTTTGAGACTTCTCTGAGCTGATGAATGAGATTATTGTGGTACTAATACAACTTCCTATAAAGCCAGTAACACCTATAAAGCCAGTTATCTAAGGATATATACCTCATATATGGTAAGATATAGAAGTGTAGAAGTGCTTACAAATGACAACTTGTAGACACTGTGTTGAATCCTGGAGTTTTATAGGTGTTGTTAGCTTTTACTTTACAATACACACTTGAAGTATTGCAGTATGCCCGCCTAAGTGCTTCAATAGTTCTTGAGTATCCCAGTTTAAATAGAGAATCTGTCAATATCCACATTAAAATCTCCATCAGCTCTGAGCAAAAGCACAGATCCAGCCGGTTGCCCTCGGTTAGGAGCCTTTTTCCCCCTCTAGTGCTAACAGATCAGTTTAAAAGCCATGTGGGGTTACTGTGGGAACTGCCTCCACACTGGCTGAGTCCCACCACAGCTGCCTAGTAACGATCCTTAATGGGACACAGAGGGAAATAATGCAATATCCAGATTTAATTTCCATAGTGGTCTCCAAGTCCAGAGCAGGGCAACACCTTTTTCCTTCCATCTCTGTCTCTGGTTTCCATCCCTGATGGGACTCTGCCCCTGAAACTCTTCAGGGAGGCAGGGAAAAGGGAGGCTCACAGCTGCAGCTTGCACAGACCATGCTTCTGGATGCAGATTGCTGGGGCTGGGGCAAACATGAGGCCAGCTCACTTTGTCATCCAAAGGGCTCTCTGGCAGCTTAGGAAGGCACCAAATAACCAAACACATCCTTCCTTTTTGTCCAGGTGAAGAGGACAAGCATTAACATCAGTTAAGATGGTGTAAGCCATATCTCAGTGCAGGTGGTAAGCATCTACCATCACCTCCTAGCCAAGCTGGGGCAAGTCCAGCATGCACAAACGGTGCAGGGAATAGATGCTTGATGCGCCCAAGAGTGTCTGGACTGTGATCATCCCCTTGTCTTTCCACAGAGACAGATCATCCACCTGTGATCATCCCCTTGTCTTTCCTGGACAACGAAGAGACAGTCAGGAGCTGATAGGCAGGATGCAGAGTACAAATACCCTTTCATGCAGACAAAAATAGTAGGGCCTGTAGGAAACATTCAAGGAGTAAGATGAAAGGGAGAGGATGCCTTTGTAAAGGACTGATGGGATAGCCATGTGCAGCACAGTTGTTACAGAAGAATCCCATCCAGCCTGTCAGATGTCTTCATTCCCAGCTTTTTTCTCCTGCGTTAGTGCATGTGTGGCTTTGTCTCAACAAATTACACCCGCCYTGCTGTAGTTTTCACAGCAGGGGCCACTACTTCTTGTTTGTTTGTTTGTTATACATATAAAACACTGTATGTTCTCTTCACTTTTGTCATTAGCAAAAAAACATGCTATGAGCAAGCAATTACAGAAGGGTGCACTTTAACAGGGGAAACTGAGTGAGGTGTGTCAGTGGCAGCCTCCCGGGCAAGCCCCCCAACCACCAATTTAATGGGTCTCATGTGGTCACATGAAGCACAAGAGCCGCTTGACGCTTTTATGAACACTTCTGTAATTACCACATGCTCATAATGTGTATTAGCACCATTTAAATCCCTACATACTTTGGGAGAAGTTCATCCTTGTAGAAAGCAAACATGCGAACTATGTCACATTCAAGCACCCACTCTGAGATTAGGTGGTGCATACTTTCCCAGTGTCTTGAATAGAAATATAACGGTAGGATTCAAGATCAGTGCTCAGGGAAGTTGTGGTATACAGCAGAGAAGGCATCACAGTTACCATGGAAATTAGATTATCTATGAGCAGAGTGTTGCTGGACTAGTAACTTTTCAGCAAATTTCAATTGTGCTTTCTAAAGCTTCTGAAATGAGTTTGCAATAGAAAGAATGAGGATATTTAAATGTGATTAAAGATGATGCTATTAAATGCCATTTTAATAAACAAATGCTTATTTCTGAAAATATGCTCATGGTTTAGAGATAAGGACTGAAGGAGACCCATCATCTTTTTTTTTTTTTTTTTTTTTTCATAGTTACAGAGCCAATGCTCTTTTGCATATAAGTACAGATATAAAAAATGCACTTTTGCTTGGCCCTATTTATAAATGTCAAGTATGTTCTTACTCAGGTCCCAGAAGGTAGATTATTTTTTAAAAGATGTAGTTCCATAGGAACATTTTAATGGATCTGAGATGATTCCATCTAACTGAGTATTAACTGACTATCTAACTGACGTCTAACTGAGTATTAACTAGAATAAACCAGAACTGCTAAACCTCATTATAAGAAATCACAGTGCAGTAAATGTTCTGAATTTACCAAATCTATGTTATGAATTATTGTATTCCTGTATTTGTTGTCAATCTGGAATTATTTATAGACGCAGATGGTGGTATTTCACTAACCAAAGCAAAGTTTTTAAATATGCTATTGATTTTGAGTATCCTGTTTTCACATTTTAAATTAAGACAAGTAATAAGCCTCATTTTAAAAGCAAACAAATAAACAAAAGCCTTGGGAAACTTTTTAATAGTAATTTCTTGCTGTCTTCAGTTGAGCGTTCTTTGAATGAAGAACTTCTTTCACTACCCATTTTTCATAATCTTAGCCAATAACTAACCTCTAATCTCTCTTTTTACCATAACATTTTGTATTCAAATGATTTAATTTCCAAAGTTCATTAGTAGAATAACATTTTTCTAGTATAAGTTTGTTTATAGCAACAAAAGCAGCAACTGTGGTTCTTTCTCAGTTACAGTAAGGCAAAACTATGCTGATGTACCAAGCATGTGAGGACTGCTCCATCATAAGAGATAATCACTGTGTATCAACAACACCTCCTACAATAACAATCTCCTGTTGTTGTTGTTAAAGGAGATAGTTTCTGAAGATCTGCTGATTTCTGAAGCCTACTCTCAGATGACCTTTTTACAGCTGGTATAATTTTTTTTCTTTCCATTTGGTGAACTTAGGGCAATAAGGAACACCTTCCTAAGTTAGAAGTTTATATGGTATGCAAGCACTCCAAAAGTGCAGAAGTGAAGTCTCTATGGAGGCTATCAGTAATAAAGTCACCTGGTTAAGATGTTATGGACAACAGATGAGAGTATAAACACTACTGAAGCTATATATTTCAGAAAAGCATATGTACTTAGAGAAACCCCCTACTGAACAATTTTCCTGTGTAAAAGTCATAGCAAACTAGAAAAAAAAATCCATACATCATGAATGTTCTTGATTGCCACAGTAATGCCTCATACCTACTAACTTCTCTAAGATACTGTATATCAAAATTCTACTCCTTTAGTTTTGTTTAGGATTATTCTTGACTCTTTGGCAGAGCTGGTTAAGAATCGATTGCTCAGTTTTTAGTATGCTCTGTCTTCAAAACTATGCTCAGATGAAATTGGATCCAGTAATCCCTAGAAAAGAATGTGTCATTGTTTGGAATAGATAAGGTCTGCACTAATATTTGTGCCAGATCAGGGAACAGAATGGAACATTCAGATCTTCATTAGTACTACCATGGGACAAGCCTTGCAGCATTAAATAGAAAAAAATCAGCCGTACTGTGAATTATGTTCAACCTGCCTTGGCTCCAGAGAGGACTCAGTAATGCAACATCTGACCCAAAGTGGAATCTTGGATGATGTCATGATTACTTGCAGCCTCAGAGATGTTTCACTGTCATACAATGTCCAAGTTAAATATAGATGAATTATATATGAAAGGATCAGATCACAGATTCCAGAATGAGTTGGTATAAACACTTTCCAATCAGCCTTATATACAATAAAATAAACATTAGCATCAAATTCAAGCTGAGATGATGTAACTATCTATGCTTGCACATTTCAGAATATTCCTAAACTTAGATAACAGGAGAAAATGAATAAATCTCCTGACATTCTAAGATGTGTTTGYTTTTCCTTCCATTTCAATATARATGGACAAATAAATAATGAATAAATAAATACAGCACTTGACATAGCCGTTTTCCTGTAGTTCCTGTGAGCCTCTATGAGCTTCCTTCTGTTGAAGTTTTCTACAAGTAGCAAAGAGGAGAAGAAAAAAAATAGGTATGGTATTACCCATCAGTTCTAGCAGCTATGCAATCGCTGAGGCCATATGGTACACAGGTCCCATGTCATATGGATCTGTGCACTGTAAATGGAAGAATTATTTTTCTGGCATCTCTTACTTGTACTCCCAAACTTTAGCTCAGGGCAAGAGAAGTTCTAGCCTGTCCTGGACTCCCAGTTTTATCCAGGTTCTATATATAAAGCATGTAAAAAGTGGACTAGGAGCATTGTTTTACCAGGAAACACCAATAATATCTTAAAGTATTCTATATACCCATATACCTTTGTTTCTATGTGAATCAGTGAATCTACCACTATAAGCATTTGTTGCACTTCCTACAACACAGACCATTTCCAGCATACTCTAAGCCTTTGACATTCCATGTTTATTTGACACATGACAGCAAGATGGCATCATTTAGAGCTTTAGCATCAACTAATCTAGCTTTAAGCAATATTTTAAAAGTTGTTTAGCTTTTGGTTGGTGTATTTATAGTCCTGTTTCCCTTAGTTATTTCTTTCAGCCCCTAAAAAATATTATTTTAAAATTATGGTTTATATTTATGATGTCATGTGATATCAATTGCAATCACATAAATACTTTAAAAGAAAACTATTGTTAATCCTGAAACAAAACACCAGTTATGAACACTCTTAAAAAATGTCTGGCTGCTGTTCTTTTTACTGATGCATCTCAGTAGGAAGAGGATACAACATATGTTCCTTAAAGACTTTCCATATTTTGTTGCAGCTGTTGCAAGGGTCTTTCAATATAACAACTCTCTGATAATAAACTCTCTGAAAACAAACAAAAAAAAGTGATCCTATAGACTGCATCTGAAATAATATCAGATAGATAACACAGCATGGCTGYAAACTCTGATTCAGACTACTGATTTATTCATTTGCACTACAATCAAGGCAACTGAGGAAGAGAATGGGATGGGGCAGGGATCCACACTATGATGTGGATTCAGGATACATCTAACAGCTTCACTAAGTCTTCCGTTTTCAGTAGTAAAGTCAAGACAAAGTGTAATATCCACTCTGGCATTGATCTGGTAGAAGTTTTGCTCTGCTCAGTGCAGCTGATTGGCTGCAAATAAGGACAAGGTATTGCCAGGACCATTGCAGACATYACTCTAGCTGGAGTAGGAGCTGGCAGGAGGGAAAGGAGAGATGGTCTCCACAGAAGTACAGCCTGCCAAGTAACTTATACCAGGGACCTGGATAACTTCTCTAACATCGAGCATTAGGTCACATAAGATCTAGAGACATTGCATACCCTCAAAGTGACCCAGATGACACAAAGATATTCAGAAGTTCCCATTGCTGGATTTTTTACTGTTTATGGTATTTGTGACATTCTCCAAACCTTTGATTGACAGCCTTCAGTAGCTGGCTGTTAGCATCCGTGATGCATGTTGTTGTGAATGTTTCCTTAGGCTGAAACAGCTCTAGTGAAGGTTTGCATAATATTCTTACGTACATAAGATTAGGAATACAYAGAATTAAGACCAAATTCTCACCGGTATAGTTTACTATAGCCAATGTAAAGCGGCACTAATTTCAATAGTGCTACTGCAGGTTATATTAAAAAGGTGCCTACTCATACACTTCTGAGCTTGTATCCAGATAAAGGTAGCAGCTAGCCTTTTTGCTAATTCTTTCTTCTCTTTTTTGCTGTTGACCTCAGTTTGGACACAGAATTGACACCACAGTGGAGAAAAAATGGTTACTAACCCAAGTTTGAAAAACAAGACTGTACACAATTTAGATATTTAGAGAAGTGATGATAGGCAGATATATATATATATATGCCAGTAAAGGATGCTGAACATTTTTCTTTAATGATTCTTAACACTGGAGGACCTGGCATCATACTCAGCTAGCAGATTTATACATAACATTCAGTAAGATTTGTAACAAAATCCTAATTTGCAATCTGCCAAGTGCTGGGTGAGAGACAAACCACAAGTGTTGTTTTTTCACATTTTTTTCTAAAATCTGTTCTTGATTTAGTTATATTTACAAGATAACATTTTGTGAGGTTCTCATTCCTTGCATAGGGATTTCTGCATATCAAAGTGTGAAAATATGAACTAATGACAGCTCCTTATGTTATATTGTAGCATTACATACTAATAGGATGCTCATCTGAAAATGGTTTGATGGTTGGATGTTTGTTTGCCATAGAGATTTTGAACAATCACAGAATCACACAATAGTTAAGAATAGAAAGCCTCAACTCTGGAGATCATCTAGTCCAATCCTTTTGCTCAAAAAGTGTCACCTAGAGCACAAAGCACAGGACTTCATGGCCTTTGAATATCTCGAAGGATGGAGACTCCACAAGCTCTCCTGGCAACCAGCAGTATACATTACTGGCTCATAGTCAACTTGTTGTTTATCAGGACCGCCATGTCCCTGTCTGCACAAGGCTTTCTAGCAGGCCATTCCCTGCTAGAAAGGCCATCCTCTGCAAACAAAAGGTCGGCCAGTCTGCTGGCAAAGAAAAATGCTGATGGGTTGTAACCTGAATTGGAAATATGGAAAGGATAGACTGTGGAGGGGAGGAGATGAGTATTCATGGAGGTATTAGTCTAATGGTTTGTGTTCTTCTTTTTCTCCATCTGGGAATCAATAGTTAGAGGTTTGTTTTGGTGGGCTGTAAATTAAACTGGAAAAATATCCCTTACTTCAAATTGTTTTGCCTATGGCACAAGTCTTTTTTGCAAGTAAATATCCTGGAGGCAGTGACACAGTGACGTTCTCCTATGGAGGGGAAAAAACGCTGGAACACATGARAGGCCCACCTCTGACTCCTGCCTCCACTTAGTCTCCAGGAAGAGGAACTCATTTTGGTCTCCCTTTCTTTGGCACAGCATGTCTTTGGTAGCTGAAGTACCAGCACAAGGAGCAAATAACTTCCAAGAACGGCATATGACCTTCTTTCTCAGGCTCAAGAGAGCTGCAGGCACCCAGCACTGACATCCAGCCTGGAAAGGGATGGTCTTTCCTTTCCCTCTAACACAAGGAGAGGGTGTGGACATCCTTCTTCATCAAGAGAAGGCATTGGTGCTGCACAGGAAACAATAATGCAGTGTTGTTCCGTATTCTCCATGGAAAGGAGCAAATTGTGGAGGGTTAGAAAAGTGGGGTGACAACCAGAGGCCTTCGGGTTGAGCACTACTTTGAGGTAGAGGGGGCACCCTGGCGGTAATCCCATGGTCTCAAAGGGAGACATGAGACATGGGATTCATGACATCATGGTTGAGTTTTAGTTTATTATAGAGTTTWTTCATTTATTAAAGGATTCTAGATAAACATCTGTGTAGACTAAACAACTTTGGTTTACCCTCAGCATTAATACATCATTAACACTCTGTGCCAACAGTGCTCCTTCTATGCTCTCTTTAATATCTGCTTTTCCATCTTTTCTACATTTATTGTATTTCAGGGAACAGAGTTGCAGAATAAGACAAGGGGGCAAGTTCCCTGTAATAAGCTTGTATTCCTCATGTTATGGTCAGGTCCTAAGGTCCCTGTCACCCACAACATAAAATTTCAGCACTTTGTGAGCAGAACTTTCAAATACTCCCTATAGAAGCAACTAGAACAAGACATTCATATTGTGCAGAGGTGGATGTCACACACTGCCAAAATGCTATGATGTTGCCAGTGTGTTACATCCAGTATTTCTAGGTTGATTAATGCTCAGTGAATGGTCTGTGGAAATACAATTGACTCTTCTATTGTGCTACTTTTCAAAGACTACAGAATGTGTAGCATTTAATATCTATGTGATGTTTTTTGGAACAAGATTGATCCTCTAAGTTACTTTCGTAAACAAAATTAATCGCTSTAAATACCAGTTAATACTGAAAGTAGAAGAAGCTGCTTACAGGTTCTCTATACGAAATGCTATTCACAGAGAAATGTACAGGATTTTTTTCATTAACTTCAATACTACCAAAATTTGCCTACTGTGTGAAATATGAGGYTGTTTCTATCCCAGGGAATGGAATTTCTTGTTATGTTTGGTAATTGCTAGAGTGAACTACAGTCTTGCATATTTCCCAAAGAAGGATAACTATATTGGAAACAACTGTACAGATTTTATTTAGTCATGGATTGCCTGAGGTGTTCCATTTCTCTCTTTTGAGTTGATTGGTTCACATCAGAAGTARTGAAAACAAGAACTGTGCGATCTCTTTCTTCCTCTCATTTTAAGATTTTTTTTTCTTTTAAAGCTGAACCCTTTTGAATGTTCTAGGTATATGATATCCTCTGTCAGTTATCTAATAAATCATCACATGATTTATTTATCAGTCATCACACATATGTATATGCAGAATTCTAACACTACTGTACCCTTTATAAGTAGTAACTAAACTTCCCAGGGAATAAAACTTTAGATTAGTATTTTGAAGACAGATAACTTGAGCACAGTGTGTATCTGTCTTGACAATATTAATTGTATTTTAAGAGACAGAGAACTCTTCACATACATGTACAGATTGCATAAGAATGCAATTGCACTGTAAATATGGTTGGATCAGCTTGTATAGTGTTATCAACAAWGAGGTCAAGTACAGTATCCATTAAGCATGGAAAATAAACAGAAACTACTTAAATAGCAAATAAAATACAGGCACATATTTCCCTCGTTGCAAGCTCAGTTCAAGCCAAATATTTTTACAACAACTGACCTCACAATTCTTGGTCATGGCTAATTTGGGGACATCACATTAGATATACAAATGTGCACAGTAGTGCAGTCTGAAATAATACAATTAGACAAAATGCACAGCCATTATTGGAACTGGAAATGTAATGAAAATCTAAATACTTCCTGCCTCAGAATGAGAAAGGTCAAAAGGATCAGTGTCTATGTAACTCAAAGTGACTGGTAGCACAAAGAAACAGCTAGTAAAAGCATCCATGATTTTAAATAGGATCTTTTTTTTTTTTAGCTGCCATCAACTTTATTTTTCAGTCTTTCAGTTTGGTCATGGAGGGCCACAGAGGACCTGTGTCATAAGACAAATTAAAGGCAAGTGTCGTAATTTGTGATACAGACCACGATTTTTCCCCACCAGAATTTTTATGTTATACTCAGAAGGAAAGATAAACTATCTTACTCCAAATTAATATAATGATTATTGTTGTTATCACATAGGTTACACTTAATGATAAATATTATTTTTAACGGGAACATTAATTTAAAGGACATTAAAATTTTATGCAAATGAATTTATTTTCTTTGATGTTGCATTCAGAAAAATATGTGATAAAAACATACTGACCAATTTTGCCAATAGAGATTTCTGTCAGGATCTCAGATCACAGTATGTAAATGCTAAAGGCTATTATTTTTCCATCAGACTATCTAATTCTACAAACTATTACTAAAATTTGCACGTCCACCTAGTTATACAGTATCAAACTGCTTGGATCCATCAGATATACTACCCTGGAAAAGAAGGATGCTTGTTTATTATTTCAAATAAAAGCATGTTTCAGAACATGGAAAGCAGGATACAGAAACACCAAATCAGAGACATATTGAAGATTGCTTGTACCTTACAGAGCTGATAATTTCAGTTGCTATTGAAGATTCTTCAGGTGTTTCAGAAAATCCTCCACCAGAAAATTTTGAAATGATTTACAACAGCAGCATCCCACCTTCCCCGTGTTGTGAAGAACAGAGCTCACTGCAAGTTAAACAAGGCAAGAACTGCATTTTATATTTGGGGCACTGTAATAAGTGTCAGAACAACTTAGATATAGCACACCAATGTCTTATGAAAAGCGTATTTTATCTTCTTCCTATTACACAACCTTTCCTTGTACATTTTAGTGCTCATTTGAAAAGCTTATGTATTTAATCTTTTCTGGTTCCTTGTAAAGCTTCAATGACATTATCTAGTTGGAAAGTTTACTTTTTTAACTATTTTTTCTTATCTAWTACTATTAAAACATCTAATCTGTCAGCATTTTAAAACTAAATGAATTATATTGATACCAAACAAAGAACAATTTGGACCTTAGATTTGTGTTATATGAACTATTGGCTAATCACAAAATCAATACTTTCATCAAGGTTTCAGAATGATTGAGTTTTTAACTTCAGAGTGAATCTGCTCTGAAGAAGGAACCAGCGTTACTCCTTAAATAGGAAGATAAATTGTTCTTCAATTCTTTCAGAGTAAACTTTAATACAACACATTCTAATTAAATTTGAAAGCCATTACTCTTTAAAACAGACATGGCAATTCTGAGAAGAGAGCTTATTCCTTTTTTTTTCAGAGAAGAGGCCCTACTCTTACATGGGACCACTTTTCTGAGAATGTTAGAGTAGGTGTTGATTCATTTCCAAAGCAATGTCAGGCATACATTCTTACTCAGGCAGAGTTGATATGACTTGACATTCCATGTGAACTGAGACAAATGCATCTGTGGTTTAGTTTCTCATTTACAAAGAAGAGAAACGAATGCTGCTTCCCGGTCCTGCGAGTAGATATATATGATCTATACAAGGGTGATATRAAGTATGCTCTATAAAAGACAAATAGGTCTACACAAAAAGGCAAAAATGGTCCACCCCTCACATTATACTAATAAGGGCAAAATATGTGAAATAGTTAGGTAGAATGAAAAGATCAATCACAACATTTGAAGAGTATATAGAGTATAAGAGTATATAGAAAAATAATGTGATGACATAAAAAATTCTCCTTAGAAATGAGACTATGTGTTTCTATTTGTTTTTGATTCTTAGGTAAAAATATATTCACTTAGTCAAAAAAAAAAAAAATAGGAGCTGAAAAAGGCACTTGATTATGAGGACAATCTGAAATGTACATTTCACTGAACATTTAACGTTTTGCCTCATTTGGAATATCAGTTTTCATACCATTTCCAGTCAGTGWACATTTTTATTTAAATTAAATTAAACTGTTTAGCCACATGTGCATGCCAGTTTAAACAGTTCTGTTTGAAGAACATTATTTTCACCTTTATTGGACAAGAAATATCATAGGAAGTTGCCTTACCCTGGAAATTGAACCCAGTTGGAAATAAATGAACTGCGATACAGCCAGGCCTGGAAAGTGAGTAAAATAAAAATCTGCTTAGCAGAGAGATGCACATTTTGAAAGTATCAATACTGTTATCTTTTAAGGAGATGGAATGCTTTCTGGGATTATATCCTATAAAAATAGAAGAAGTTCACAGAATTCTGGCTATACCTTTGCATGACTCCATAGATAGAGCAGGTTTATAATAGTAACCATTTGATTTTAATGAGATAAAAGTATTACTTATTACTGCATCTCCTGCAGTCTCAAACTACAAGAAGGGTCCCACTGCAATATGCATTTTTCGCTGGAAAACTAGTAGACAGTCTTATAATCTGAACACTACGTATATAGATTGAGATGATGAAGAAAAGGTATTTATTTTTACATCCCTATTTTGTTTGAAAGTTGACTTCAGAGGGATTTGGACAATTTTTTACACAATATCTAAATCCACAATGCAGCTATTAAATCAGTATGTCTCCTGATTTCCAAATGTATCTACAAATTGGACTAGATGATCTCTAGAGGTCCCTTCCAACCTCAACCATTCTGTGATTCTGTGATCTTATACTTGAAACATATTTCCAAATAGCAGAAATCATAGATTGCCCCACAGAGTCTTATGAGCAGCTCAGAGGTTAAAAAAAAAAAAAGAAACATTCTTCTGCATTCTTCAAGGAATGAAAACATGATCCATTCCTCCAAAATATTATATTTTAAAGGTTATATTTATTTGATAATACAAGGCATTTGCTACTTTGAAGATTATACTTCCTGCTTGTCACTTATTTGTACTTAAATGCTTAAATACACAAAATAATATTTTCAGCTCACTTAGAAGTTATACACCCTCCTTGTACTTCTGGTGGACATGTTGTAAAAGGTTTATTCACTATGGGAATTTTATCAGTGTATTGGTACCAATATTATTATATAACCACCTTCACAATAGTATAACATACCTACAAACACTATAGCTACGTCTTTAACGGTAAATTAGACAATGTGATATCATAGAAGATACTAGAGCTTTATTAACTGTATTGATAAATTGTTTTGGTCCATACCAATTAGTAGTCTCCTCCAAAACTTGCAAATTCAGTTGAGTGAATACCCCTCATAGGCTGAGGCGTTCCATAGGGGAAGGGATTTACAAGCTCATCCTGTTCTATTAGAATGGAAGAGTATGAATAGTGAATGTCTTCAGTCAGCTTCTACTAGCCTCAGAGCCAGGAACAGGCCTAGGCATTTTATGTTACTAATATAAAGTACTGTTTTTCCMCYCCCCTTTTTTTTYCCATATGTTCACTTGGTAGGACSAAAAGGAAAGCTATGTCAACATAGTTGTCAAAACACCCACTCATACCTACCAAAAGAGAATATCCACTTGAAATGCTGCAGTGGTGTCATTATATCACTTTATTTCTGTCATATATTTATCTACATTGGCAAGGCTAAATTCATTTCTATTCCAAAAGCTTCAAAGGAAATCAGTGATATAAGGCATATCACAACTGCACAGTCAGACATGTGGATGATACCTTTCTGCTAGACTGTATGCAGTTGCAAGATTTTCCTTGCAACTGCTAATAATAAAATCTCAGATTCCACATTATTCTTTGTAAAAGAAATTTAAATAACAGATAAAAGAATGACCATAACTAAACTTCACCTTAAATTTCAGAAAATTTATGTCTATGCTCTAGTTTCTGTTTGAATTATATTGTAAAGCAAATTTCATCAATTCTCTGTGGAAAAAAAAAAAAAAAAGAAAGAAAGAAACACAGTATGATCTGTCCAGGACAGATAATAGGCTTTGTGAGCAAAAATGAGTTATCCATAGACTCTCCTCTATATCTTTTCTCCCTTAAATCTTGTAATGGGAAAGTGACAATGAGTTACTACACCTTGTCACAGAGATCTAAGCATATKTTATAATCTATAATTAATGAAGGTTGTATTTAAAGACTATTTAGTGGTGAGAACATTTTTCCATTTTTTTTTCAGTTTTATCCTATTAGTTATCAGAGAAACTACAAATCGTTATCTACCAGACTGGACTGATATTTCTGGGCATGTCAGATATAAGTTAGAGGCAGCTGTCTAACAGCYAATTAAGTGCTTGTTGAAGATGTGAATACTACACATTCCATTAGATATCCTATAACTGGCAAATTCTAAGGCCTACATCTCTTTTGGGAGATGTGAGTTACAGTGTTAACACTAGAAAAGAGTTATAGTTATCTCAGCTGCRTGTTTCTTAGGTTAATTGCCTTTTACAATATTGCAAATTTTCATTATTGCTTTGTTCTGATTCCAGTTTTGGAGTCCAGATCTTGTAAAGCAATCCAGTAGAGTCAGTGGAATGCCAACGGAGTGTTGTATCCCAGAGGAATCAAAGCGATTTCAAAAAAGCCTTGGTGCAAGTCTCAGAGTAAGCCAGAACAGAATATTTTAAAGACCTGGGGTCTTAATTTCTTTCTCTTTCTCCAAATTTGCAAGTTACAACTTTGATTAATAATCTGGATATCCTTCTGTTTCCTGCCAATGACATGAAAACCTGAACTTGTTAACAAGAAAAACTGGTGTCACTTGTGAAACTAGTTGACATTGTTTGTGAAATAGTTATTTGTGAAGTTGTTTTCTTTTCCTAGTACTTCTTCTTCCTCTTCCTCTTTTTCTTCTTTCTTCAGTAGATGATGTTTTAAGTTCTTGGGAACTCATTCTGACAGCGTGACAGCATGACATGACAGGAAAAGATGATGTTTGCCTGTAGGAAGAGAAACCATGTCCTACTTAGCATTGCTACCATTTTACAGAAAGATATGAAGAATAGGACATTTGCATGCCTCAGGGAATAGACACGCTTCATCACTAAACAACTTCATCAACAAATCAGGATTGCTGTCTGTAAATGAAATGTTCCTCTTAGACATTCTAGAAAAAAAAAAATCACAACTTCAACCTTCCTTTTCTCATCTATGTTCTTGAGCAGATTTCAAAACAGGAACACTGGAGGCTTTTGTACCATCTAGTTCAAAATACCTGTGGGGATGCTACTTAATGGCCTTCTTAACACGGCCAGCTCATGGAAATTTTATCAAATAYATCAGCACACTCTTCTCTGAGGTCCCAAAGTCCTCTGGAAGGCTTGCAGAGAGTCAAGTACAGCTGAGTGCTTAAAGATGTGTACCATAAGCAGGCCTGTAACATTTGCTATGACTGCTGTAAGTATTCATAAAAAAAAGTGATCAAAAAGTTCCTGTGTGATCCTTTGGGTCCTGCCTTTTCACATTCTTTAAGTCCCAAGATCCTTCCATTAGAAACACCTGACAATTTTAATGGAGAGCTGCTGATGTTGGCAGCAGCAGGCTTTTAACTGACATTGGAGAAAGGCAAGCAGATCAAAATATGGCAAAAGCTGTATGTTGCCTACATTCTTTTAAGATGAAGGAATGAATAGGTGCCAGGGCATTACTTATATCAGGTCATTAGAAAACGAGGTAATCCCAATGTCCATTGCCAAGCTTGTGATATGTTCTGAAAAGCTATGAGTGGAGAACATTAAAGAGTAGGTTTTATGAGTCTCCATAGCAAAGATCAGTGTGGAAATAACTTATTACACACTCTTTCTTTTTTTTTTTCAGGACTTTGCACTGCAACTAAAGTTGCAGAAAGGGAAGAAAAAAGGTTATCAGAAACATTTCTCTTCATGAGGCCCTACCACTGCCATGGGTAAAGAAACCTTAATTCATATAATCACAGAATCACAGAATGTTCAAAGTTGGAAGGGACCTCTAGAGATCACCTAGTCCAACCTTACTGCTCAAGCAGGCACATCTAGAACATGTGGCACAGGGTGKCATCCAGGCAGGTTTTGAAGACCTCCAGAGAAGGAGACTCCACAACTTCCCTGGGCAGCCTGTTCCAGGGCTCTGTCATCCTCACAGGAAAGAAGTTCCTCCTCACATGGAGATGGAACTTCCTGTGTTTTAACTTATATTCATTGCCCCTTGTCCTGTCACTGGCCACCACTAAGAAGAGCTTGGTCCCTTCCTCCTTTCATTCTCCCTTCATGTATTTACACATGTTAATCATATCCCCTCTTAGCCTTCTCTTCTCCAGAGAAAACAGGCCCAACTCACTCAGTCTCTCCTCATACGAAAGATGATCCATTTCCCTTAATCATCTTTGTCACTGTGCTGGACCCTCTGTAGAAGCTCCACGTCCCTCTTATACTGGGGAGCCCAGAACTGCACACAGTACTCCAGGTGCGGCCTCACCAGAGCTGAGGAGAGGGGCAGGATCACCTCCCTTGACCTGCTGGCAACACTCCTCCTGATGCAGCCAGGATCCCATTGGCCTTCTTGGCCACGAGGGCACACTGCTGACTCATGGTTAACTTGGTGTCCACCAGGACTCCCAGGTCCCTCTCCCTGGAGCTGCTTTCCAGCAGGTCGATCCCTAATCTGTGCTGGTGCCTGGAGTTATTCCTGCCCAGGTGCAGGACCCTGCACTCGTCCTTGTTGAATCTCATGAGGTTCCTCTCTGCCAAACTCTCCAGCCTGTCCGGATCCGCTACACAGCCTTCTGGAGTGTCAGCCACTCCACCTAGCTTGGTATCCTACACAAACTTTGCTCAGGGGAGCAAACTCACTCTTTTAGTTTAATACTGCATGCGCAAAAAAAAGCTTATCTGATAATATATATGCATACAGAGTCTCATGGAAATAGACTTCTCCACTTATTCTGAAGGACTATAGTGATAATAGTGAAAAGAGATATATGTTATTCTCCTTTGCAAATACATTCAAAATAAATTTAAAAAATCCAAAAAACATAACAGGAAAATTTACTTATTTTATTTATAAAATTGAGATTGCTATTTCATAAAGGCTGACAACTAACCTGAAATTCTGTGAAAATCTTTTAAATTTAGAATTGAGATTTTCAGCTATGGACTCACTGATCACTTACAGACACAAAGGAGGGAATTCCTGGCTCCACTAGAGTCAAGTGTTTCTCACCATATATGTGAAATGCAATTAATTTCAGGAGGAGAAGGAAAACATTCTTTCTCTGAAGATCCTAAATTCCTAAATAAAGATTCTCAGTCCTAAAACAGGTACAACAATAGCACTCTTGAATGCTCATGAGAAGTAAAGGAAAACTAAGAAAAACTGAAGAAAACAATCTGAGAGTGAGCAGACTTGTTATTGAAGAATGCAGGGGAAAATTATTTAGATATTTTTTTCCCAGCTTAATATCCATCTGAAGAATATTAAGCTGATAGAATTGCCATCTCTTCAATAGAAAAATACATTATTAAGGCAGAACAAAGGAAATGCTTCTCTCAAAAAAAAAAATACAAAACACCTCATTTCCTTTGTTTCCTAACTTTTTTTCTTCCTTTTGTAATAGAGACATAACTGAGACTAATGATGATTATTATCTGATGATATTACACAATGGCTTTTCCTACCGCATTACACAAGGCCAGAGCTCCTTGAACTGGATTTCAAAAAGCACTTACTGATCATCCTCAAAGAAGTCATACAGAGTTTTATTTCTGCTTTCACCACAGATGTTGTTAAGAAAGAAAGTTGTTAAGAAAACCTAAAGTAGGTTTTATTTTTTTTGTAATTTGTATGGGAAAGTATTGACAATCAGGTAGTAATAATTAGTAGCAGACGAGCAGTRACACAAAACTATGAATAATATAAGAGGTATCTGCCTCTTAGAATAATTCATTCTAAAAAAGCATAAAAACTTCTGGAATAGAAGGGAAAAACCTAGAGTACTGATAATTAAAGAAGTATATGTATCTTGCATTGAGCAACCTAATCTACAAGGATAATACAACAATTTTGAAAACTATATCTACACCTCTATGTAACACATCTGTAAGAACTACTTGTATTAATATTTGCATGGAAACTGAAATTTTGATAGCCATAAGCCAGAGGTAATATAGCTTGATTTAAATGAATGATCTTTCAGTACCATATGTCGTACATCTTAAAATGTCTCTGCTGAGATCTAAATCTTTTTTTCTATGTGTTCATATATATTTGGCTGTCTTAATCAAGTTCTATCAGAGGTGTTTTTAAGAAGCTAACAAATAAACAGAAGACTATCATCTTCTACTGTATGATTTCAAAGAATTTTATAACCCACAGATAGATGAATCAATGAGTGTGTCATCTCCATACACAATGAGTATATCATCTTCCATCTAACAACTCTATACTTACTAAGAACAGAGACTGTCAACAATCATCTAAATGATCACTTTTTTTTTCTCAGAATAAACTTGAACTGATGTCATAGATTTAAAGTATCATTGACAAGTTAGCAACTTCAGAGATTTTTTCCCTTCTTAGGTAACCAGAAATAAAAATAATAAAAAAAGAGCAACAGTTCAGCACCTGATGCTAAACCAGTTTAAATCAGTTGAGGAAAGTCAGACCAAACTCCTGCACAGGAAAGCTAGAAAAGTGGACCAGCTAATATAATGCCTAATAACCGGAAACAGACAATTTCCTATGTTAACCAATAATCTTTCTCATGAAGATAATATCAAGATGATCCTAAGTACAAGAAATGCTGCAAATGGAGGAAGGGTTTTGCCAAACAGCACATTAAAAGAAATTTAGATATTAATCAGTTAGGACAGTGAGTATCAAGGCCAAGACTATCAATATAAAACTATGCATTAATTTATTTAAATAGAGTTAAATAAATTTATCATATTCCACTGAAAGAAAACAAAGCAATCTGGGAGCAATTATTGTTGCACTGTGATGCTGCAATAATGCACTACCTTTCATGTACTGGCATAGTTAAGGCTTTATGTCACATGCTAAAGTCATGAGTAAATTAGAAAGGACATTTCAAATTACTGTTGATGTTTTTGTGAATACATAGTTCTATTTATTGAAAAAATATGTTTGGAAGGATTTTTTTTTTTGTCTCTTAAATATTCCCCATCACTAAAGATGTTTTTTTGTTTATGTGTACGGATTTTGGTGTTGGCCACAAGCCACTTTAAAAAATTAAATATATGTGTATACATATATATACTTACAGATTTTATTTTTCAATGTTCAGAGATATTTCAGAAGCATTAGAAAATTAGCAACATGCTCTTGCAAGTAGTAGAACATGGTGGTAGATCTTCAATTGGGCTAATTTGTGTGAAAAAAGTACCCAGGGTGGGGGAGACCAGGAGAATTATATGTTTTTTTCKGTTTAACCAACAAAAACCCATAGGAAAGTGACCTGAAAAGATGGCCCAGTTGTGAGAAGCAGCACATGGGCTTGCTATGCCAGAGTACACTCTGAAACAGATGAACTGTGGTTAAAAGAGGCCATCAAAAGGCCACCAAACATGTATTCATCACAAATTTCAGCTACAGTGGAAAGACAGTTAAGTGGAAATGTATACAGACAATATCAATTTCTTTTTAGAGCCTTCCTCCTTCTGCACTCTGAATACCTTAATACAGAATTAATCCTAGTTATCTTAGGGGTCATTGGTGTAGAAGCATTGGAGCGTAAGGGTCAGCAAATAGCATGAGCGCCATAGGACCTTTCAGACCTCAGCGGGAGAGGAAACCACAACACAAAGGTAAATATCGGCTAGCTGTACCGCACTATTCAAAGTATGAGTCACAAAAAGGTGATTGTACTAAGCCTGCAGCCTTCACTTTGTGCGTCAATACGTTCAGATGAAAAGGCTGCCTCTTAAATGATAATTGATCAGTATGAATTCCAGACTTCTTGTCATTAAAAATAAAAAAAWTAATTAAATAAATGAAATCTTTCAGACTAATAAAAAGTTTGGATTTTGAGAGGATACATATTTTTGAACATTTAAAGAAACCTTTTCAAAATTCTYTTACAGTTTCAAAAGCAACTCTCTTGTACTTTATTACTACATAGCTCTAATATACTATAGTCAAAATGTGTGAACTCTGTTGCCCTTCAAAACTATTTGTGTCATGAACATTTAGAACCTATAAATTATAAATCAGCTTTTCATAAAGCCAACAAAATATGGAACTATTTAAAAAAACTATTTTATGAAGTGTCCATGATGATAATGTGCAAATGAAACAAGGCCTGCTCAAACTTTGCCAAAATTACATGGTGAAAAGCACAATAAAGAAAGGAAATAAAGCAGTATATAGTAGTCAATATTCAACATAGATCATTGTGTTTGGAATGAAGCATTTGTGTTTATCAACAACAAATATGTTTAAACTGATTTTAAGATAACAGAAGTGAAGATTTGTAGATGCAGCAGGGTTCAACAGGGTTGACTTCCTCTGTGATGCACAGGAAATACTGTCTTGCGGAGAAATGTTTTCAGTTTATTTAGAAAAGACAAGAGAGAAGTCTGCATACATATAGTAGCTTATACCCTCAATAATTCCTGTGTACCAACTTTCCTTTCCTCCTATATCAGAAAAAGACATTAGTTWTATTTTAAAAAAGAATGTGGGATGGACTGCTCACATCTTTGGCATCTCTTATCTGTGTACTATAAAACCATTAAAGAGGACCTTAAGTAAAGAGAGAAAGAAATCAACTGTGAAAACCTTCCAAAGAAATTACACTAGGTGGGTTGTGAAGGAGTTCTAGGTGCTATGGGAAGACACCAAATCTGTGACTCTCTATCAAGTCAGATTTTTTGTAAAGTAACCCTACATTGTGCCTCAAAACTGGAGACTCAGATTGAGAATTACATCTCCATTTCATCATCCCAGTCAATTGCCTTTTATTGTTAGCAAATCTTGTGTTGCTTCAAACATGCCTTGGAAGAATAATGACTAGTCCGAGGAGGTACAGAAAGTGAGAAGTAATCAGTGAAATCCCTGAGGACAAAGCTAATAAATGATTGAATAGAATATTAGTGTAGCCTGACAACAAATTGAGGAAATAAAATACAGGAGATTTACAAAGAATAATAAGGAAAATGCCTTAAAATAAACCTTCTACCTCATCCTTTAGAGTCATGACAAAATTGATCAGTATTTTGYTTTGTTTTCTAATTAACTGTGATTTAAAACTGGTTGATATTTATAYCTAGATTCTTGAGAAGCCTACAAGCATAGGAAACATTTCTTGAAAGTTAGGTGAACAATGTCCTGATAAGTGATATTTAATTCTCAGATTTCAGCTAGAATGTACATTTATTTTATTTCTGATTTAAGCCAGAAGCAAGAATAAATGTAAAATGGAATCTGTATTTTTCTAAAGTCAAATTTTTTTTTTTCAGGCTGAGAGTTGGAGAGTTTTCAATTTTGAATTGAAACTCAATTTTTATTAAATCAATATTAGTAAATCAATATTTCTCTGCTTATGGAAGTTCATCTAAACTTACTATTAGCATATGCAATGTAGAAGAAGGACAACCCAGAAGATTCAGACTGCTCATCTGAACAGAAACACTTGGGGGTCACCTCTGCTCCATCCTTTACTACTCATTAGGCCTGAGAGCAGAGAAAAACTCTATTTTCCAGACAGATGATGTCTGACAGATGGTTGCCTTTGATGAYGGGGGAGGGAGAAAGAAGTTATTTTTTCTCCCCATCACCCTAACCTATAACATAAACTGATGCAGTCTTGTTCATAGAACTCTAAGGTCCTGAGTGAAAGTTTGAAAAATATCAGTAAGGTTGTGTGAAGTTTTCATTAGAAAATTACATAGCTATATCAAGAAAAATCATTTGCACCTCAATTATTTTGAAAYATTTGACATGTACAGCAGTGTGGAAGAAATAATCAAACTGTCCAGAATTATGATTTAATTGTCATATTGTACTGCTTGGATTGAAACTTTTTTTTTTTCCTGCTTCCCTTTCTCTCAGTATATATGCACTAAGAAATAACTAAATCAGAGCCTTTATATCATACTTTACCTGTGTTTCTCTATTACTTCAGTCAGAACAATGAATTGATGAAAGAAAAAAAAAAAAATCTTTTCCCAACAGGTCAGTCTTATATTGCTCTCTACAGGGCACCCATGAATGAATGGCAAATGGCTCTTCAGAGAGTTGCCAAATACCATTAATCAACCCACCAACATGGCAACACTGAGCTTTGTGACAGGCATGATTTAATCTATTGTTTGGTAATCATCCTCATCTATGGACATTCTGTAATTCTTACAAGTTCAAGAATTATTATTAATGTTTTGGAGCAGAACAGTAAGAGAATATTTCACAAATTGCTCTTTTCCTCATTCAAAGAGGTAAACATTTCATGATTATTTGAGAGAACAGATTATGTCAACTAGACTTAACAGTGCATGCTTTGTCTCATTGAATACTACGCTCCCCTAACTCACTCTTCCAAATCACCATGCAATCTTCATGATGGAAGTTGTTCACTAGGAGTAATGGATAATGAAGCCATTCATCCATTGACTAATTCAGATTTAATAATTAGAATGACTTACCCTCCAATTAAAGGGCAGTGTCACTTCYACTCGTCCGCTGCTTTTTGTTGCTAAGATTTGCAACCTAGTACTACAAAATACTCAAAGTTAAAAAAAAATAAAAATAAAGCTTTCTGGTCAGTATGAAATAGTCAGTGAATTACTTCATATTTGACCTTATCTTCTGAATAAAGATAAACTATCCATTTGAAAAAGGAATGAATCATTCTGCATATTTTAGAAAGTACACAAAGTTTTTAAATTATTCTGAATTCATTTTAAAAGAGGCTATAGAGGAAACTCTTATTTATAACATTTCAGGTTGTAAAGAATCAGTCTACAAAACCAGATGCCCTCAAAGTTTAAAAGCTCCTAACAAAAATGGAATTATCTAGAAATTACCAGGAGTTATACAGATAATCAAAAAGTAGTTATGCATATGTGCAGTAGACCCCCTGAAATTACTATTGGCAAACTAAATTATTTTCCTATATTTCAATGGCACATCATTTCTCTTTGACTATTTAATGACTATCACTGACATAGTTTCTGCATTATTCAAAATAGTATCTACTTTTCAAGTGACTTGCAGAAGTAAATATGAAGTGCTAACCACCTGCGACACAAACTAGGTTTGGAAAATTACACCATTCTTCCCCTAAGCAGTTTCAATCTGGTCAGTTAGAAGATCTATTTGGTTATTCCTACTACATACATAGATTTGGGGTGACTAAAACTGTACACTGTAGGGAGATGAAAGCATCTCCAGCTGGGGCAATCTGAGCTAGTGAGGCTGGTTGGTACAGCAAGACATCAGGAATCTCACTCAGGTACAGAATGAACAAACATGGTTTCTCACACACAGAGTTTTGGACTGTTATTTAAGAAATGCTCCCTCTTTCCTATCACTTTTTGCATAGCTGATTTTGTTTGGTTTCCTTGCCATATGCTTCCAGTTTTTCCCTATCTGTACCCAAATTGTATTGCAAGCAACGTGGGGAATTTGCTAATGCTGTGAGTGCAAATGCTTGAGAAAAGTCAGACAGGAAGATTGTGTTGAACTGAAACCCTATTTGATCTATCAGTCCTCTGATGTTTCAGTCTGGTTCCTCAGTAGTCTGATGCCTCAGTCATAAGACAACCTGTCCTACCAACTCAACACTAAAGAAACTCAGTCAGGAGATAGAATAGGGCTAAGCCATATATAAACCTTCTGTAGAGAATGAGGGAGAAGTGTGACCTGTACTTGCACATTCATAAAGAGATAACAATACAAAATTTATATGGACTGAAAGATCATGCTTCCGGCAATACAAGCTGTAGTTGAATAGCATAACCTTTTTTTTCAACATTTGATCAATTTTAGAAGTTATTTAGATTGAAGTTACTGCTTTCATTTTACTCTATTTTCCTCCTGCACTCTCTACTCCACTTTTTCTCCTGCTTATTTCATATTTTTACATCATTATGAAAGCAAATTGGAAATTTCATCTCCTATTCTCACACTCAGTCTTATCAGAATGTGCATCCATTCTCTCACAAGTACTTTTTGTTCCTCAATATCTGTGCTCCCCGACACTGAAGCAGCTAAATGCAGATGAAGTCCTAAACAATTAAGGCAGGTGAGATACCATCACCTAGAATATTCTTACTATATGATGCTACCAATAATGTACTATATATTGCAATAGTGATGAAAGATATCAGACAACAACTACAAAAGTTAATTATATCTGACAGTCAGAGTCACAGAGTCTAAATCTCTTAAATGGAGGTTAATATTCCCATACACTTTATTCATATAGTTTGGAGGAAGAAAAAGGGGATTAAAGTTACAAAAAGGTGTTAATGTTACATTGTAAAAAATACAATGTCAAAGGGAATTTAAGATTAATCTAAGTCAATTTGTTAGGTGCAAAACTGCATATCTGTCAGGTAAAATACCAATGACTTCTAATTCAGGTGTTAAAGAGCTGTCCTTACATAGAAAATAAATTACAACATGGACAAATGTTTTGAACTTAATGCCTATTTATCTGCTGGACGTACAGTGATTTTAAATAGTAAAATACGTATATTTGAGGAAGGGAAAAAATCCACAATATGTAATGGTATTAGTCGTTGTAAAAAGAATCATTTGTAATCCCTTCGGCATTACAGCTGAAAATAATTAGTACCGAGTGAAACTGCCTCCAGTGTAAACCAGGAACCAACCAGCAGATGAACTGACTTTTAAGAACTGGAAAAATTGACATATCTGAAAAGTACAACAAGACCCAAACAGTGTGAATAATGCTTAGCTTGCAGCTGTTGTGAATTTGGCTACACTGGCAACATGTCCAGTTCTAGTGTTACCACCCTCTCCCTTCTGATCTAACTTCTTTAACATCTGATGGTTATCATTGTAATGGGCCTCTGAAGACAATTCTACTTTCACTTGCACACACACACTCACACACACACACACACAAAACAAAAACAGAAAAAAAAATTGTTTCTCAGGGAGCCCTAATTATGCATTACTCTCTCTCTCCATGTTYTTAAGACATTACTGAAGTTCAGAAATTCCCATCGTATTTGCATCCCAAATAGATACATCAAGGCTTGGGTCTAGTCTTCTATGAAGTGTTACAACTAAAAGCTGTGGCTGCAGTCATTTCACAAGGAGACCTGCTGCTTTCAGAGGCTAATGCAATAACAACAATGCCTGTCTGGAAGACTGAGTGTTCCCCTTCATGTGCAGGTCAGAAAGAAAAGCAAGTACATATCCAAGTCTTCTTCCCACCCAGGGTCTTCTGTGGGGACYCATCCAGAGATTAGGCTAGTATGGCATAGGCCATGGAAATCACACATCTGATGTACAGCTTTTCTGGACAAAGAATGGTCAGAAGGCATTATCTGAAGGTAGAGCCCTCAAAGGTGACACTGAGGACCTAAAAATAGAGTGAGTATCCTCCTAGCAAAACAGGCCACATAGGGGAAGCAGTTCTGTTCTGCAACTGGTCTACTTGCTAAAAACATTAATTGAAGAAGTTGTGATGAGATTAGCCATAATCTCCAAAATATGTATTTCTKTATATAAATGCTTATGTGCTAATATGCAAATAAACTAGCTTTTGCAATTAGTGAAAATATAGGAAAATCGTAATCAATATTAATAGGTTACGACTAACCAATACCAACCAACCCAACTGTGTTTTGCTAACAGGCTTTATTGCAACTACTTAAAAAATCTTTATCTTCTTTAGATATAGATACTCCTTGAGTAGAAATAGCTTTACAATTGCAGCTTTACTGGGACTAGGAAATAAAATACATCTTAAATAAATGGTTAGGGAACATTGACTTTACTTTGGATGCTAATATGTCATACAGCTAATGGCCCAGCAGTTCCTTTGACATACTCCTTTCACCGATTCCCATTTCTAAATTATGCAAAAGCTCCACTATCTCCATGATTTTGAGGAAGCTCTTAAGATGACAGCACTTAACATGACAATGCTGGCACATCACTTGCTCCCACAAAAATCTGTCGCAGGTTTTGAACCTGTTCTCATGTCATTTAGAAAATAATGCTAATTTGTTCAATACATTTTCCAAAGGTTTTCTTGCTGAATCTCATGAAATTGCCTCTATCGCTATGAAGTAGTAACAGCAGAAAATTGACAACTTAAAGCATGAACAGGGATGTCCTCCAGTTGCAATGCTTCCTTGTCAATTCTTAGTCATTTTAGCAAAGGGAGGAGTAGAAAGTTGATGGCCCAAGGAGATATCTAAGTTTATTTTGCTGGAAGTAGGACATTGGTGAAAGGTATAACTGGGGAGATGGGACTTGAAGGATAAAGAGCAAAATAAAATAAAACAGACTCATGAAAACTTAATACACCCATCTACCATAAAAATATATTTTTAAGTATTTTTGGTGATTATAACACAATGTGGTTAAATAACTACATATGTCATGTAAACATTCTGTTTTATTTTTTAATTTAAAATTACTTCTGGTATTGGAAGAGACCAGATAGGGCAGATTTTGCCTGAAAAGATAAATTCTCATCAATTTCATCTGTGTGTTTCACYTCTTTCTTTGTGGAAGTACAAAAGTAGAGTTCTTTAGTCATTTTTCTTTTTTTAATGAAATGACTTCAGTGTCTGGTTGAGCTCTGTCATGTATTTTACTTCCTCCTGAGTTCATGGAGAATATTTCAAATACTCCTAATAATACTCTTTTATCTAAAACATCCCCTTTAATATTTTTAACTGACTCACCAGAGATACTGAAAGATTGAGTAAGGAGTACTGAATGAATTCCTCTTTCATTACAGGAACAAAGATAAGTATGCAAGAGTAGTTTCAAATTATGAATATTAACGAAAAAAAGGATTTTCCTTTTATTAGAGAGAAGTTTCTGAGATACATATGGAATCAGGCTTCCTCTAAATTGAAGACTTCCCCTCAAGAAGGAAGTGATTCTGACATAACTAAACTGTGATTTAACAAACTTTTAGTGGCCCACTCTTATTGCAGGAAAACACATTTTCGCTGAAAACAAAAGAGCTATAAGAATTTATAAGGCATTTTATATGAGTGAAAAGACAATAAGTACCTAGAAATGTAAGTCTAAAAACTCCTAAGCTTTGGTGTATACTGGAAAAGACACTTGTTCAACAGATTATGTATTATAATCATTTCTTACAGCATAGATGAAACTGTGAGCACTTTGATTAGGACATTTTTTAAACGTATTTTTTAAATATAGTTTTAAAGTTTTTTTTCACTAAATCTTCAAAGTAAAATGAGTGAGTGTAGAAGTACAATGAGGAAACCTTTTTTTTTTTTTTTTTTTCTCTCTTCTATTTTTTCCCTAAATAGAAGCTTTGTCTGATGGTCAAGATCCCCTTTCTTTGTTCCTTCAACATGAAAAATATACTTTGCTGTGCATGAAGTAATTTGCGTTGTTAGGTTAAAAAGAAGGAATTAACCTTKGAAGAAACCATGACAGATTTTGAAGACAATTCCAGAGATCAATAGTTTTCCTTTCTATATAGTAAAAATATATATATTACTCTGGTATTTTTGCTATGGAGGTTTCTTTGATTTTTAAGTTTTTTTTTTCAGTTTCCCTCTGCTTCTGTTAAATATTGTCCTGGAATAAAGAAAATGATTCATTTCTTTAATATTCTTTCATATCATGCGCAGTACCTAAGTTAAAAGTTTTTCTTGTGCCAAAGTTGTTCAATGCCAAAGAACTAATTTTAATTTTTTGTTGATGAGTTCAAGTTGTAATGAATGAATACCTTTATGTAAGTTAAACATTTCTCCTTTTTTTTTGTATTTAGAAAAATTCATAAACCTATTCGAGCCAATTGTTATTCATTCTCGTATTAAGAAAGAATCTCAAGTGCCAGGCAACATAYAGTCAAAAAAAGTGAAAAAGAGGAGAGAAAAGCTCCATCGCTACCATATAGCTGAATCCAGAAACTCATCAGGGCTAAAGTCTTGAAGCTCTAATGAATGTGGTACTTACTTACCTACATTCATGTTAAAATTTCTTCTATATGCTGCACCCAGACTCAGATTTCCATTCTCTAAATGCTTGTCTTGTTAGAAAAAAAATAACGAAGAACAAGAAATTTCTCACTCTAATTTGGCTTTTATAGACATTCAACAACTGAACTTGAATAATCTTAATAGATTAATTATACAAAGCTCAGAAATCACCAGTTTAGTTCATCTCAGCAGCTGCAGTCACTAGACTCAGAATTAGAGTATACTATATGCATTTGTATTGAGGTTGCTACCTCTATGTTTTTGGTGAATAATAAGGTAGGGATATAATTCAATATTTATAGAATCAGAAAAGCTGAGGTTGGAAGGGACCCCTAGAGATCATCTAGTCYAAACCCTCTGCACAAGCACATTGCACAGGATTGCATCCAGAAGGCTTTTGAAGRTCTTCRACGAAGATAAATGCTCAAGGTTTTGTTGCTTAGTTATCCTTCTGAGTTTAGGTCTGAATCTATATTCATAGAGACCTAGTTTGATCACTCTCTCTACCCAAAAGGGGCTATGTTACTCCCTTAGTTCATTTCTAAACGAAATACAACTATTTTAAATGTAGACTGTGGRCTAAATATTTAGTATAAATATATCCACTTTGTCATATATACACACAAGGATAAAACCTGTTGATGATGTCACTAATCAATGAAATTTTAATACTATAGCTATAAGGAAACGGCTAGAATGTGTTTAGGCACAGAAAACCTGATTGACATGTTAGAACAAAAAACTGTGAATTAGAGTCACACAAAAATGGATTTCATGTAGTGTTACAGCACTTAGATTTTTTTTAAGAGCAGCGTGTATTTTCTGAGAAAACAGACTGAACAGGTAAAGCATTAGTATAAAACATTTCAGTCTATTCTAGATGACAATAACTAATGTCCTATTCATACTGGAGAACATATTCAGAATCAAAACTGTACAGAAGAATGATTAAGACAGAGAGTGGTACATTACATTCAAAATCACAACAGTAAGATCTAGGAGCATAAGTCTACTTCCAGAAACTTCTGTGCTAAATGATGCCTTAAAATCAGGTATTTGTGCATTTGCTACATAAGATCTGTGGCCTGATGTTTCATTCTTTACAACTGCAAGATGTTTTTGTGGTTTTTTTTTTAAGTAGTTATGGAAAAATTTGAGGATGGATTCTGAGGTTTTATAGAGCTGCTTGTAACAATCTGTTTTCCAAAAAGTTAAATCAGTGAAGTCGTGTTACAGAATGATTCACATCTCCTTCAGAGAAAACATATAGTGGGCCAAAGTCATGCTTGGTGCAACTCCAATAAACTTAATAGAGTTACATGAGGGATTGATTTCTGTTAATCTTGGACAAAACTATTCAGTTACATTAAAAATTAGCTCAAAAATAATAAATGAAAAGGATAACATTATGGCTAGAAGCCTAGGGGCCCACAGGCCCAATTCCTCAAGGACATCATGAGCTCATCTATGCAMTTGGTTCCTAAAAATTAAGCAAAAAATTATTTGACCCATTTCCTTGGAAATGATAGTGGATTGGAACTCTTCACCATATATTCCCATTCTCCCAGGGAGGACTGACTGACCTTAGTGACTGGTCCTCACTGTGGACAAGTGATCCTAAAAGTATTTTATGTTACTATAAAGGAGGAGGCAGATAAAATGGAAGGTGGAAAAACATCTGTCTGAACGAGACTTAGAAGTTTCTGAGAGTGTGTATGGAGGTATTAAGTGCCTGTGCATGTGTTTTGTAGGGCATGGTGTCTGCCTGTGATTAGCTTGTTAAGTATTAGGAATAAACCAGTCTTGCTTGGGTAGCAACAGATTGCTCAAGAACATCAACTTTTTACCAGAGCAAATGCTTTGAAAAATGAATCATGAAAACTCCTTCACTCTTAGCATTAAGAAAGACACATTCACAGTTACGTAAAAGAAAGATTTTTTTCCTGAAAACATACCTCTTGCCAAAAATTYACTAATGGGCCGAATCACTTGGCTCAGGCAGTGCTTCCCAAGAAGCCGCCAGGCTGTACAAAGAGCAGTAGGAAAGGCTCTGCAATGAGAAGTTACACCACTGAGCACAGCATCCCACTCAGGTCCTGCAGGGGTCAGTTAACTCCTGAAAACCTCTTTACACTTATCAAGAGAGAATTGCCTTTGGTCCAGAAATGCAAATGAGGTTCCTGCAGTTCATCTGCACCTAAGAGGCTGGTGCATATTCAAATAATACAGACAGCTAACTTTTACAAAATACGCATTTTGCTCTTTCTATCTGCTTTGTGGATACAGACAGGACAAGACAAATTTATGACTATGATGTATGTGGGTTGCTGAGTATGTTTCACTAAAGTGAAACATACTGCCTCCTTTCCAACACACCTTGATCAGCCAATAACTGGCCAAATCTAAAACATTTACAGAAGTCCAAACTATTTCAGACATCCTCACTTGTTCACCGCCCTGGTTTAAGAGGAATAGTCATATTTTAATTTTTGTTTTTCTCACCATTCACATGCCCACCCAAGCAGTAGATAATTCATGCTGACAGGAAATATTCCGTTGTGTGTGCCAGATTATTTGGAAATGTTTCACTTGTACCTAAGTTCAAAGCTTCTGGCACAAGCCTACTGTATTCTCATCTGCAGCCATTCTTGTCTCAGACTTCTGTGTTCAGGGCAAATAAACCACTAGAGCAAATCCTACGGAAGTTCAATAGCTTCAGATTTACTTGGATTTAACACTCTCCTCTGGGATTTATGAAAAAAAAGACACAAAGAAAAATATTTTAGGGGAGAAAATAGCCTCACAAAATGGCTACATTTCATGTGATAACTAACCAGAGGAGAAAGTTTATTTTCCCCAAGGTTGTAAAGTGATTTGAAGTCCAACTTGTTCCATAATGATATGTATATGAGATTGCACTACTTTTCCAGCAATATCTATTCTGGTTTATTTAGTGCTATACACTGTGATTGTTGACTGCATGTGGAAGAAACAAGATCAACATTGCTTTCACTGCTGTTTTTATACCTTGCTATTAATGAAGGCAATGAATACACCTGTGAAAAAGCTGCATCCTGCCTGGATGTAACTGGGAAATGGTTTTCCTGTTATATGAAAATATTTGAAGTCACTCCCTTTCTCATCCCCTTCCAATATTATGGTACATCGTGTTCCAAAAAGACCCTTTGGAACTGGAAAGTAACAGAGAAAGGAAAGAAAAACAAAGAAGACGTATCTTCTTTACTCCTCATTGTTCTCGGGTTTAGCATGTTACATCAAGTCTTCTGTGTAAGATTTATACTTCAACAAAAAGCAAGTCCACAGCTCTCAAACATGGATGTCCCCAGGACATATTACAATCTTTGTCTAGATTGATAAATGTTTCATGTATTCAGACACAATTTTGGGAAACCAAGTGAATGATGTCTACACCCAGTCCCTTAGTAGTTTCATCTACTTCCAAACAAGAAAATGCAGTTCACACCAGACTTGCTATTAATTATGCAAGCAAACTATTTTATAGATCTTTCTTCAGCCACCTGGGCTGCTCTTCTCCATAGAAGTGCCCTGAATGCTTCATATTATTCAGTCTAGCTGATTTTGATCTTTTTTTTTTAGAAACTTAAAAAATATAATTAAGTGCTTAAAAACATAATGCAGTGCTTTGCCAATGCAGAATGCAGCTATAACATTGCATGGAATGAAGTATCCTTCCACAGTGGAAAACTGGTATCCGCAAATCGGATACACATCCTGGGATAAGCATGATGCTTTGACCTACTTTCAAGCTTCCAGCATTATTTTGCAGATCAGTCTGAAAGTGAATGAGGGCAAGCTGAAACTGGCAGGCCTATGACCAGACCACAGGGTCAATACATGTTTCTCCATGTCGTCTTGGCTGGTCACTTAGCCAAGCACACCCACAGCATTAGGACGGAGATCTGGAAACAGAGGAAGGTGCAGGGCTTATGCCAAATGGTTTTACTGCAATTGTAATGAAAACTCTAAAGGAGTTTCTCTGAGGATAAAGAATCTTCTCTATAGGGACTCCAAAATAAAAGACGAGGCTCAGTCTGATGAAGCAGCTTTGTAAAAATTTGTGGACACGGGGAAAAATAATGGTATAAATAATCATGAGTGTCTTTCTATGGTGCAGCAAACAAAAACTATTCTGGCATTATTGCTTGAACCACAATAACAATTTTAGCTGAAATGTGAAGCCATTGCAGCAAACTCCACATAACTACTGCAGAGTAGATTCCTTTGTCTCAAGGAGCTTATGAATCAAGGACAAGTAGAACAGAAGCAGATGAAGTGTTTTTATTGGCATCATACTCTAGATCAATGCTGGGCCACAAAGAGTAACCAATCTTGAGTCTTGCGCACTCTACTGCACTGCCTTTTCTATTCAAATTGAAAGAAATACAGTTATTACATTACTACTTTTTTCAATATTGACGGTTATTTTAAGATCAACTAATGACAAGAAAATGTACAGAGGCCCAGGACTGTACTCCAGAACAACAAGAACTTCTTTCTTCTAATTATTCTGTGTTTTAAGAAGAGACAGAAAAAATAATGACAACCAAAAAAAAGGTAAACAAAACTCAATATTCTGCATCCGTTGTTGTCTGACAAACCCAATCACCATTTTTAAATCTTCAATTAATTTTCTTTTAATTCTGGGGAAAAAAACTATATTCTTCTTCTTCAAAACACCTGTCAATCAAGTGCCTGCAATTTATTCATAAGAAGAAAGCACTTAGAAATCAACGACAAAGGAATTCACACTGCTGAAGTCATTCAGGAGTGTTGGATTCAAAGATAACACTAATACACTTGAGAATAGAGGGTCATGGGAACTGTACTGCCATTTAGAAGGCAATACTAGATTTACTGTATGAAAGTAAAATGCATGAACAACTTTTCCACTATTTTTTGAAAAGATGCATGAGAATCAATAATCAAGCACATACTACATTTTTAATGCAGTTGACCTCCATTTTCTAATTGTCTTGACAAACAAAAAGGTCTTCAGGGGAAATTACACTAAAATATAATGAAAAATGTTTGTTTCCAGCTGAGGCTACATGAGTTCTTGAAGTACAACTCAAAGAAAAAAATACATCACAGAGTTACACCTCTTATATTCATCCAAAAGATGTCAGATACTGACAACCTTTGAAATATTGTAAGTTACTGCTTCTGCATTAAAGTTCCTTGGAACTGATTTGGGAATATTTCCTTCTATCTTTCCATTTTATAGATCTCTCACTTTTCACTCACTTATTTTAGCTACATAAAAAAAAAAAGAAAAAATTGTCTGTCATTTTCTCTTGCAGATTTGAATCTATGCCCATTTATTTATAGCTTTAATTTATATATAACTAGGTAAAAAGAAGTGGCTAGTTCTCTTTTTTAGTGATGGATATTTTCCGTCCAAGTGATGAATTTTTCTAGAACACACCAGAAATCCACCTCAGCCACCTTCTTGACTGTTTCATGTTTCATCATATATTGTCTGTACTGTCTTTTTTTTTCCCTAGCTTTTTCTGTGTCTCCAATCTTTATGTGGTTTGGATTCTTTTACATTATGAATTTGATGAGAAGGGGAAAATATTCAAATATTCAAACTGAAGTGTATGTTGGTGGCAGTTCCTTTTAAGTCTCCCCTCAGCAGTGAGCTAGATCCACTCTCCAGTCCTGACTTAAAGATTCACAGAGCCAGAAAGGAGGTGATTTACACCCCCACTGCACAGCTGTCATTGACTAAGAGGGATACAGTGGGTAGAGACTCAGTCTTCACCTCCAACAGCCRTTATTGCAGAGTTCCTTGATGATGGACTCTTCCTCTCTTCAGTGTGTGTAACAGTTTAAAGCCACAGTCTGGCCACAGAACTTGGGTATAAATACAAGTTATTCAAATCCCAGGAAAATGTCAGCGTCTTACGCACCTTGTTCTGGAAAAGGTGTTTCATCGGTTAAGTGTTTGAGCCAAATCAAAAATTTCCATTTGGCTAAACTTTTGATGAATACTATCAAGGGATTTGAAGTTTTCTTGCTTAAAATGATGTGTCCAGCTGTTAACTGATAATTATGAATTTAGTTTTCAGATCTAGCTTTGAAAAACATTTCCTGGGTGGATATTTGCCTGTCCAGACAGGAGCAAACACAAACACAAAAGGTTAGACTCTCATAAAAGCTTTTCCTGCATGCTATCCCACAGACTGAATTTAATTTAGTTCCAAATTTGCACAGTATGAAAGTAAATATGAATCTTGTGAATGCTTACTTAAAAGTCTGATGGGAAACTAATGTTCTTGCTGATTGTGGGAAAAGACCTATCCACCATGTGTAGGGGAGGAAATCCATTGCGTCAATTAGCTGACATACAGTAAAAAACAAACTGATATTCAAGAACAGCTTGTATTGACCTCATTTTCCATTCAAAATATTTCAGAACTGGCAAGAGTGTACTGAAACATCTTATTACACTGAAGGTTAAAATCAGTTCAGTCTGATACAATTTTTCATTCTACCAGTTTACTAAATATTAGTGTTTTATCTTTTATAGACAAAAGGCATCTCTATTTACTGAGACAAATCCCTCTCAATAATTTGCCTTTTGCATTCAACTCATTCTCTTGTATATTTTTGATGAAATGAAGAATGATGTGAAAGAGAGAAATAGGTTCTTAAAAAATTCCACTATTCTGCTTAAGGGTGTTCTTATGACTAAAACCTTTGTTTGAAAATCAGATTCAAGTTGACTTCTTAACTCTGCCTCATACCATTTCTGTGAAGTTGTCCAATTGACAGTTTTTTTCTTACTTTCTTCATGTGTAGTGGAGGCAATACTCTCTTTACTGTGATTTTGTGAGGATAGCTTCATTCACAGCTGTGAACATCGCAGACACACTTAGCTAGACAAATAGAAGTGTTCCCAGCCTTATCACCACGTGGAATGTGCTTATTCCCAGCATTGTTTATGTGGAGTTTTTAGGAATTTTTTCTCAACTTCTCATAAGTAAGTCTTGTGCTGATTATTGTCAGCCCATTTAGTATGGAAACTGTACCAAGTCTCTTTGTTTGTGGCTTTAATCAGATAGCAGACAGAAACAACATATGGTAATAGGCTAGGGATCATAATTCTGGCAAGCATTCAAAATAATATAAGCACTGAGAAAAATAGGAATGTTTGTAAGTAGTTGGCAAACAAAAACAAACATGAAGAAAGAACAGACGCCCTGTCACGAGTGCTATCTAAGCAAAACTATTCTCATTTTCGGCACAAGGCCAGCTGTGTATTGCACATAGATGCACGAGATTTCAGGCCTGAGCTCCAGCTCTGGGCTCTAATATTACCCTAGAGTAGGAAATATACCTCTAATTAGCCAAAGGCTGTGTGCTCTTCTCAACAAGTCTGTTATCCCTTTGAAAACACGTTAGTACTTTGACATGGAGTTTGCACTGAATGTCAGCCACTCAGGCCCACTTACTACCTAATGCTAAACAGATTCAGTGATTCTTGCTGGGATCTCAGTAACGAACATCGTATCAAAAGAAATAAAATTTAGGGCTAGCAAACAGCTGATGAAATCAGCTGTATATTAACATTCCAGCAGTGGGATGTTATGGATAGGTAGCGCCAAACATAACACTTTACAGGAATTTTACAATCAAAGTTTCTATGAGTGTCAGATTTTGCTGCCTAACTCCTGGGTAGGCAATCCACACTCATTATAGTACAGTAAGTGTTCAGATTTCAAACTGCTTTGGCCAAAAGCCTCATTGTTGCTCTTTAAAAAAGCACAAAGTCTCTTTAATTTTATATATACACATCAAAATGAGTTTGCATACATTCCTATATGTGGGTAAGTGTTCGTCCTCCTCATATTAAGAAGTATTTCAAGGCTGCACATTCATCGCTTTCATTTGTTTAACCAAGTTGCACATTTTTCAGTCCCACACACCTGCAAGTTAACGGCTGTCTAGAGAGCAAGCCTTCAGAGTAATTGGAATTTCATTTAAGACAACAACCTGAGTGCCCTTGCCTTCTCCTGCTTCCAAAACACACATGCTGAGCTTGAAAAAATAGCTGTAAATGTGTGGAAAGGAAATTGTAGAATGCTTTTTTTTCCTCTCTCCTCCTAACGCCTCACTCTACAGCACTATGGTAAATACCAGCAAAGCAATCTGGGAAATTCCTATGAAAATGCTAACACATGCATCTCATATTATACATCAGTGCTGGTCATTACCAGACAAGGCCAATGGTGGAACAGTACAGGTGTGAGAAAATTCCCAGAGCCCTAGTTTATTACAATCACTATTGTGTAGGCCAGTTTGTAACGTGGCTTATCTTTGTAACATGGAAAAAAGCCAACCTGTCAGTACTAAAAATAGTTGGTGATTTTTGGTACATCACATTTTTCAGGTATGACAAGAGACATCTGAGTTTTCTCACCAAGTTTGCAGAACATAGAATCACAGAGTCATAGAATTATAGAATGCTTAAGGTTGGAAGGAACCTCCAGAGATCATCTAGTCCAACTCCCCCTGCACACGCAGGGTCACCTAGAGCATGAGGCACAGGGTGGCATCCAAGTGGGTTTTGAAGATATCCAGAGAAGGAGACTCCACAACCTCTCTGGGCAGCCTGTGCCAGGGCTCTGTCACCCTCACTCTTAATATATTTTTCCTTTAGTTCCTGCAGAACTTCTGATACCTCAGTTTGTGGCTGTTTCCTCTAGTCCCATCACTGGCCACCACTGAAAAGAGGCCAGCCCCCTCCTCCTCACTGCCTCCCTTGAGGTGTTTATAGACACTGATCAGGTCCCCCCTCAGCCTTCTCTTCTCCAGGCTGAACAGGCCCAGCTCCCTCAGCCTTTTCTCATAGGGCAGATGTTCCAGGCCCCTGATCATCCTGGTAGCCCTGCGCTGGACTCTCTTCAGTAGCTCCACATCCCTCTTGTACTGGGGAGCCCAGAACTGCACACAGTACTCCAGATGTGGCCTTACCAGGGCTGTGTATAGGGGGACGATCACCTCTCTTGACCTGCTGGAGACGCTCTTCTTAATGCACCCCAGGATCCCATTGGTCTTCTTGGCCACCAGGGCACACTGCTGCCTCATGGTCAGCTTGTCATCCACCATGATGCCCAGGTCCCTCTCTGCCGAGCTGCTCTCCAGAAGGTCAGTCCCCAGCCTGTACTGGTATCCGGGATTATTCCTCCCCAAGTGCAGGACCCTGCACTTTCCCCTGTTGAACTTCTTGAGGTTTCTCATCGCCTAGTTGTCCACTAACATGCAATGACTTTGAATTATTTCATTTGGCCTAGTATATTTCTATCAGAAAGCATTATGAGACATGAGGAACTCTTTTCAAAGTGTTTATGGGTATCAGATCAATCATCTTTACTGGAAGTAGAAAAAGTGATTTCTAAAATTCACAGATCTTCTTTGGAAACCACTTTTGGTTTAAACTGACAGTAACAAAATAACAGTAATCCTTCTTTCTTRCTTCTTTTTAAAAATTACTTCACACATAAGAATAGTTGAAGTAATCAGATACTGAGATAGTCCAATATTGGTGTACAAACATAATTCTCCAAAGATATGGAAAAAATGCATACAATACTGAGTAGCATATGAAATCTTCCTTTTACACAATAAACATCAAATCTAGATGTATGTCTCAGTATTACCCAGCATTTCTGAACTGAATTTCTGTCGTTTCCAAACACTTCGGGTGATTTTTAGATGAATGATGCATCCCTTAGGTTGTTCTGTGTGCATGTAGGTGACTTAGATACCAAGGGTTACAGCGAGTGATTTTATATTTTATTATGGATTGAAAGTGGTAGATAATTAAAACATGAACTTAACCTAAAATATTTTTACCTATTCACAATAGTGGCCATTATTGCTTCTATCAAAGCAATAAACATTTCACATCAATATTTAGCCAGTTTTCACTCTCATTTTTAAACTCTGTTTTGGGTAAGGCCACTAAAGGAAGGTTTTACTTCTCAAATTTTGAGACGCATTGGTTTAGGCCCTAGGTAATATAGCAAACCACATTCCAGCTGCTGTCCTGCTAGATGCCCTCTTTATTAAGAAGAAAAGTGATATGTCTTTTTTATAGCTACTACTCATACATAACCAGAACCCAGAGGTTCTCTAAGTAATTTAAAATCTTCAGAATTTAATTTCATCCTGAATCAGTACTAAGAACTCTCTGTACTCTTTTCTATAAGTTTTTGAAGCAATGTTCCCATTTGGTTAAAAGAATATTTCATTTACAGGTTTGACTGTCTAATCAGATTTTTGTCCTTTATTTAAAATCCTTCCCTCAGCACCTGTTCTGCTTAAAAAAAAATGAAATGTCCAATAGATGTATCATCTTTCATGATAGCTATTGATTATGCACTGCTATTGGTTTGTATCTACAGAACTCTATTCATTTCTTGCTCAAAAATAATTGTTTGGCTACTGGAACTATTTGACATAGTATTCTGTGAGCATTATATCATAGATTAATTATTAATATTAATTAATACTATTAATTAATAATATAATTAAGATTATATTAATAATATTAAGAACTATCCACATTCAGAAATTCATATTAGAGCTGACTGAAAAGTAGGATGGGAGAGAGAAAAAGTGAAAGTGAACAAATTTTATGTGCAAGCACATATTGTGGATTATTTGTTCCAGAATGCTGCTAGCACCATGGTAAAAATAAACCACTGAAACATCGATGATTTCTCCCGTTATTATTATGCAAGTATGTTTTCTTGTAAATCTAAGCACATATTCAGACAAAGAGTTTAAAGTCTACCCTCATAGAAAGAAAAACGTGTTCTCATGGCAATTTTTTCTTTGGGAGGCGAAGATGTAGAAAACATTCCTGAAATCTTGTAGTTTCATTTATTTAACTCTTTATTTTGAGATAAGTAAAGGATTTGGCATTTCACAGCAGAAAACTCCCTACCCGCTTTCTCAAGGAAAAAGCTTATTATGCCTACAAAAGATTTACAGTGCTTTGTCCCTTACGACTTTCAGGAAACACTTTATGTCTAATAACTGTACAGACAAAGCCACAGAGAGTACACATAAAAGGTTTTGAGGAAAGTATTTCTGGAAACAACTAAGCACCTCAGAGACTCTAAACACCATGTCATCCTTAGGAGCACTAGTTAGGGAGCTTTTTGTTTTTACAGACTGTTTACACCTCGCTGTGACACTAAGCAAAGGTAGCGCACTAAATAAGAAATACATCTTCTCTGACTGTGTTATTTAAGGAAGTGAAACATAGAGTTCAAGCACGATCAACATAATTTATTGCTTTGCTTACGTGTTCCAATGAATGGCAAACATCAGTATAATAGCAGGGAGGTTATCCCCACTGACTCTGTCACACACACATGCCACCTTTTGCTCTGATTTCAAGAGGATGCCTGCTTATCAGCAGTAGAAAGGTTGGCGAAGGTTGGTATTTCACAGAAAGGCCTTTCTATCACTCCAGCACAGACTGCTTACCCCCGTGATGACAATAGCAGCAGCTTCCATCACCTGGTGAGAGCAAAACATGTGGGTTATGTTGATTTTGAAGGCCAGCAAATATTGGAGAAGGTGACATATATGCTGGTAAAGTTTCTGGGGAACTATAGGATGTGAATGAACCTGGGGAAATGATTTCTGTGAAGAGCGGGAGAGCAACCTTGTGCCATTTTCTTCTCCCACACTCAGCCTGTTAATTTTGCTTCCCTTATTCATGCTCTGTGTTAACCTTCTACACAGCTTTTTTTCTGCTCAATAATAGATGCATTATAAGGAAGGAGAAAAAAAAAAGGAGAGAGAGAGAGAAAAGGGGAGGAGGAGTCTTCATGGGAAATGTTTTTGATCAAAATTATATTAAAAAAAACACAGGAAAACCTTTACTTTCTTGATCACAGAATTAAAACAATGTTATAAGCTATTCAGACATTCTTAGAAATTAGCTTATTTTTAGATACGACAAAGTGTAGAAACCACCACAAAGTAAATCCATAAGATCAAATAAAATATATTTTCCCTATGATCAAATAAAATATATTTTCCCTATGTGGCAGCTTTTAACCAAGAATATGTGAAGTCCACTCAAAGCTTTTCCCTTATTTAAAGGTGAAAAGAGGAATCCAATATCCACAGTCTATTCCATAGTTCATCTTTTCCTGTTCTCCACCTGCCTTCCCATTTTAAATAAGCTTTAAAATTTTACTGTCTTTGAGAATACCATTCATCTGACAAATTTGGCTAAAATTAGCAAGTAATTTCAAATAGAGAAAATACTGAAAACTCATTTTTACTTCAGGATTCTTTTTTGTTAAGCATTTCTAATATGCTCTGTACCATGTAGTCTGGTCAGATCTTAGAAGATTACTATATAGTCTTCATGTCCTGTTAGCTAAATATTTTCTTTTTTTTTTTCCTCAGGAATTCAATAGGTATCAGATGATGTGAAAATTAATTATCTCAGGACTCCTTTACTCAGGGGATACAAAGTTGATAAGAGATCTACCATAATATACAAAAATCCATAAATTGTCAACTAGCTCTCCTTCAGCACTTCCTCCTCCAATAAAAGAGGGGTTGTGGAGAAATTGTTATCACTACAAATGGTCAATTTCAATTAATTTGTTTAGCAGATGAGTTCCAAATTTGATCATACTCTTCTAGCAAAGTTTAAATTAAAACATTCATAGTAGGTTATAGATCCACATAGAATTATTTCATTTTAAATTCCAAGAAAGGGAATGGAAAGTGTACCCATCAGCTTAGCAGTTAAAAAAAACAAAACAAAACAAAAAACCCTGCACTGAAATACATAGGAACATTTCAGAAGGAAAACAAGAAAAATGCTGCACAAACAACAAAATTGAGCAGCAATAAAAAATAAGTTCCTTAATAAGGAATTTAGAAATTATTTTGTTGCTTTCTATAATTTTAAGGGCATTAAAACTTATTTCCTTAACTAAAATAGAATGCCAGTTGTCCTTAGGTCTGTCAGAAGTAAGTATTTGGATTTCCAAGCTTTCGAAAAAAGTGCAGAACTAGAGTTTAAAGTTAGCCTGAGGCTAAAAGGAGACTAATACGACACTGAATATCCACACATCTTTCTAATGTGAAGGAGACTAAGGAGACTTTTTTACTGTCTTACAGTAAGTCTTTGCACAGTATATGTGGTGCAATTGCAGTATGACTCAAACAGCATTAATAAAGTATCATAGTAATTATATTTTAAAGTACAAAGCCAGTCAGATATTTCTACCACTGTACTTCCTTTCTTACTAAGATTCTTTTAATAGAAAGGATTTTAGGATGTCCTGTGCTTTTGCTTTCCCTATAAAAACGTTAAATCCCAAAGTTTACCTACATAGCCAGAATTCTTTGCTGTTTTTTCTTCTCTGTATGCCAGTAGTTGACATCATTTCTACTTTGTTTGAACAGCTGGTCTTCACCTAACTGAAGGAGTTCAGAGGTACAATCAAGGCCAAGACCTCACTCTTCATAAAGAAGAAATACAGAGCACAAGGAAATAGAATGTATTGCCAAATGTTCATGTCCTTTGCCCCAAAGGTATAAGCTTGTCACTATGTTAAAAGCTCCCTATTGCTTTGGTAATGCAGATCTCACTACAGGCCACAAAACTCCAGTGTATTATCATGCAGTCATGATTTTCAGTGACTATCGGATGCACATATTTTCTTCACCGCAGTTAYGATCAACTCCATGGCAAGCCACAGATGCACGTTGGGCTCAGCTCTGACCTCATTTTTCAGCAGGTGGTATGACAACTAAAAGCACTTACAGCTGCTTCTCAAAGAGGTGGGGTGCTATAAATGGCTTTTAATATAGTCATCTGCCAGGAAGCAGCAAGAGGCTGCTCCAAGAGGAGGACAAGCTAGGAGCTGTAGGCAACCCTATGCTGGCAGCATCATGCCCTCACCCACCAAGATCACTCTGAGGCACCACCACCATAGGGGTAGCTGCTGGGGCAAATTATCCTTGACACATTTAAGGGACACACTGGTGCAGGATCCATCCGAAACTACAGGAGGCAGGACTGGAGACAATGCTCCCTACAGCAGGAGTGCACCTGAGGGGCAGTATTTGGCACCAAAATGCAGTTCCTGGGCCACAAGCAGAGGGAGTCTGGGTGAAGGTCCACTGTGGGGCCATCAGGGCAGTTACAACCTATTACTGCTATCAGATCAACCATACTAATTTTTTTTCAAGATCTCCATTTCTGTTCTTTTATTTCTTGCAGCCCTTTAAGGTAGTGTTGATGGAAAATTTCTACAGATTACAATACTGTAAATGTTACTGACATAATATTTATTATTTTCTTTAGAATTTACAGCCTTCCCAGTCATATGGTTCATTACTGGAATTTGCCAGTTGCCCATTCTGTTCAGTATTATCTAAAAGGCACCCTGCTCATGTACTCTGAAAGTGCTCAGTGATAGAAATCAAAACATGGTAAATGATAATAAGCCAGAAGATGGAAGAGAGAGAAAGTGTCCCCTGTACACACACTTCTGATCTTAACTAAGATCTTAATGTGGATGCACTCTTGGTATGTGGTGCAGTATTAAGCACACAGACACAAATAATAATTTAAACTCAACAATGTTTATTTTTTGTCTCCCTTCCCTAGCACAAGACATAGCAATGTCACATTCCTTATGAACAATCTACTATATGAAGGAAAGGGTAGCAGAAATCATAACCATTGCAAAAATATTCCTAATATCAATGAAAAACCATCAAATTGTTCTGAAAATAGTGGTAGCAGAAGTATGTGCACCTTTTCAGATATACAACTTTCCCTGTCCATGAAATGCAATATACTTGTCGAAACAAAATCACGTTTTCTGTCTATCCCTATGCATTCACTTATATACCTGAGAATGGAGCTCTTGAGGCCTAGAGGAAGTAAAGGAAGTTGTGATGAGGTTGTAGGGATTTATTTAAAATAAATTAAAAAATAACCAGGTTATGGATGAAGCATGCAATTCATTTTCAGCTCATAAATCCTAATTTTAAAGTGAAAAGTGTACATGATGTATAAAAATTTAGTGACTACAGTACTTCTAGTGTCAAAAACCCATAATGAGAACATACACTTCCATTAAAAAAAATGAAAAAAGTGAAGCCACTAAATTGCAAAATGTTAGTAAATAAACTTTGATTAAATTCAACTGCTATTCTGCACCTGCTTATGGATTTCACTATGTTCCAAGCCTTCTTTACTACATCACTCAGTAAATCAATCTATGATTTACTAAAAGAAGAAATTCTGAGCTAGGAATGAGTCAAGATACTCTTTTAAATTTCCTTCACCCCTGGGTGAAGGGTGTCACTGTCCATTTCTGTGACTTTAATGTTTTCTTGTACCATGCCAAGACACTGTTTTTACTGGGACGGCTTCTGAGTTGGAAACATAAATAACAAAATAAGCATTCCAGTTGGCCACCTTCTCAAATATGTCAGGGTTACAGGTTAAGGAAAGAGATTTAATTCAAATCTGGCAATCTGCGAGAAATCAGATAATAAACATAGACATGGGGCCAAGATGAAATGAAATAATGATATGTTGTGTTTCTAAGGTCTGTATTGATTACACTGTCTACAGAAGTACACATACACACTATACACATATGCATGTATGTGAATATATATATGCATTCATGTGAATACATATATATTATAAATACAGTGTGTATGTGTGTGTATAAAGTGCAGTAGAGTGTTTACATTATTTTTATATGAACAATTCAGATATCCTTTTAAATAAATTTAATAATATCACACACAAGAATTTTGACAGAATAGTGGAGCTGAGAATTAACCCATTGCATAGTTGTATCTTTTCTCTATTTTCATCAAGACAAATATGGTATTGATCAAAGTGGTTGCATTCTACATCAAAGCTGTTTCAAATTCTGTGCAAAGACACAAAGGTGAACTATTTATGTGACCAAGATTCCTCATTTAAGGAATCTTTGGCTTTGCCAACAAAATAAAGATACAAGTATTAGAGAGCTCCAAAACTATGAAAGATTCCCATTGTTGAGAATTCCCATTGTTGAGACACTATGCTGCTTATTAGTGAGAAAAAAAAATAAAGAATTGTATTAGAAACTGAGATAAATTTATTTTGCTTCAGGGCAATTAACAAATGTCTGGTTAATTATCACTAATTTGGTTAATTATCTAATCTGCTTAATTATCTCTAAATATTGCTGCATAATAAGAAAATCTCAGATCTTTTGACTGAGATTTGATATGAAAAAGAACATATCTTGACTCTTGATTTAATGTACATTTTGCAACTGATAAGATTTTACATTGATAAGATTTCCCTTGAGCCTCTCAACTCCAAGTTTACAATCCCAGTTCATTCTCTCTTCCCTCATCTGACAGAATTTTAATCTGCATGTGAGAAAGACCTTCTTTCCTGTGAGGATGGCAGCAGATGAACAGGCTGCCTGGAGAGATTGTGGAGCCTCCTCTGGAGATCTTCCAAACTCGCCTGGGTGCCACCCTGTGCCACGTGCTCTAGGTGTCCCTTCTGGAGCAGGCGGGTTGGACTAGATGATCTCTAGCACTCCCTTCCAACCTCAACCGTTCTGTGAGGCCCATCTAGGGGGCRGTCTGCAGAGAGAGCGTTAGGTCCACGCCCCGAGGCTGCTCCTCCAAAGTAAACAAGGAGCACCSGGAAGCAGGTGGTTGTTGTGGGTGACTCCCTGCTGCAGGGCTCGGAGACACCCATCTGCAGACCCGATCCCTTATCCAGGGAGGTCTGCTGCTTGCCGGAGGCTCGAATAAGGGATGTTACAAAGAGGCTCCCCCGGATGGTCCGAAATACTATTATCCCCTGCTGCTATTTCACATGGGTGCTAATGATGCCATGGGGAAACTGTCCAAAATCAAGAAAGATTACAGAGCCCTAGGGGTGGCAGTAAAAGAGATGGGAGCCCAGGCAGTGTTCTCCTCCCTCCTTCCAAACAGGAGAACAGATTCAAGTTGGAGAAAACGCATATTGGAAATCAACAACTGGCTGCGCCGCTGGTGTTGGCAGCATGGCTTTGGATTCTACGATCACAGGACTCTGATGACCACCAGCTAGTGGAGGTTGATGGGATCCACCTCACCAAGAAGGGCAGAAGAATGTTTGCTAAAAGACTTGTCAATCTTGTTAGGAGAGCTTTAAACTAAGCAAGAAGGGGGAAGGGGAGTGTCATATGGACTGGGCAATCAATCCCATACAACCTAAGTCAATGGTCGTCCAACAGGCCTATGGTGGTGGGGAAGTATGGCTAGGGCGTGATTATAAAGGGTCCACTCTCAYGCCTCCTGGGAAAAGTTCAGGCTCGATTACCTCCCTGGAGTGCTTATACACCAATGCCCGAAGCATGGAGAATAAGCAAGACGAGTGGGGTACCCGTGGAGTGGCAGATGAGATGGTGCCTGATGGCCCATCACACCATCCCCAGCAATCTAGAGCTGTGGCCTGTGAAGGGTCCTCTAGGACTGAAGAGGCCATAGGGCAAAATAGGAGAACTTCTGAGAGCCCGCACAGTCAGGCTGCAGCTGTCCCGACAAGGAGGAGAGGCACATTGGGAGCCCCGCTCAAATGCCTCTACATAAATGTGCGCAGCATGGGGAATAAACAAGAGGAATTGGAGATGCACATGCGGTTACAGGGCCATGATCTCATCGCAGTTACTGAAACATGGTTGGACAGCTCCCATGACTGGAATGTGGCCATGGAGGGCTACATGCTTTTCAGGAGGGACAGGGTAGGAAGGCGAGGTGGCGGAGTTGCTCTTTATGTGAGGGAGAAACTGGAATGCATAGAGCTCAGCATAGGGGAGGATGGAACGCGAGTAGAGAGCCTGTGGGTGAGCATAAAGGGGCAAGCCAASAGGGGAGACACGGTGGTGGGAGTTTACTACGGGCCTCCTGACCAAGACGAGGAAGTGGACGAAGCCTTCTATGGGCAGCTGCGGGAAGCCTCCTGATCACAGGCCCTGGTCTTCCTGGGGGACTTCAACCACCCTGATATCTGCTAGGAAAACCACATAGCCAGGAACAGACAGTCCAGGAGGTTCCTGCAGAACATTGCAGATAACTTCTTGATACAGGTGGTTGAGGAGCCAACAAGGGGAGGGGCGCTGCTAGACCTGATACTAACAAACAGAGATGGTCTAGTGAGAAATGTGAGGGTTGGGGGCAGTCTGGGCTGCAGCGACCATGAGATGTTGGAATTCACGATCCTGCGTGGAGGAAGCTGGGTGAGAAGTAGGATAGCTACCCTGGACTTCAAGAGAGCCAATTTCGACCTCTTCAGGGAGCTCCTTGGAGCAGTCCCCTGGGTCAGGGTCCTAGAAGGAAAGGGGGTCCAGAAGAGCTGGCTGATATTCAAGCGCCGCTTCCTCCAAGCTCAGGATAGATGAATTCCCACAAAAAAACAGTKGAGTAAGCGGGGTAGGAGACCTGTATGGATGGGTAAGGAATTGCTGGGCAAAATGAATGAGAAAAAAAAGAGATATAAATGGGCTAGAGGAAGACCTTCCGCGGGTTGAGAAGGATTGGGTTAGGGATCACTTAGGCAAACTGGCCACTCAAAAATCTATGGGCCCAGATGGGATGCACCCAAGAGTGCYGAGSGAATTGGCCGAGGTTATTGYTCAGCCTCTCTCCATCATCTTTGAGAGGTCCTGGAGAGCAGGGAGGTGCCCGAGGACTGGAAGAGAGCCAACATCACTCCAGTCTCCAAAAAGGGCAAGAGGGAGGAGCCGGGCAATTACAGGCCAGTCAGCCTCATCTCCGTCCCTGGAAAGGTGATGGAGTGGTTCATCCTAGAGAGAATCTCCAGGCATATGAAGGAGAAGAAGGTGGTGAGGAGCAGTCAGCATGGATTCACCAAGGGGAAGTCATGTCTGACGAACCTCATAGCCTTCTATGATGGGATGACAGGCTGGCTGGATGAGGGGAGAGCCGTGGATGTTGTCTACCTAGACTTCAGCAAGGTTTTTGACACCGTCTCCCATAATATCCTCATACGGAAGCTCCGGGAGAGTGGACTAGATGAGTGCACGGTGCGGTGGATCGAGGGCTGGCTGGATGGCAGAGCTCAGAGGGTGGTGATAAATGGGGCCGAGTCCAGTTGGAGGCCTGTGGCCAGTGGTGTCCCCCAGGGGTCAATACCGGGCCCGGTGCTGCTCAATTTGTTCATCAATGACCTGGACGAGGGCACGGAGTGCACCCTGAGCAAGTTTGCAGATGACACCAAGCTGGGTGGAGTGGCCGACACTCCAGAGGGCTGTTCTGCCATCCAGAGGGACCTGGACAGGCTGGAGAGTTGGGCAGAGAGGGACCTCATGAGGTTCAATAAGGACAAGTGCAGGGTCCTGCACCTGGGCAGGAATAACCCCAGGCATCAGTACAGAATAGGGTTTGCCTGCTGGAAAGCAGCTCCACAGAGAGGGACCTGGGAGTCCTGGTGGACACTAAGTTAACCATGAGTCAGCAGTGTGCCCTCATGCCCAAGAAGGCCAATGGGATCCTGGCTGCATCAGGAGGATGTTGCCAGCAGGTCAAGGGAGGGGATCCTGCCCCTCTCCTCAGCTCTGGTGAGGCCGCCCCTGGAGTATTGTGTGCAGTTCTGGGCTCCCCAGTACAAGAGGGATGTGGAGCTCCTACAGAGGGTCCAACAGAGAGTGACAAAGATGATTAAGGGACTGGACCATCTTCTCTCGTATGAGGAGAGACTGAGTGAGCTGGGCCTGTTTTCTCTGGAGAAGAGAAGGCTCAGAGGGGATATGATTAACATGTTCATGAAGGGAGAACGCAAGGAAGAAGGGGACAAGCTCTTTTCATTGGTGGCCAGTGACAGGACAAGGGAAAATGAGCCTAAGCTGGAGCACAGGAAGTTCCGTCTGCAGGTGAGGAGGAACTTCTTTACTGTTAGAGTGACAGAGCGGTGGAACAGGCTGCCCAGGGAAGTTGTGGAGTCTCCTTCTCTGGAGGGCTTCCAAACCTGCCTGGATGCCACCCTGTGCCACATGCACATGTAGGTGTGCCTGCTTGAGCAGGAAGGTTGGACTAGATGATCTCTAGAGTCCCTTCCAACCTTGAACATTCTGTGATTCTGAAAATGTTTTGGATGACTGTCAAAAGCCCTCCTGAGGTCACCTACCAAGCTAGTCATTTTGCATCTACCAAGCCAGTCATCTCATTGTCAGAGGCTATTACCTAGGTAGATCAGGTATGATTTCCCCTTCATAAATCCATGCTGAATTTCTCCTCATTAGCAATCTTCTAATTAATAACCAAGGAAAAACAATTTGGCCAATTAATTGCTTCCTCTTACAGATTTCTGCTAGAATGTTAATCTCCCTAGGAATGAACATGTTTCTCAATGTTCAAGGCTGTAGCTTTTGAGATTTAGTGGTGTATCGATACCCATTTGAATGACTGTATAATCACACTACTGCTAAGATTTAAGATTTAACCTTGGTCTTAGTTTTCAGTTAGTTGCCTTATCATCATCAATACAAATAGTTTTCTCTCTGCACTTTCCAATCACATCTAATCACAGTTTGTTCTRTGAGTCCATTCTCAGAAGCCCCCTATCAAAAGTCCTTTCTTTATAATGTTTGCTGGTGCAGCTTGCTGGTGGGTCTTTAAAAACATTGGTTTTTTTTTCCTGTAGATACGTACTCCAATATGTTAAACCAAAGCACAGTGCTTCAGATTTTGTCTTGTCCTTGTCTAATATCTTGATATGATGAGCTTTCTTAAATATATCTGTAGGTATGGACTCCTGACTAACTATGCATTCTTGTAATAAAAAGCTAAGATGATCTATTACACTTAAAAAAAAAAAAAAAAAAGTAAAAAATGGGCTTACAGAAACCACTCAGTTCTGTAAAACTACATGACGTATGAGTAAAGAATTAGAGGTCATTAATAATTAGTTCATGATCATCTCCCTTTCAGAGCAGTTAAATACCAGCAAATGAGGGGAAAATATTTCGAAGTTTCCTGTTCTGAATCAAGTCACAGTAACTGCAAGTCAGGCTACATGTACTGGGAACACCCTTCCAGACAGGAAGGGTCTTGGCTAATGAATGCACCTGGGAGATATGGGTCTAATAAACTTGGCATATATTTCATCTACCTTGAAAAAAAGAGTGGAAAAAACATGTTTTGCAAAAATACTCCAGTCTGTGTTACATACATAGCAATGTTTTATTACTGTTATTTTGTCATATTTGATCTACAATATAAAACTGAATCTTCTGGCAAATTCTTTGAATAACTATGTTTTAATTGATAGAGAAGCAAAATTCAGGATTTAGACAACCAAACAGATTTAGGCTTTGATAATTAAATACAACTGATTTTTTGGATATAAACAGAGCTTTAGAGTGAAAGTTAGAAAATAAATTGATGAAAATTAATGTTAATATTAAAATAATATCTTGCTATACACAGTGTTATACCCCAGCTTCTGTATTTCACAGTCTAAATACACATTCTCACCAAAGCATCTGGTGTGAATACTTTTCACAGAATACTGCACATCATAGACTTCAATGAGGAGAAAAAAAAAAGGAAAAAACACAAATTGAGACATAGTAATAATTACCTGTTGAGTTTTAAAATTTGCTCCTGGCCCCTGCAATTCTCCATCTCTGTTGTAGAAAATTGCATTTCTAGAAAACGGTTCCCTTTCTTTTTCCCTAAGGGTTTCCTGATTAGCCTGATTTTCAATCCATTTAATGAGATAAATCTATAATAAATTTTTAGAAAGATTAAACCACCCTGCAATCATATCCTAAAAATAGCTTTAAGAAAGACTAAATGATATTGTTAGGAATAAATACAATGAGCCCCATAAACCTTCTAAGAGACTGCAGAAATATGCTAAAGTGTTTTTGTTAGACTGTTAGAAAATAAACTACACTTCTTCATATCATATTCAGAAATCTTCTCGAAGGTAATTTGCAAATGCTCTAGAAAGAAAGAAGAAAAAATATGCAGGTGAACAACCGGTGCCTTGGACTCTGCCAGGCCTGGAATACAGTCTTGGTGAAGAGTTAACATGGCAAATGGAAGATAAGCCCAAGTGAGACAGTTGTCAGGCAGAAGTAAGGAGCTCCAGAAAGTTAGTACAGATGGTGCAGCCTATAACTGAAGATATATATGCAGCTCTTGTAAAACTTAAATCCATGAGTACTTTTGAATATCTTGTTGATGCTGTACTTCTACTGTCACACATACTATTTTCTGTCTTTTCTAGTAGAAGAACATGTCATGTTGAACATTAAAAAATGATTTAGGTTTAGCAAACTTGTGGCTATTAATACTCTTCACGCAGAGCAGTACTTTCTTTAAAGGGATTTAATGTAAATTGATTTAATGTAAATTTTGCCTGGCCAGGCTTCCTAGGAGCACAATGGAGCTGATTTTTGGAGGAAATAGATATTTCTGAATGGCTGATTTGAAACTGCAAAAATAAATGTTGCAAATGCSTCTAGAAACCTTGCTGTCCTCCTCTACAGTGGAAAATGTGCCAGCCTTCATTGCAACATTACAGAGAGCAGTGTGTGGACAACTGGGCAGTGAGAAATCTTATGAAATTGAACATGGGAAAGTGAAGGGTCCTGCACCTGGTGAGGAATAACACCATGCATCAGTACAGGCTGGAGGCTACTCTTCTGGAGAGCAGCTCTGCAGAGAAGRGCTTGTATGTCATTTCAGAATATTTCAGAATATTTAAGGTTGGAAGGGACCTCTACAGATCATCTAGTCCAACCTTCCTGCTCAAGCAGGCACACCTAGAGCATGTGGCACAGGGTGGCATCCAGGCGGGTTTTGAAGACCTCCAGAGAAGGAGACTCCACAACCTCCCTGGGCAGCCTGTTCCACTGCTCTGTCACCCTAACAGTAAAGAAGTTCCTCCTCACCTGGAGACGGAACTTCTTGTGTTTCAGCTTGTGGCCATTACCCCTCGTCCTATCGCTGGCCACCAGTGAGAACAGCCTGTCCCCTCATGATATACAACAAATTGCCCATGGGGCAGCAGTGTGCTCTTGTAGCTAAGAAGGGCAATGGGACCCASGAATGCATTAAGAAGAGCATCTCCAACAGGTCGAGGGAGGTGATCGACCCCCTCAGCCCTGGTGAGGCCACATCTGGAGTATTGTGTCCAGTTCTGGGCTCTCCAGGACAAGAGGGATGTGGAGCTGCTGGAGAGAGTCCAGCGCAGGGCTACCAGGATGATCAGGGGCCTGGAACATCTGCCCTATGAGCAAAGGCTGAGGGAGCTGGGCCTGTTCAGCCTGAAGAAGAGAAGGCTGAGGGGGGACCTGATCAGCGTGTATAAATACCTCAAGGGAGGGAGGGAGGAGGAGGGGGCTGGCCTCTTTTCAGTGGTGACCAGTGATAGGACTAGAGGAAATGGCCACAAACTGAAGCGTCAGAAGTTCCACAGGAACTGAAGGAAAAATTTCTTAACAATGAGGGTGCTAGAGCCCTGGAACAGGCTGCCCAGAGAGGTTGTGGAATCTCCTCTACTCAAGACCTGCTTGGACGTAATCCTGTGCCATATGCTCTGAGTGAACCTGCATGTACAGGGGAGTTGGACTAGATGACCTCTAGAGGTCCCTTCCTTCCCTTAAGCATTCTGTGAGAATATTTTGGCCTAGGCTTCCCCTCWCACACACACACTAAACAGGACTAAATAAGACTCAGGCCCTATGTGAGTGGCTGACCACTATACATGATAAGCAATAATTCTGTTAACTGGTGTTTTGACCACTTTTTCTTCAAGAACAGGCAATGAGAATCAGAAACAGATTTAGCATCGGGAACTTGCTTCCCACTTAATATCATGATATAATAACAATTGAAAAAAAAAAAAAAAAAAAAAAGCCAGGATTCCTGCAGTTTAGCAGTTGCAGAAAGTTGTGGAGCAGATCTCTGCCTTTTGAAGGAAATATTCTTTAAAATAAATAAAGACTCTTTATTAACTCAGAACTTGCTAGTATTCTGAATGCCAGACAGGAAATAATATGTACATGCGTGCATGTGCGCGCATACACACACACACACACACACACACACAAAGTCTTTTCAGAATTTAGGTAGAAACTAGTATTTTTAGAAATAGTACTTTTCAGGTACCATTTACAATCTTATTTCCCTGAAGAAGAAGGAAGATAATGCTCAGTGGCTGGAATTGGATAAGCCCAAAGAATAGTCATAGACTTACCTTTAGCTTGACAAAACAGAAAGAAAAGATATTTCTAAACTGAAGGACAGAGGAAGAGAACCATCAACTGAATAGATTACAAATTAAGGAAAATTAACTTTCCCCTGCATCTTAATAAAGATCATCGGTTTTGGAGCAATACTAATAAAGTGCACATCAGGCAGATTAGAGCAGGACAAATGTAAAAGTCCTATTGCTGCAAGGAAAGGGAGTGGGGCATGAATACAGATTAAAATGCACAAGAGTAGGCAGAAGGATTTCATCCCTTGCCCTCATTAACCTACATAGAGTAGTGCACACTCCCAGTCATATGTGGTAGAAAATGCATGATTGCTAGGGTTGTTCCATGCAAGGTTGTACCTGGCCCCCTATCCATAGGCTACGAAGTTATGGAGGGAAATGGCTTGTATTAATGACATCTGTCCTTCCTGTGCCAAATTCCTCTCTTTTTTTGACTTTCTACAGTGGATCATGCTTTCTAATAGTTCAGCTTGCAACAAAAACAGAAACTGTTGTCCTTCATGGCATGCTTGTCTTAAAATACCATAAATATTTCTTACTGAAGCAGCAAAGTCACAACTGCTCAAACATAGTCTTGGTTTGTATGACAGGTATCACATTGCTACACACTTTCATGTCCCTCACAAGCAGCTGTCAGCACACTCTGAATTTTGTACTGAGTATTTTTTTTCTCGTGTACTGTTAGAAAACTTCAACTGGAATATGGGGAAAATTGGATTTTTAAAAAAGTGAAGATGAATATGAGTGCCACTGAAAACCTAGCAATGTTGAACTTATAAAAGGAGATGCTTTTCTATATTAGAAGAAAGAAATTAGCAAGAAACTCCTCAACATTACCTTGATAATAGGAACTGTTCTAGGAACTCTTCCTATTACATAATAGGAACAGAATTAGAACAACTTGAAGAAAAACCATGAGAACTCAACACAAAATGGTCAAATCCACACTCCAATTTTAAAGCTTTGGAGCAAATTCAATTCTAATATTTTTTCCGTTTGAAGAGATAAGACACAGACATTTTGGCGGTATAGCTGATCCATACTTTTTCTATATTCTTCCTATGCCAATGCAATAAGACCTATGTGAAGAATGATTGGACTGAATAGAAATAGAAATAGAATAGAAAAATAAATTTGATTATTCCTATTTCAAAATACTATTTTCTAAAAACATAGACTTGAAGAGACATGGGAAAAGACACAGTTCTCCTGGTAAATAAACAATAAACATCTTTAATTTAAGCATTTTCACCATACCTAGACATAACTCATCTGGATAGATACGAGCAGGTCTAATTTTTGGCACGGTATTCTTCTCGGAAAAGCAGGAACATCATTTGGGTGATTAAAATTAAACACATTTTGCAGAATTTCACTGAAACACTATTGCTCCTTTAGGAAAAATCCTTTCAATCCCAACAGCCCAGTACCTAGCTGTCAATTTTATCATCTATATTATTGCTTAGCTAACTACAAAACATACAGAAATTTAGTAATGTGACAGAAATCCCAAAGTAAAGCAGAATCCATGTATGACCAGTTTCTTACATAATATGTGTAGAGTATCAGTAGCATACCTGAGTAGTTGAGTTCTAAGCAGCAGATAACTGGCAGGCAGACTAAGATCAAACACAACATCCTTCAGTCCTAAAGCATACAAATCTTATAAGATCTGTATAGTTTTTAGAGAAAACTACTCTAAGGAGCATTAAACATGAAGGGAAAGATGAAGGAACGAAATTATCATCATGTATTCCACAGCCAGCAGGGGAAGGATTTATTAATGTCATACATATGTGTGTTCCACTCTCTCGCTGAGACCCTGGGGAAGTCTAAAGTCACTAAGAAGACAGGGCTTCCTATTTACCCTAAGCTGTAATGCTCGGGGAACATTTTTAAAAGCCCAGCGGAATTCAGGCAAAAAGAAACATACTGAGGTATTTAAATTAATACAGGAATTCATCATATTTGTTTTGCTTTTGCTGAGCTGTAAGTTTAACCTTACTGTTCAGAACTTGTCTTTGCCTTCTTGTTGAGTCAGGCTGGTGTTATAGAAGTAGTCAAAAGCCTGGAAAAGCRCTTTCTTCCTAGAAATGTGTCCCAGGACTTTCCTGCCTATGAAAAGCAACTTGACAGCAGGACCTGACATATCCTTGAGTGTGAGATGGGATCCCTTTTGGCTGGCACAGGTCAGAGCCTCTCCTCCAAGAGGGACTTGCCCAAGAAGGCATCTACAGGTCTGAGACCAGGTCCAGACCAGGTCAGCATGCGCATCCAGGCTGAGCGGCAATATAGCATGATCAGGAGCTTGTTTTGTGTAGAATTGTGCATGTATACATTTTTCATGTTGTTGTTGTTGTCTTGAATTTGTTCTTCATCCTGGAAGTTTCACAGGTGACTGTGACTCTAGTCTGAGAAACTCATCAAACCCAAACATAAAGGATGGTGCAGTCTCCTGGAACTGAGGCTTCAGTTGTGAAGACTTTGGGATCTTAGTTGTTGTTCAACATTGTATGAAACATTTTGCCTTCAAGAGTTGGAAGAAAATGTTCATAAATAGGACCTGTGTGATGGTGCTTCGTTGAGCTTTCAAACTACACCGGAGAAGAAACCTCAGAACTGGTAACTACTCTGCTTGCCAGCATTTCTAAACCTACTTTACCCTACTGTGGGTTACAGAGGCATAAGTATAGGCTAAACTGAGAAAGCAAAGAAATTGTCTCCCCTAACATAAATAATCTTTTCAAATCAACATCAAAACTGAACTCTTCCAGCTCATAATTGATCATTTTCACTGTTAGAATAAAAACAACATATTTTATTTGGTCTAGGTCAAAAGAAAAAATTCAACTTGGAAACCATGAACTATTCTGGTTCAACTGTTAAAAAAAAAAAGAGAACTTAAACTTTCATGAATATGATATTGATTTTACTGATTTTGAACTTACCGGGAAAACTAAGCTGGCGTGTCAGAAAGTGTTTTATTTGAAAATTCTTTGATTGGATCTGACACAGGGATGTCTATGTACCATGCACATAGAAACTCATTATATGTATTACTCTTGCTTTTACATTTATGAGGAGCACAGTTTCTGTACACAATTTCTGTATACAATCTTTCAGAGGTGAGAGCTGATTGAATTACAAATTTGAAGGAAGCTGCCTGGGAACACAACTACAATCAAGAATCACACTTCTGGTTTATACAATCTGCCTACAATCAGTGATGTAACTAGATCATAGTGTGACCAAAGAAACTTCACCTGATTATTCTAGGTCTGTGCTGAAAAGTGCAAATACAGAATGAGTAAATATGAATTATTTTAATGTTATTGATTTTTATTCATCCATTCTTGGGAGATTTTCTTCAGAACAAAACAAATATCTGTTTTATCCTGATTGCCAGAGGCCTGTCTTTCACTGAGCTCTACATGCTTACCAGATTCTTATGCATCATCCTTGTACAAAATTCACCACATATGAGGAACAGAATATGAATTAAGATAATTCATATTTAAGAATGAGCATGAGCATACAGATTACTCATAAGTGCCAATGCTTAGATATGCTTAATGATAGTAGTCTCTTATGTAACATCTTTCAGATATTTTTAAGTGACTTTTTGTTCATAGCTCACTGCCGGTTAAAAAAAATAAAAGTAGAGAGGAACTAGGCAATGCTTATTGAGAGACTGGGTRTCCAATACCTTCATACTTCAAGGAGGTTTAGCCTGATATGTACATATACAGCATGATACACATACACACACATGCATATATATATATGCACGTATATATATATATATGATGTATTACATCTTAATATACCTGACAATTTAAATATACCCATGAATGACAATCCCATCAAAACACCTACAGCAATCAATTAATGTACTTCCAAAAAGACTTTATGCATCTTTCTATGATTTAACAGACCACTTTCTTTCAAAGGCAAGAGCTCCCTCTAGATAACAGTCGGGGGTATTTTCCCAGGCTGAATTTTAAAGTGAACATAAAACAAAACAGTATGAAGTCAGTAAATGTAGGAAGCACCAAAGAACAGTTGTCACAGTTCTAAAGAGACATGCAACTCATCTGCCAGACTTATGTTAATAATAAATAAGTTGTTTAGGGAAAAAAAAAAAAGTAAACTTTAACACCTGTAGCATCATGAAGTGATTTTTATCGTATGAGATTGAGTTATATGGGTCATCTCCCGAAATTAAAAGCAATAGCTTATCAGCTCCCTTTGTACTCAAGTTTCTGTACAGAAACAGAGATATGACTTGTCCCTCCCTAAGCCTTTTTCTCGACTTAGCATTGAAATGCTCAAGTTGGAAGACAGTAGTCAGCTTGGGGTGATAGAGTGCAATAATCTTGGGAACAATAGTAGTTAAAACACTTACAATAATTATAGAATATGACCTACAAGAAAAAAAATGGAAGACATTTGGGTTATTTAACCAGAAGAGATGGAGATTGAGAAGAAATATGACATCAAAGACTGTTGTGAAGAACGAGAAGACAATCTGTTCTTCATATTAGAGGATGGGATAAAAGAAATAGGTTTAAAGTGCCCAGAGCAGCAGGTTTGGAGCAGACATAAGTTGTCAAATTCGATCTTGAAGACTTCCAGCAATGTCTGGCAGTTCTTTGATACAGCTGCTTCTGCCCAGTGGAAGGGACTGGTTTGCTAGACAACCTTTGCCTCCCTTGCTCCAGTATTCTAGGGGCTCTCTTGTACACCTCATACAGCTCTTGCTGCCTGTACTCTTGTTTAAAAGTCAACATGAATTAATTCTTTGAGGCAGCATAACATGCTTTTCCAGAATAAATTTATGACTCACTGAAATTTCTGGATTCTTTAGGGAGAAATATCACATGATCACTGAAACTTTGGGCAACTTGCATATTAATCCTTAGCACAGAATGTTGTATTTATCTCTAATAGAGGCCTTTCTTCCTCAGGCCATTGCTTGAATATTTTCAAGGTCATTTTGAACTCTATATATGTCTTTCCCAGTTTTACATTGCAATTTTAAATACTATTCCTTATCCGTTACTGTTACTATCTCCCCTTCCTTTTTTCACTACCTCACTAATACTTCAGGAGATGCCAACTATCAAGCTTGTAAGTTCTCAAGAGAAGGATCATAAGACTCACTCAATTTTCTAACACTACCTATTTCTTCCCATATTTGATACTGAAATCTTGCCCCTTAGCAGTCCTACTCATTGCAGAAGCCTTCTTAATTCATTTTATTTTGTTGATGAAAACATGAAATAAAAGGCTGAAAAATTTAATCTTCTTAGTACTTTTATCAGTAACTTTTCCTTTCCCCATTTCTTGGCAGGGAAGGGGTGAAATAATATATTTTGGATATGATATTGTTTACTAGTTCCATCTCAGTTTACACAACTAGGAAAATTCCAGTGCACTCTTCAGTCCTGACATACTTTTACCAGAAAACAGCAGTTTCCAGAAACCAATATGACTGAGAAAAAGTATTAATATCAAATTACAGGATGGTTTGGGGGAATTCTAGACAAACGAGGATTAAAGCAACCATCAACAATAAATTCACATAGAGATTTCCATGTCTGCATAACTCCACTGAACCTGAATGAATTATAGAAAATGATTTCATATCCAAAATTATTTTGTTATTCGATTGAGATCGAATTTTCATTTTGCAACACAGAACAAAATTCAAGAGCTGTTCACCTTTTTGATAGAATATTTCATAATTTKCTGGGACTTTTGCAGCACTTTCTATAAAAAGGAAAATCCCATGGTAAGACTGAAATTTTTACTCATGTTTAGGAATAAAAATTCACTTTTTCAGAAAGTCTCCTAAACACTAAAATTAAAATGTTTTTAGCAATACTGTCAAAATATTTGCTCACTTCAGCAATGATTGTTAACCTTTTTCCAAAATGTTTATGGTCTTATTTTACAACTGTATATATGGGAACCTCTACTCATATTTAGCTATAGAAGAAGAGTTATAGCTGCAGAAGGTATTTTTGACCCTATTTATGAACCCCCGTAGATTCTAGCTTGAGAAATAGTCCATTAGGAATATTCGCTGAAAGCACTTCAGTGAGGAACTAAAAATATTATGTTCAAGTAACTTTTGGAGATGTTTTTCAAGCTTAAATGCAGAGATCAAGCCACCTCTGTCTTGCACATATGCAAACTGTACACATAAACTAAGCTTGTTAGTTGGTTCAAAAAAAATTATTTTCTTAGCCAAAAGAAAGGATTGGCAAAACACCCCGAGCACAAGTATATTGCTTTGTTTAATAGACAGCAGGAGTGTACTGACATGCAAGCCAGCAATTACAATACAAAATATTCACATGCCTGCCAAAGAATGATGTCAGTTCCAGGCTATGGTGTTTGGTACATATCAAAATACCCTTGCTCCTAGAAACAGAGGCATATATATGTGAGCTGTATATGAATTTCCAAACTTAATAAGGCCACACACCTTGAAAATGGATCATTTAATGGTCAACATCAGAGAATACATTTATCTGCAGTAAGATTCCTTTTTAGATACTAAACATAGGTTAATGTGTAGCCTTTTTTATTTGGTCTTAGACATCTGGAAAAGATTAATAACTATTTAGTTTTCCATTCTTTTAAAATGTCCTTCTTCTTTAAGTAAAGAGCTTAAACCAAGTTATACAATAGAGGAAATATTTTAACAGTCTTACTTTATTAATAGGACATATCTTTCTTGTTATGTACTGAGTTAAAGACAGAGGGAATTCCTTCTGTATCAATAACCTGAAAAGATTAAAAGATTAAAGAACTATGAGGAACCATCAGGTTCCATTGTCGCTGAAGAATCCCCAGGAAACTGCATTGAATTTAAACTAGGATTTTTAAAATTAAGTCCTCTATTTTTCCTCTGTTTCTTAGCAGAGTCCAAATTTTTATTTGTTCTTTCCTCAGTTTTCTGAGCAAGGCCGACTTTTATGTCTCTTGAATAGATAATCACAGCTTAATACCCAGAGATTTCACAGATACAGTTTTGATATCATGGGAGAAAACCAAAGCCTACTTCAATCTTTGGAGATATTTCTTTACATTTAATGGGATTTGAATCTGGCCTGTAAAAAATACATGAGTAGTTTCTGTATAAGTAATTTCAGTTGCCTTGAAACTGGCTTCACACATCTGTGATTGAGAGATCATAGGGAGGAATCAGAAATCAGTTCCTACAAGAGACAATGAGCTGTAGACTTAAGACAAACACAATCTAAAATGCAGCAACTTAGTAAAAAGTCATAATTGACTATGAATAACTTCCTTTTCCTCCCACACACCCAGAAGCTGAGAAAATATTGAAGGAAAGAAGAGAAATTCCCATCCTTTTCACTTGAACATAGAGCCAAACCTTGGGAATCAGTTTTGCCTGCCTGCCCCTTTTCTCCTTCCTTCCAGTGGAAAAAAATGCTGTGAGCACCTCCTATGGAAAACTGGTGAGCATGAATCATTGTGTTGATGAATAATTCTCTTCTTAAAACATTTCCAAATTCTTGCCAGCTCTGTGTTTCTTTCACCTTTATGCCTGGAGCAATTCCTGTACCTATGAGAGAGAAGGAAAGAATTGTGTTAGTTCTGTGGGTGAGTTGTAAAGGAGATAGTACTAGAGTTGGTAAAATCAGAGACCACACTCCTGAGTAGCTTCTGCAATGACTTAGGAACCAAGTTGGATATATTCAAAATATCTTATCCTAAAAAGGAAGCAGGTTATTCCCCTCTCTGACACAGAAGAGTTTTCACAGAGGCTGAGCTCACAAATAGTATTGCTATCTTCTACCTTCCTTCTCCTCTTGTATTACTTGTATTAGTATTCTTAGCTGAAGCATTGCACTTAATAGTCAACTTCAGGTTGTGTTGTAAGTCATATAAAATAAATGGGGGGTTTTCAAACACAGGATCTTGACACAACTTGTAAAAATAGAACTGGCACTTCCTAAAAGCTTTGGCTGAGCATCTCTTTCCTAAAAGGCTTTGTAGGCAATTACGCTGTGGAACTAAGTATGGAAATATCCACAATAGCGGTTGCAGCTGTGCAGGTCTGTCTGAATCCGGTTCACATGGAAATTTGCTGACTTGTTTCTTGAGGAGCTTCATTCACACGCCTCAAGGCAAAAATGAGTAAACAGTGACATCAAAGTCACTTATTCATGAGCATCATCATGACATATTCTGCATGCTCCAGTAAGAGAAGAGAGCTGGGATTCAGGCTATCTATGGAAAAGGGAAGCCTGTGAAAGGCCTAGAGATCTGGGTCAGCTCCTATAAAAATGGTTGACTAACTCTTGAGCCTTCTGTTTGTGTTGAGGATGTGTGGGACTGCTCATTGGGACATGCTGGAACTGACAGTAACTCCTAAGAGAAGTTGCACTTCTGAGAAGCCGTGAAGATTATGTAGATTTTCCAAGGATCTTTTCTTCCTTCTCAGGAAAAGGAACATCTTTTCAACCCTGACAAGTCCTCTTTGTGCTTTACCTACACCAGATTTCTTATGGTTTTACAGAATCCCACAGTGGGAAGAAGTCACATCTATACTAGAAAGTTAAACCATGGCAAGGCATATTCACAGGTACCAGTAAAAAACCATGCAGTTAAACTATAAGAGCAGCCCTTGACATTTAGATCTATCCGATCTAAAGTCCGAACACAGGATATTTAGGCTGCTCTCCTAGGAACAGCAGTAAAGATATTTGTTTTATTACAGCTAAGGTAAATAATACTAGTAATTGAAGAACACTTTGTTTTCCYGTTGACAAACGATTAATGACTATGCACAATACAACAGGAAGTGATATTTAAAATTCTGTACCAACACATGCCAGGTGTCCTACTKCATATGATGGAAAAGAAAAAAGCAGATTTAAGCAAAATATATATTTCTCAGATTACCTCAGCTCTACAATAGACAAAAGGTAATGATGAATACTTATGAAAACATGCAACAGACTATTCAGCATTCCTGAACTTTCAGGTACTGACAATACATAATGAGTAAGAGAGAAAATCAGAACATACAGGCTTTTTTTTTCCTCAACTGAACACCAATTTCCTGGCTCTGGGTACCAGCATCTCTAAGGCAATCCATATTGACATCAAAAGGAAGAACAGTGAAGTCAGAGAAATTTGCTGTCAATCAGCTGCCTTTATATAAACGAACTGTGCAAAAATACATGACACGACACAAAAAAACACACGAGTCCGCAACAACTGCTCCTAGGAATAGACTTGCAGAACACTGAGATAAGCTTCACTCAGTTTTAGGACCACATAAGATGCTCTGTTTTAAGTTTGATTGCTTATTTAGAAAGCTATACAAAATTAGGAAAGATATCATTTGTATAAGTATGTGCACTGCATCTTAGGATCCAATGCTTACTACCTCCTATATCTTTACATACACGGGTAAGGGGAAATGCCTATGCAAGTCCCAATAAACTGCAAATTCACAGCGACTTTTTACTTAAATGGCTGAGGAGAAAAGGCCAGGATCACTTCCAGCCATCAAGATTGCTGCATCCCAATGAAATACCTTAATCCCATGGCCATGCACACTTCCTGAACTTTGAATTCTAGCCACTTCACATTATAATTCTGTATCTCAGCACAGGTGACAGAAGACATTCCCACCATTTGTGTGTAACAACAGAGATGATACTAGATACATTTTCTTTTTGACATTCTAATCCTGGATTAAGCTTTGCAGTTTAATTGTCTGATAGATAGATTTGCCAAAAATACCAAGCATATASGGTTTACTGCTGAACAGCAAAGAGTATTTAAAGAAATGTTAAGCCTTTCCAAAAGACTGAAGAATATAAGTTTAAAATGAAGGATCATGGGGGCTTATACTTCATGTGATAGAAAGGAATGGGTGCCAGATATTTCCACCAACTCAGATATACATTCAAATAACTCCCTTCATAATAAAAAATGCCATTAATGATGAGGTCACATAATATTTAAGCTCAGATGCATAGCCACATTTTTACTGAAAAATATGCAAAAAGAAAAATTCTGCCGAAACATGCTGCACAGTAGATAGTTTGATGAATGATAGGAATTGTTTTCTCTGGATCAATGAGATTGATTTCCCCTCCTTTCACCCCCCTCATTTTTGCTAGGTCTTACAAATGCTATCCTTTCTAACCTGAGAAGATATGCATTCTGAGAGTGCCTCTTTTCCTCCTCCCCAAAGCAATAATAAAATATGTATTTAAATTAAGGAGAAAAACCCCACAATTTCAAAGGATGCTGATCCTGCTCTATCAGAGTTAGAGAAGAGCATGGTGATCATATCTTGAGAATGGTATTTGCTTTAAAAGGAGAAAAGAAACTCACAGTTATGATTTAATTTTACAGTTTATTATATGATTAGAACGTTCTTATCTAGTCTAGCATTCTTATCAGTTAATCTATTTTATTTACTTTCAAAATATATTGTATTTCAGCTCAAATTTATTATGTAAGTTTCTATATTGCTATAAGTTTGCTTTTGCTTATATATTGCTTTTATTATGGAAGTTTCTATATAAGCTGTGGAATTTTACTTCCTATCATTCAAAGTTGAGTCTGCTTAACATTTCTGGTGCTCTGAGTGCTCATTTCATAAATTCTATAATCTGCAAGTCTCCTAGCAGATTATTGATTCTGCTGTTTCTGGGAGTATTTTTTTCTGTCATGAAAGGCTCCTCCACATTAATATTTAAAATAACATTGGCTATTTTTATGATACGCCAACCAATTTTAAAGTTTTGAACTAGTTAATTATATTAGATCTTAATTATATTTTTCACTATTCATACTGTCTACTTAGTGTAATATTAATCTATGATAAACAATGTTTGCATTAATTGCTGATGTGAGATAGGTTGTAAACATGGATAGAACATTTGTTATTCATCTCAGTTGAATTTAAGAAATAAGGGCTCATATAAAATGTTCACTTATATAATGGTACATGAATCCAGGACTCCTCCAGGAATGTAATAAACAAACAGATTATATAGGTGAAAATTGGAAAGTACAATACACCCCTTACAGCCAAAAAAATCTGTTCTAAACCAGACGGAGGCAGGAATCACATTTATATTCCAATAAGCTTTTTTTTTTTTGCCATAGTTAAGACTTATGTCTCCCCAATTTACAGCTCAGAGCTAGATTGCTGGGCAAAAGAATTGAAATGCTCTATTTTAGTCCCCTCCCACCTATATTTGATTTTAGATGTCCTTGTGCTACCATCACTGCTATTATATTGAAATGTTTGGACTGTTATTTTGGTTACTGCTGTAGCTGTGACTTATTACTGCTGGCCTCAAGCCATGAAGTGATGGAAAATGCAGGGGTGGCACCTTTCACTTGAACAGACTTCCATGGGCCAGACATTCAGCAGAATGTCGATAGCAGTCATTGCTCTTCTAAAGCCAACACTGTGCTGATATTTCTGGCTCAAAGATTTTCCTRCTGCTCATCCATACAAATATTCTTTGTGTATCTAAACTCATTAACATAAACACTTGTCAGTCTGTTGCTTGTATATGGGCATTCTAATTAAATACTGGTTGTGCTTTATTCTCTTTCCATATTTTTTCTAGGTTCAAAGTCCAACTGTAAATATTTCTTATTTCTAGTCTGTTGTTTTTACAGTTTTATTGGTTTTCCCCTTTATCTGTCTCATGGCCAAACCAATATTCATAAAATGAAAATGCTACTTTGGAAGATTGAAAAGCATTTGAAATAGACATATGAATATAAAAGAGTTTCTTCAAATGTTCAAGACAAAAACCTTAAAGTTCAGTTAAAGCTTATGTACATATTCATAAGTATTAATATGCACAGATCCTTGGATGCAGAACAACTCCTACTGAAATGTAAAGGAAATATCAGGGTGCTAGTTCAGTAATTTTTTGTTAAATGTATTAGCCTCTTTAGAAGGTTTTAGATTTTGTTTTATTCCTTCCTTCCCACACATGTCATTTACTCATTGTCGACAAAAGGCAGGCACAGGGAACAGTATTCTTCTTTTCCCCATAAAAGAAATTCTGTTAACAATAATTCTTGATTCTGAAAATAATAATATTCCTATTCGTTGTGAAAACTGTTAAAGTAATGGTCTTGACTGGGTCACTGATGCTCAAAGGGAGAATTTTATATAAAGAATATTAATTTAGTATATATACATTCTTATTGCTTTCTTCATCAGCACTATGAACCTCCAAGATGTTCAGTTCTCAACTTGCAAGTGCAGGGAAAATATGCTTTTATCTATAGAAAAATAGGGTGTTGTCTGGCAAAGCTGAATAATTCACTGATGATCAGTCTTGGCTACAGTGATGAATATCTATCATTTTCCCTTAATAATTGTGTTTAAAGAATCTGCTTTTGATGATTTACATCTAAAAAGAACTGGATCATTTTCTCTCATTAATGATAGACAACAGCAGTTTGAAGTATTTTTCTATTGCTTCACTGAGTTTTACTCTTGTCTGAGATTATAGGTACTCTGTTCATACACCTTCAGCAAAATTCCCCTTTCTTCAGGGGGGGTTTTCACATGACTAAGATAAACACCGGTGAATCAGAGTTCTTCTCATCAGTTTATCTAGTTAATAAGGTATAATCTGTCTATAAAGGAAGTATTTTAATTATATAGATGCTGAACTTCAAGCCATGTCTTTCCTACATTCATTGTTACATTTGGATACTTTTACTTTTTTTTTTTCATCTTCTTTCAAAGTAGCTTATTTTCTAAAGAGAAAAAAAAATATTCTATATGGCCATCAAGGTTAGATAATTAGAGGTTTCTGTTAAGTACTGTTTCTCTTATGCCATTTTAAAACCCTCAGATAGATATAATTCCCTCACAGAACTAACCCTCCACTTTCCTAGCTAAGCTGGTTTATCATTTTCTGTCCTCTGTGAGTAACAAATTCAGCAGAATTAACCACCTTTCCAGAACATAAGTCCAAATATTTAGAAAAAAAAAGAGAAATACTTCCGTGTCATCAGATATTTTGACAATTTTATCCTTTTAACTGGCAAATAAAAGACATTGAGACACGGGGACAAGACAAAAGACACAGGGAGAAGACTTCTGTTTCTCTAGAAAATATACTTTGAAGTCACAGCAACATTTAGGCCTTGCATGTTTTTGTATTTATTGTAAATGTGATGAAAACATACTGTTTTATTGTCTTTTTTTTTAATCAAACATTTATAAAAATTAGAAAAGATCTTTGACTCTCTCATGAGAGATAGCTGCTCTTGCAGAGCCTATATGACTGAGTTCCTTACCAAATATTAATGAAGGAAGTTCTGCCTCAATTTTGCAATCTTATTTTTTCCTTTAAACTAAAAAGATGTGCACCTCTTAATTTTAAGTACTCTGGCCTTAATTCAAGGAGGTCCTTAACATGTACTTTGCTTAAGTAGGTACTTACAGGCCTTCTCAAATAGGACACTTCCCTGAATGATTAAGCATATGCCAAAATAAAGCTAGACATGTAAGCTAGAATAATGTATTTGGTGTAACTTTTCAGTAGAGTGCATGGAATGAATAGAACATTCTTATTTTTTGGCACACCAAGACCAACTCAAATTCCATAGCTGAACACCTGAGGACAGAACTTCTTTGCTTTTTTCCATCAGATCTTCTCCTAAGGGATTTTTTTTCTGGACATTCCTCATCTCTTACTTTTTTTCCCACAGCACAGCAACAGGCAAACCTCCATTAGACTGACTGACTTGTTCCCCCAAACATGCATTCTCTCATGCTTCTGAATCCAAAGCCTTGTGAGGCATAGTGTTAGCTGCAGAGCCAGAGATGTAAGTATGAACTGAAGAGAGGATGATGAAAGAGCTAAATTTTGATAAAAAGAAATGATTATAACGTTCAGTCTTCACAGGCTAGTTGTTCTAAGCTCAGCCATGCAGCACTGAATGTTTGTAAGATCCAATTAGATACTCTTAGGCTGACACTGGATAGTGCTACAATCCTTTCTTTGTTCACTATACATTATTATTTAAAGCTTTTTTAACAATTTACAAGCAGAAATAGAAGACTATGAAGAATTAGATTTTCATTTTTTTTTAACCTCTTTTCTGGAAATATGCAAATTTTGGTTTCTGCAGAGATATTTCATTTGTGATCTTTCTTTAAACTATAAATGGAGTACAATATTTTCAATTGCTTTGCCTGTTGACTCAGAATCACAGAATACTTAAGTTTCAAAGGGACCTCTGGAGATGATCTGATCCAAACCTTTTGTTCAAGCAGGGTCACCTAGAGCAGGCTGTACAACGTCCAGTTGGATTTTGAGTATTAGCAAGGATGGAGACTCTATAACTTGTTCCTATGCTCAGTCACACTTAGAGTAAAATATATTTTTATTATATTCAGATGTAATGCCCTGTGCTCCACTTTGTACCTGTAGCTACTTGCCTTGTCTATAGACACCACTGAGAAGATTTTGCCTCCTTGCAACTCATGTATAATAAAAATCCATATGCCTACACAAAACTATTCAGTGATTCTATAGATAGGCAATATCTTACTTCCAGCAAACTAAACGAAAAAAAATCTCCCAGTAATTTTAATTGCATTGGCACAAACAGCTCCCAGTAAGGAAGGGATTTGGTTACATGAATGAAGTTTAGAAAAAGGTCCAAAATTATATTTGTAAAGATACTATTAGCTTTAATTATTGATTTGATTAAAGGTAGTCTGGCAAAATAAGGAACCAATACTATTCTTCAGCTCTTCATCTGGAAAAGTTGCTTGAGCAAAAACTTGGTAATCATCTAAATCAGAGTGATTTTAATGTTACATTTCCAAATGAGAGCATGTATCAATCTTCAAGTATTAAAAGCATGCAATGACTGAGATGTTTAATAACCCATTATGATTTTACATTCCAATTTTTATCCTCTTAACCAGCTATGATTTTTATCTTTTAAACTCTTTAAAGATTCATCACTTTTTTTTAAAGAATAAGGTTGAAAACAATATGTAAAAATAAAATACAGGGGGAAAAGAAACAGATGGCAATCTCTAGCAAAAGCATAATCCAGAAAAATATCATAACAATGAAAAATAGCCCCAATTCCTTATTAAATCTTTCATGATTATTAGTCAGATAATTTCTCTTGAGATCAGCTTAATTTACTTTGCCAATAGTTTCCTTAATCATTATAATTTATAAATCATTCTGTTTTAGGAAGTCATATTCTATGGGGTACATTTTTGATAAGTAATTTTTATTGGCAGCAATTAATTCATGATATTCTCAGAGTATTTATTAGAACACAGTTTCAACACTTTAATCAGAAGAAGTGTAAACTGAAATGAAATTTTGCTCAAGAGTAGCATCTTCCCACATCGCTATCTACTGATCTAAGTCACATTCTTGCTGTGAGGTTTATATGGCTAGGTCCCTATAAAAAACACTCATTTGACTTTAAAGGAGCAAAAGAAGTGGATATTATCCCAACAGTGTTACTTATTGGTAAAAGATTAAAAAAAAAAAAAAAGTATTTATCATTTGAAATACCTGTTTTGATTCTCTCATAAGACCCTTTCCATTATAGTTAATAAATTACCTAGATTCTGCTGTGCTTTAGTAAAAATCTATGACAGTTCTACTCAAAAAAGTTTAAAAGAAAAGTATATGTCTTCATTACTTGGATGATCCACATGATCCACCCATAGCTTGCTTTAGAAAAGTATGAAAAAATATGTGAAAGAAAAGGAGGGGTTGAGATGGCTCACACACTGCCTCCCCATTCTAAGCATGAATAGTTTGTAATGCAATTAAATTTGCATTTAATTGCATAGTGATTGTGCATAGATATTTTAATCTATTTGAACAATCTGAAGCTTTACAGGTTGTAGTCTTCCTTCACTATATTTCTCTCTTAGAAATCATCTTCACAACATCTTTGGGAAGCTGTATAAATACCACTGAACCAAGTTGATCCTACTCTTGCTGCTTCCAAATTTACTTCTTAAAAGTCACACATGGCTGATGCCTCACAGCAACCTGAGAGGAATAGCTGCTCGTTAAAGCTGATGGTGCTTTCAAAGAAGGCCAGGACCAAGAGACTAAGCTCCTCAAGCAGTGAAGACCACATGTGTTTGTCTAACACAGTCACATCTACACTGCCAGAAGGACTACCACCATACTCTGGAGATAAGAGATAGACTTACTGCTTGTGAATGGTCAGCTCATGTAAGTGCACCTCGGTCCACCTAGTCTCCCCTCCATTCATCAGCACTCTGAGGATGAACAGTGTTTGCATCTGTTTTGCTCTTTGAGGAGACAGGCACCAGGCCTTCCCTATATGTCAGGCGTGTGTCCAGGTCACAGACAGCTCAGGTTCCTGTTCTCCACTAGCGCACTGAATATTCTTACTCTGATGGTGTTTGCTTAAAAGGACTTGCCTTTGTCACTTCCTGCATTTTCTCCCCTCTGATGCCATCATCATCAGCGGCTTCTTCCCATGTGGGATTTATAAACCCGGTGACACTGACCGCAATAAATCAGACCTTGACATGTACCACATGCTACTATAGATGGGGGAAGATAGACAGGATGGCTTTACATTTATATCTAATCAAAGGCTTTTACTGTGCAAGACCTGGCTTGTAAAAGACTACTTCCAAAGATAAGACCAGCTCAGAATTATTAAACTGAGTTCTCCATAGAGTGACTTCCCTGACATATGTATATCAAATAATTGAAGTTAATGTAAAAACTGACTGTGTAGTGTATGAAGTAGTCCACACAGCTAGGGGGAGATGCAAGAACAAGGGAAGGGTGAGGAAATGGATGTTTGGATAACAAGGTAAGGAAAGGTCAGGATCCTAACAGGACAGACTAGGAATCCTAAAGCACTTGTCTCTCTGCAGTATCGTCTCACTGTGCTTCACTGCAGTATTTGCTTGGAAAGGGAGGCGGAACATAAGAGGAGGAGTTCAGTATGAAAAAGCAAGACTATTGTAGTGCTATATATCACAACATCATAGACAGTAAATAAAGCAAAGAAAAATGTATGCCTAAGATACAAAACATATCTTAATTGGTAGAGTAACAGACAGAAATGACTCATGAAAAAATTCTGCTTACTTTATTGCTAGAAATTTATTCTCCAGCATTCCAAAATAACTTAAGTTTTAGAGAATACAGAGAACTAGAAAAGAAAGTTAATCACCATTTACTTCCCTTTCTACTGCCTGTATGGTTAAAGCTTTACCCAATGCATAATAATTTATTCAGCTTTTCTTTACATTCTTTAAATATTAGGATCCTAGTTTTTATCACAGTTTAGCTGGAACACTATAAATTTTGCTAGTGAATTTTGCTGATATTTCAATTTCAAATGCATCTGATTATCAGAAACTTGTTTTGGACAGTTCTGCTTGTCTAAGTCTAAAGTTTGATCCTCTTGGTTACCATATATCATTAGAAGATATTCATCTCTGTAACCGCTGTACAAGCTCTCCATGTTTTGCTTTGGATGCCCTAGACAATGTGCTGCAGGAGGTAAAATACTTTGTAAGATGTCCCAAGATCCTATAAATGTATACATTTGTATACATATATGTATAAATGTATACATTAACATATTTAACATACGTGTAGATTAGGAATGCCCAATCTTAAGGAAAGTGGGCAAATCCAGCCCACAATTGGAAACTGGGAAATCCAACCACCTTGAATCACACTTAATTCAACTCATGTTGAGATAAAAGGTAAATAAAATAGATGTCCTTATAGAGAATAAAGAAACATACATTTATGTATTTACAGATATACATGCATTTAAAAAGACAAGTGAAAAAAAAAAAAAACCAGACTTAATCAACTTTACCGTATTGACAAGGCAGATTCAAGCATTTAGTTTTCATATGTATCTTCTTCCTCAGCTTGCATTCATGAAAAGGAACTCTGTCAAAGAGTCTCTCATTGGGTGATGCATATTTTCTGCCTTTAAGCAATTTTTCTCTAGGGGATTCAAGCAAATTTGAACTTTTTCCCTGAATATTTTCATATTTCCCTGAATATTTTTTCCCTGTCTCTTTATTTTGCACGCTCAAGTACTTTCTTAACTGCAGCAAGTATTTTTTCATTTACTCATTTATGCAAGATATATCTCTGTCGTACCAATTACTATCTGTAATCAGCTGGCTGATTAACACTTTAAGGAACAAGACCATTACTTGGTCTTGTCCCTTAAAAAAAAAAAAAAAAAGAAAGAAAAAGCAGAATGCCTCTGAGATCCTGTAATATTTCATCAAATTAAACTTTCAAGGCATAATTTTCTTCATGATGAAGCCAGTATCCTAGGGTCAATATGATTTTACGGATAGAGTATTTGAAATTTAAATCTATAATGATCATGTGCAGTAGAATTCACCATGCATGTTGCTTTAATTTTAGGCATTTACTACATTTATAAAATGAGGTGTGGAAAAAATAGTTTTATACCTTTTTGAGGCAAGCTGCTAATTAGACAASGGGATAGAAGCTTAGAGTTTTTGATTTTGCACCTGCTGTGAATGTGATAGGAGTAATGAAATTCTAATTCAAAATGAATAAAAGATATATTCAATAAATACTTTCCAGTAAAAAAAAAAAAAAAACAAAAAAGTGATGTTTATGGACAATCCTCTTTTCAGTAAATCATATTTGACGCAGGATAGCTCTGTTAAGCTTGCGCCTAGCCTCCATTCTCAATGTGTTCCATGCTGAGAAAATATCTTCATTCTTCTTTCTGATCTGCTTTTTGTGATTGGGAAACATTTCCTCCGAACTTCAGTAACATTGATATTTTGTTATTCAGAAGCTCATCTACTGCTTACAAAAATTTGATGCACCAAGGAAACTGCTGAGTATTAGACTCCTTGTACATCCTTGTCTTTCTGTATTTATATATCAGTATTTATATAATAGTTGATTTGAAAGCTTTCAGGGATAACTGTCTTCTTTTTTGTTTGTTCGTTTTGGGTATTTGTTGTTTTTTTTTTTTTCTTTTTTTGTCCTGTGTTTAAGAAGCATTACCAGACAGTAGTAATTAGAGATTAGGGCTTTGAGCACTTGAGCAATAATAACTACTTCAGCAATACCTTATTTAAAAGCTAATGAAAAGTTAGTGGACATCTGTATAAAACTGCTAGACAAGTGTTGGCAAGCCTTTTGATGTATGTGCTTTCTTTTGTATTAAGTTTCCGTCTGTCATCTCTGGTCCTCCGAGTGTCAACCAATCTTTGGGTCATTGCAGGGGCAAAGAGCTGTGAGGCATTGTGCTCTTTGCCCTTGGGAATTATGGACTTCCATGTCTGAGCTGGAAAGGGCAGGCCTTTTGGATGCCTTTTGGCGGCCGCAGAGAAAGGAAGCGAAGGCAGTAAGCAAGGCATGCTCATGATGGGTCTTTAGAGATTTTAGTAGTTAAACTAGCCACACCTAGCAGACACTGTACTTGTTCCTATAAGCCATCTGAAGGTTATATATGTAGAACGAGAGAGAAAGGGAGACCTTAGATTGCTTTTCAGTATTGTCCAAACAGACATGCTACAGAGACAACCATAACTTCTTGAAAATGCCCTCACTTAAAATATTTGATGCATTACAAGGAAACAGATATGAATATTTCAAAGATATACTCTACAGACTTGTATTATAGTTGTATGAATACACTGTTAAGATTTGTGGATATTAAATAAACATAAATATCTAGTTAGATCTATTATGACTGCGGCCAATAAATATATTTCATCACTATGGTTGCAAAAATAAATACTAGCTCCAGAAATACAGTTAACTGGAGACAAGGAAGATGGAAACAGTTATTTACTATATTGAACAATCCTTTGATGAAAGACTGGCCACTGAACAGACATGAGAAAACATTGATATAAAGTATTTTTAGGAGCTGGATGGCAATGTTAATTCTGCTTCACAAACTATTTTAGTAGTCTACATGTGATTGCAAATTTCTCTGAATTTCCAAAGAGGAAGAGAGCCCCAGCACTGCCAATTCAAGTTTAGGGCTTGGATAGGGGCCAAGGAACAGAAATTTTGGTGCTTGCTTTGGAGTCGTATCTCAGAGGAGATCAACGAAACCTGAGAGAGAAAAGGATAGGAGATTCTGAGGAAAGACAGCCATTGATTTGACCTTCAGTGTCTGGGGTGGATCTTGCTTTGTAGGAAAACCTTACTTAACTTTCCTCTGTTTCAATCTATGCAGGAAAATAGCTTGCATTACTGACACACATATATTTAATAGATAATAATTTGTTTTAGCAATAAAATAAACATAAAAAGAGGGGAAAAAGATACAACATACTTAAAAATAATTGTGGTGAAATGTTTTTGATTAGTCTTTTCTCATTAATGTTTTTTATGGATATCCACTTCTACTCTGTAAGAACAGAAACGTACTCATGTCCCAGACCTGAATGCTTAGTCACTTGGGGATGGAGGGTTAGGGAAAACTGTGAGATAAGAGTCTGCTAGAACAGAGACTTGCCCCTTTTGAAGTTGTTTTTTACCTCAGACACCCATTTAACAACTACAGAGCAGAAGGTGTGTGAGCTGGGTATATCTGCTGATTCACTTCTCTGTCCAACTCTGGGACAAGCTACTTGGAGTAGCTTGAAGTGCCCAAAGCAAACTCCTGCAGCCATCAACTTCACAGCTGTTCTGCAAGACAACTGCTGCTACAAATCTCTAGTAAGATGCCCAATGTCTGGTTTCACTCTACTATCCAGGTGCTGGATCTGCAAATTGGATCTTATTTCTCTAAGTAGACTCAAGATTCTATTTTTATGGAGCTTATGATTTCTGGAACTGCAAAAAGATTGTTCATATTGCCAATAGTCAGCACTGGTCTGAATTAAAAGATAATTGAAAATACTGTGGTGAAAGAGAAATCAACAACTGATTRTCAGGGAAATCATTATTGGACATGCACGTCAAAAAAGAAAAGACAAGAACTGGGAATTCTGAGGGCCTGTTACTTGGAGAAAAGTGAAAATGCGGAAGTGGTCAAGACATCATAAAGTTAAGACTATCTGGAACCATTCTAGTTTACATTGGCCTATTTTCTTGTCAAAAGGTTTTTTCCTTCTAGAATGAATGAGAACTCCTCTCATTTCTCAGTCTGTGGGATTTGGACTGTCCCTTTTCAAAGAAAATGCTAGTTTGCATTGTGGCTGTGAAATCCTAACAGAAGGAGGGAAGTGATTTCGCAATTCTGTTTTGTTAATGAGCTGTACCTTTACAGCCAGAAGCCACCTTGATACCCAATGTAAGTTAAAGTTGTATCAAAATAGTGCTAATTCATACATTTACACACTTTATCCATTGTATATCCATTGAAACTGAGTGAGACTGGCTGGAAAACATCCCACAGAAAAACTTGCCTGGTTACTTTTACACATTCCCCACCCTGTTTTTCAGCTAGAAGATGACAGTGGATTTAGCTTGAGTTGTTCCCCTCAGTTGAAGAAATTTGCACTGATTATTTCTTCCAGGAATCATATAAAAACTGTAAATGATCCTTTTCAGACAGAATAAGATAAAGCAGATAAAATAGAGAAAATCTAGTGCAACAGAAAAAGTCAGTTCTAAAGTACTTGTGGCTAGGAAAAATGCCATCTCTCGCCTACCAGGCATTTCCTCAGAGATTTCCCAGAGCTCCAGGCAGAATGAGAGTGGTTCAGCTTTTTCGTAAGTTACAAACTGTAACAGAAAATAGTCATGGAAAAATCACATCAAAAGTAAGGAGTGCACAAACTATTTTTATGAATATGTAGTGTGAGGAAACAAAAACAGCAACTAACAAAATTATTCCCAAGTAACTTCTTCTGCACAGCAGCATCTTCAAAGAGGTAGATTGCTATATGTCTGGCACTCTTATTACTCCTGATCATTAATACTCCCAACTGCGGCATGCACCACTGTTTTCAGTAAAGCTGCATTTTTAATGCCTGAACTAGAAATCTCTACTAGTTTTAGTCACAGTATGGTGAAAAGGAAATTTTGCCACCATGGAGGCTCAGAATTTTCCATAAGCCATGGAAGAGGAGAGAAGGGTCTGGGAGCACCATGGCTGCCTCTGCACAGATCCCATCATGAGTTGTTCATGGCACCCCTTTGTGTGAATATCAGTATTTAATAACTGAAAGTGTTTTTATTAATAATTATTGGTTATTTGCAATCTGAAAGTGCAAACCCAAGAAATTTCCTATCGGCTATTCAGAGATAAGCAATTCCAACATCCATTACAGTGGCATTTACAAACTGCAGCATTGATTTTCTTGAACAGAGATAAACCATTCCATTAGATACATTTTTTTTTTTTAATGACTTTTCCCAATCACACATATGGTAGTTCATTCATATACACATACCCTGCATTATCTCAGTTATTTTCTGTTAGGGAATTGTGTCTTTTTCCTGGATATAGTCTTACTCTGTTAGCTTGTTCATCTTGGCTAACCAGTAATCTCTCGGTGAGTTATAGGTATACACTAGGGTACATCTCTATTTTTTAGTAGTATTAATAAGATTATTGTTGTCTTCTACTGTCTTATTAAAGTATCAAGCATCAACACTTCTTAAAACATAATTCCCTAAATCTCTGTATCGCTTTTGAAGCTGTATTTTTAACTGCACAATGTAGGCAATTGATGTTGATGAACACTCTTTTTCTATTAACTTTCCAAATTCAGAGCAAAGTTTTTATGAGCGTCTTTCCAGTCTCTTGAGCAAAAATAGTCTCTGGAGGAAGGCCAGACTTTCTACACGGACAGAAGCCAAAAGAGGACTAGTTGGCATAGCCCTTAAGAAGATAAATAAAATCCCACCTGCGACATTCTGAAGTGATGGGTGTGTTGCTGCTGTCCCGTATCATTTTTTTTCCCACAAAATGAGTAATTGACAAAATAATACTTGAAGCAAGGGAGCACAATATTTCATTTYATTTTATTTTATTTTATTTTATTTTATTTTATTTTATTTTATTTTATTTTATTTTATTTTATTTTATTTCATTTCATTTCATTTCATTTCATTTCATTTCATTTCTCAGCAGGAGAGGAGTGTGGATCTAGTGCAGATTTTAAGAATGAGCAAAGCACAAAATGCTCTTTTTGAAAATGAAAACCATCAAAGAAAGCCAGAAAGTAATAGAGGAATAATAATATTCACATTGATGCCAGCACAGCCAAAATGGCAATATGCTACCCGCTGCAAGTTGCACGATAACCTGTGTTACAACAGAGGGCTATTGCCTGTAAATAGTAATGATCATAATGACAATAAYAGCAATAACAATTTCATTATTTTCTATTTCAACAAGTCTAGAATTTTGAGCTGTACTTCCTTGGTGCATAAAATTACATTAACCTCGACATCTCCTTCAGGAAGTTTCAAAAAAGCCAAAACAGCAGACTTTTGTTGGTATGAATATTCTATATAAACCAAAGCACTATGTCTAGTGTTAACTACTCTGTACTTTTGTTTGTAGAGATACTGTACATTGTATCCCAAAGCAAGTTGCATAGAGAGGATAAGAATTGATTCACATACATGTACCATGCAAATCAGTGTTACAGGCAATACTTCCACCAACAGGGAATCAATACTTCCATCAGTAAGGAATTAGGGGCCTAGAAATAAATAACAGTTTTCCAGATTATAGTCACGTTTATACATTACCACACAGTCAAGAGGTAATGTTCCTAAAGCATTTTGTCTTTTTTCCCCCCTTCATTTTCATAGTCCTATATTAACCCCTACATTCACATATCAAATTCATTCATTCTTTTTAAGTAAATGGCGTACTCAATGTAATTAACTTGCATGTTGGTAGTACCCAAACACACAATAGAAAAAAATACGGCTTTCATTCTAGTTATAGACACAGCATATAATCTGTCTAGACCATCAAGTAATGTACCTTTGAAGTAAGAGTTATACACATGAGATTGCATCTCTGAAATGGAAACTCCTTGGAGAATTCTGGCCAGAGAAGGGAAAAAGCAGATTCCTTTCACACTGTCCTATTTATTTTACCCACTTATTCTTCTAAACATTCCAGAGGAAAGCTTATGACCAAGATATTGTAGACTATTGGATGTGCTTTTTTTTCCTGTATGATATTTGATGCTCAGGTACCATCTTCTTTCCTCTAACATCAGAAGAATATTCATTTTAAGAGAAAGTGCATAAATATTCACAATTAAATGTAATAGGAAACCATCACAGGCCACAGAAACAAAAGTATTTATGTAATTCAAAGCTTTCTACTCAATCCCATGTCTAATTGATATCTAAAGATTCCTACTTTATTTGCTTGAGAAAAAAGAGGGTCATCTATAAAAAAATGACAGCAATTCCATGACACAATTAACAGGACAGCTCCCAATCATCTAGAATTATTTCTATCTCTTGGTGCTCACTGAAAGCCTTCTCAGGCTCGCAATATGTTTGATCTTTGCCCCCACACCAACTCTAAATCTGCAGTAAAAACAGCCTCCTGCCAGTTCACCCAGACCTCCATGATTCTGGTAGAAAATCTACCATGATATACTGTGCAACTGATACTTAAAGTGAGTAACATGGACCAAAGAATCAAAATCAAGACAAAAAGAGCCATCAACCCTATCAAAATTCTGATTTTGATGAATGTTCTTTCCTTTAATCTTCTATCTTCTAATCAAGGAAAGAACAATCGAGCAATCTCAGATATGTATTAGGTAAAGTATATCACAAAATCATAGAATCACAGAATCACAGAATGTTCAAGGTTGGAAGGGACCTCTAGAGATCATCTAGTCCAACCTTCCTGCTCAAGCAGGCACACCTACAGCATGTGGCACAGGGTGGCATCCAGGCAGGTTTGGAAGCCCTCCAGACAAGGAGACTCCACAACTTCCCTGGGCAGCCTGTTCCACTGCTCTGTCACTCTAACAGTAAAGAAGTTCCTCCTCACCTGGAGATGGAACTTCCTGTGCTCCAGCTTATGCTCATTTTCCCTTGTCCTGTCACTGGCCACCAATGAAAAGAGCTTGTCCCCTTCTTCCTTGCATTCTCCCTTAATGAACATGTTAATCATATCCCCTCTGAGCCTTCTCTTCTCCAGAGAAAACAGGCCCAGCTCACTCAATCTCTCCTCATACGAGAGAAGATGGTCCAGTCCCTTAATCATCTTTGTCACTCTCTGTTGGACCCTCTGTAGGAGCTCCACATCCCTCTTGTACTGGGGAGCCCAGAACTGCACACAATACTCCAGGGGCGGCCTCACCAGAGCTGAGTAGAGGGGCAGGATCCCCTCCCTCGACCTGCCGGCAACACTCCTCCTGATGCAGGCCAGGATCCCATTGGCCTTCTTGGGCATGAGGGCACACTGCTGACTCATTGTTAACTTAGTGTCCACCAGGACTCCCAGGTCCCTCTCTGTGGAGCTGCTTTCCAGCAGGCAAACCCTATTCTGTACTGATGCCTGGCGTTATTCCTGCCCAGGTGCAGGACCCTGCACTTGTCCTTGTTGAACCTCATGAGCTTCCTCTCTGCCCAACTCTCCAGCCTGTCCAGATCCCTCTGGATGGCAGCACAGCCCTCCGGAGTGTCGGCCACTCCACCCAGCTTGGTGTTGTCTGTGACATATTTGCTGTGAATAAAGCAAATAAGTAATTTCTTCTTTGATACCTTTGACTGAACTTCAACCTTTTCTGAGGCAAAGGGAGGGTACATATCTGTTAGACATATATCTCATAGGTAAAAAGAGGAAGAAGGAGACTCATGGGAAAAAAATAATGAAGAAAGGACATTTGGAAGGAAGAAAGCCATGGTGAGGGCAAGTGAGATGAGGCAGAGAACATCTCAGTGTCTGTTTGTGTCCTGGCAGCAGGCAGAGAAACAACAAGGCACTTAGAGAAAGCCAAGCCCAAGATTTGTCAAACATACTGGGAGATTTGTCCAGCCAACAGAGCTGTCAGTTGAAGTGTCCATTTAATTTGATGTAGGTAGCACAAAATTGGAAATTATCACTTGCAAGCTAATAGTTTTGTTTTGTTTTTGTATTTCAAGCAGTATTTCTCCATATTTATTGACCTTCAGTATTTGCAGTTGAGGCTGTTGGGATATGAAGTTATGCTTTTTGAATATCCAAATGAAGTTGGTGTCTGATTTTCAGCATGCCCAGTACCTCTTAACAGGTCTTAACAGGTCTTACACTATGTGTAGTACACTCCAGAATGAAAATGATATTTGACTTGATGCAAGATTTCCAACTTGATGTTTAAAGGACAATATAAATATATTTCAAGTTTCCCATTCCCAATAAGCATTTTTGGAAATACAGATGAATTAACACATAGTTTTGACATACCTGTTCATCTTGGATTACATTGTTGCTTAAACATCATTGATTTTAAAAATGTTATTTTAGCTTTCATTGTTTTGATTAGTCTATCTTTCTGCTCATGATAATTCAACTGTGTATGACCCATTCTTTATGAAATTTCAAAATAGATCAAACAAAGCAGGGAAAGTTGAAAGAAAGGGAAACAAACGGTAACATTTTCATAATTGAGAAAGGGAAAAAATGTCCTCTTATGGAAACTGATTCTTGGCAAGCCACTTCTTTGGCATAATTCCTCCTTTGGATTCCATAGCTGTCAATAGACTGGACATCTAAGTTTTCAAAACACCAGAAAGTTTCTGTTGATGACTGGGAGCAAATGAAAATAAAATATCCAATGTAAAAACTATTATTTTTTAGTGATGAGTGGACAAATTCACAGTGGTTCATATTTTAACTGAAGAGAAAAAAAGCACTGCTGCATGATGTACTTTTTTGCTCGGAGCATATGACTCTTTCATTACTTAATTACAGCCCTAATCACACTGTTGGACCAGTGGCCAAATCGTTGTCCTCATATAAGTGACAAAATTATTCATGAAAAAATTATGAATGGTCGTTTAGAATTGTTTTTGCCAAGTAATGGACAGAATACTGCTGAAAAAGCAATTTTCACTTTGGAAAATTAAATTAAAAAAAAACCCAAACCACTCTCACATGGTATTTCCAAGGGTTCCCCAAGTATTTTGGAGAGGCCCAATAATAAAATTTGATTATCCGTTATTTCTAAGTGTAAAACCAGAAATATTGCTGCTTTGCTTTTGTATTTATTGTATTTATGCTGTATTTGGGGGGGCATTCTTGCTGAATGGAAAGCTCTTGAGCTACATTGGGGTTGATCTCATCATCTTTCCTTGTGAGTTTCAACTGAAAAGTTTCACCCTGGTTTCTGAGGCTTGAGAGGGACTTGTCCACACAGTCACCATCATCACAGAGATATCGACAGTGTCTTCCTTTCTCTGTCTTCCTGTTTCAGCCCATGCTTACAATTAAAAATCTTCAAAAACTCAACAAGAGATTTCTCATGAAATTAAACTGAATAAAAGTCAGACAGTCAGATCTACATATGGTGCCAATCACTAGAGCTTGATAGAAAACAGGGTTATAAAATTTATGCTAGGCAGGATCCAGTGTAACTGAAACAGAGGTGGATTAAAATGTTTCCTTGCCATGCTGTGCTAATATATGTGAAGCAAACAGTGAAATCTGAGACAAAGTATGGACAGTGCAGTGAAACATGTATTTATAAGTACTCATGACTTAGACCACCTGTGTAAATGGCTGTAACTATCTCTGTCCCCATGATATTTCCTTTTTCCTCCCTTACCAGCTCCCTCTATATTAAGTGACTAGTGATGACAGTCCTAAACAGGCTTCTCTGAACAAACAAACTTGCCTTTGTATTTTAATTGTCCTAAGTAAAGGGAAGCACAGGATATTTGGTGGTTTTAAGTTACCCATTCTGGAAATATTCCGTATCTTTCCATTTCTTTGCCATTAAATTTCAGTTCTTTGCCATTTAATATGTATTGATGGAGAAATTCAAAACTCCTAGATTTGAGGATAGGCTCTAAGAAGCTTTTTTCCATCTTAATACAGAAAATACTATTCACAGGATCCCAACTACAAACTGCAGGTCATGGTTTATTCAGACTAGGCATTACTCTAAAAGATGCACACCAGTCCCCTTTCAGTTTCAGGTACAAAATTGAGCTTCCTAGCTTCAATACCACTGTCAACCGAAAAAAAAAAAAAAAAAAAAAAAAAAAGAAAAAAAAAAAAGTTGTGTAAGAACTACACTGTGATAGAGATCTGCTCCTCACTTTCCTCTTGTGCTTTCTACTTCCTGGGACTTACCCAAAGAAGCAAGAAATACACAGCAACTCCCAATACTAACAACACCCCACTTTCAGCCTCCATTTTACTTTTACCTTTGCATTTCACCAGATATACAAGTAGATTTACAGAGAGAGGTTTGCTTTTATTGAAAAAAAAAAAAAAAAAAAAAAAAAAGAGAGAGAGTTTGCAACCAGATAGGGACACTGCACATTCAGCGTGCACTGGACACAGATTACAGGGAGCAAAGTCTAGGCAATAAAACACTAGACAGCTTTTAAGTGGTAAATAGTTCCTTGCCTGTGCTATACTTGAAGGGTATGATTTTCAGAGACAAAATAATAATAGCAATTAATAGTAATAGTAATAATAATACTCTCTTTATCTAATCCAAACTGTGGCAAGAGGCAAAATTATCCTTATGCGTTTTAGACTGATGACCATGCAGAAAGCTCAAATAAAGCCATCATTATCCTCTGTTGAGCCTGTAACCATGTGCCAGTCCACCTCTTGTCCCTAGCTTCTGTGCACTAATAGCCTTAAGGAGAGACTCTGTGTAGGGAAATTATGTCCTCAAGTTTGACGCTTTCACAGATTCACAGAATTTTTAAGGTTGGAAGGGACCTCTAGAGATCATCTAGTCCAACCTTCCTGCTCAAGCAGGCACACCTACAGCATGTGGCACAGGGTGGCATCCAGGTGGGTTTTGAAGACTTCCAGAGTAGGAGACTCCACAGCCTCCCTGGGCAGCCTGTTCCAGGGCTCTGTCACCCTCACAGGGAAGTTCCTCCTCACCTGCAGACGGAACTTCCTGTGCTTCAGCTTATGGCCATTACCCCTCATCCTATCGCTGGCCACCATTGAAAACAGCCTGTCCCCTTCCTCCCTGCATTCTCCCTTCCTGAACTTATACACATTAATCATATCCCCTCTCAGCCTTCCCTTCTCCAGAGAAAACAGGTACAGCTCACTCAGCCTCTCTTCGTACGGGAGATGTTCCATTCTCTTAGTCATCTTGGTTGCTCTTCTCTGGACCCTCTCGAGAAGCTCCACGTCCCTCTCATACTGGGGAGCCCASAACTGCACACAGTACTCCAGGTGAGGCCTCACCAGAGCTGAGTAGAGGGGCAGAATCACCTCCCTTGACCTTCACATAGCGGACTGGGATTTTGGTACAGTTGCAGGCTTCCAAGCTTCACTTTGTTGCCTCATATAATTCAACTTCATTCAGCCCTGTAAGGAGGTTTATTATATCTCTCTACTTCAGAAAGAATCCATGAAAATAAATGCATTCAGATTATTGGACATAGATGACACAATACAGAAAGTCAGGCCATTGAAATATGTTTTTGACTGGTATGCTTCTCTAGCTAGTAAAATAAAAGTTTTAGAAAACAGAAAGATTACCTCTTGTGATTTTTTTTTGCTATTTTCTTTACTCTAAAAAGCCCTGAAGTTGTATTACATTTATGTTATTTAATATTTTTCCCATATGCCTGCCTCATCTAGTGGGAGAGAGAAAACACACACAAAATATAGCTGCATGGGTCAGACCTATCTATCTGTCAGCATGTCTTGTTTGATTAATAGAAGTCTACAGTTACTTTATATTTTCTGGATCCTAAGGTTCTGAAATAGTATGAATAATTTTGCACTTCAGAGTTTACCTGGGAAGTGGCAAATTTTCCTCACTTTTACTAAACTTCAAAGTATTTCTCTTTCAGATATGAAATGCAGAATGTATTTTTTTTTTGCTTCTTTTTAGCTCACCAACTCTTTCCCTTGCTGATGCTAAATGTAGTCTTAAAAATCTATGTGGATAATAGAAATAAAAGCAAGAGCCTCTCTCTAGCTTTAAACCTTTTTTTTTTTTTTTTGCATGATTTAGTCATAAATACGGTAAAAGCAGTTGCAGCTCTTCTCTATTTTCATGAAAGAAAATCAGTAGCAGAAGCCTTTAAGCTTCTAACTTCAGAGTAATAAATCTTTTCAAGGGATAAACCTCACTTGGTTAAAGCATAGCAATTGTTCCTGGTGTACCAGGCTCAAAGTACCTGGAGTACTGTGTTCAGTTCTGGGCACCCCAGTACAAAGTTCAGTGTACAAAGCAACTGGAAAAATTGTTATGGTCATGTATGTTGATATTGCTACTAATATATTACTGCTTTTCTCCTTTTTGTCTTCCTTGATCTGAGTTGATATATGTTAATTTACATATAAACATATATGTGTGTGTGTGTATATAAAAGACTGTATTCTTTAAGAATTTTTGCTTTGAAAATAACCATTTCAATGGCCTGACTTTCTGTATTGTGTCATCTATGTCCAATAATCTGAATGCATTTATTTTCATGGATTCTTTCTGAAGTAGAGAGATATAATAAACCTCCTTACAGGGCTGAATGAAGTTGAATTATATGAGGCAACAAAGTGAAGCTTGGAAGCCTGCAACTGTACCAAAATCCCAGTCCGCTATGTGAAGGTCAAGGGAGGTGATTCTGCCCCTCTACTCAGCTCTGGTGAGGCCTCACCTGGAGTACTGTGTGCAGTTCTGGGCTCCCCAGTATGAGAGGGACGTGGAGCTTCTCGAGAGGGTCCAGAGAAGAGCAACCAAGATGACTAAGAGAATGGAACATCTCCCGTACGAAGAGAGGCTGAGTGAGCTGTACCTGTTTTCTCTGGAGAAGGGAAGGCTSAGAGGGGATATGATTAATGTGTATAAGTTCAGGAAGGGAGAATGCAGGGAGGAAGGGGACAGGCTGTTTTCATTGGTGGCCAGCGATAGGACGAGGGGTAATGGCCATAAGCTGAAGCACAGGAAGTTCCGTCTGCAGGTGARGAGGAACTTCACTGTGAGGGTGACAGAGCCCTGGAACAGGCTGCCCAGGGAGGCTGTGGAGTCTCCTACTCTGGAAGTCTTCAAAACCCACCTGGATGCCACCCTGTGCCACATGCTGTAGGTGTGCCTGCTTGAGCAGGAAGGTTGGACTAGATGATCTCTAGAGGTCCCTTCCAACCTTGAATATTCTGTGATTCTGTGATTCTGTGAAGAGTCAGTTCAACATCTTAGTTCCTGCCACGTTCTTTAGCACAGATTTCTAAGTGACAAGAGTTAGTTTTACTATAGCAGACCCATCTCTCAGGGACTATCTCTCTTATGGGACCTACAATCATCTACTGTGGTGTCTTGGTTCCTCAGTTGTGCAAAAGCATATATCTGTGCATTTGGATAGTGGTATAACAGGCAAGGGGGAGAGCACAAGTGTTAAAACCAGGTGAATATCCAAGTTTTTACCAGTCATTCCTAGACGGATAACACTTGCCCAAACAAGTCCCCACTTGCCTAAATCTAGATGTTATCAGTGTCTGTACCTGCAGTTGCTTTCAAGCAACTGCTGCATGCATAAACTGGATTTGTACCTATCCTTCCTTTTAGTGCCTACACTGTTCCTTTCTAGGAACACAACTCTATAAGCATCTGTCTTTCACTCAATGAGTGTTTAAGGTGGAGCATGGCTGGAAATAACAGCTCCCCATATCACYGTTCCCCAGGAGATTATCTAGAAAGACCATTGACCATCTAACTCACATCAAGACAAATCATGACACACATGCAAACACACTTGACAGTGTGCTACTTAAATATTGTTTCTGTTGCTACCATAATCTAGCATGCTTTAAGCTTGATTGGATGACAGAATTATCTGCTAACATGTGAATTTGGGAGAATGCCAAATTCATCATGATTCATGTCATGAAGAATCTCACTAACTTCAAGCCACTTCTCCGCTCTTGTATGTTTATATTGCAGTTCTGGGTGCTATGAGACAAGAGATCTATTTTTATAGTTTATAATTGTGTGGCTTATCAAGAAGGAGAGAGCTGGTGGGTCACTAAGGTAGACATTGGAAATTTCTCCACCTAGAAATCTCCAAAGGCTGTTTCAGTTTCTTTAAAAAAAAAAAWAAAAAAAAAAAAAAAAAAAAATCAACTACCAGCTGTGAGGATTGCAGGAATAAGTGGTGTGACTTTTTCTGAAGTGGAAAAAAAGAAGCAACATATGAAGTTCTTTTTCTTTCTTGACATGGCAGAGTGTTATGGATGGACAGAACTAAGAGGTCAGTCACTGAGCTCTTCCAGGGATTTGTGCCTGTAACACAGACATCAGCATTTAATAAAAGCTGTCTGAGACAATTTCTAAGTATACAGTGGCAAAGACAGCAACTATGACATTTCTCTGGCCCTCAGCTGAGAAGAATCCATTCCTCTCGAGTAAAATCAGACTTCACATAACATGGGTAAAACAATGCTAACCATGACTTAAAAATCTATGACCCCATTATACTATTTCCCCCAGGACTGGGCTAAAAGCAGTGGCTGTCAATTATTCAGCTGCAATTTGGATCTCAGCTCCTGCATTCTTTCCTCTCTGGATAGATTTCTAAGAYCACTCCAGAAGATCTTTGAAAAATAGACTTCCGGTTTCAACTATTTTACCTATCCAATGGTCTTTTATTACTCTTGACTGAACTTTAAGCTTCTCTTCGACTATTATCTCCATCTGCCTTTCTAATGCTTTCTTTCATTGGTCTCGTCTTCAAGCTAGTCCTGTTTAGGAGTAATCATTAGGGACCGCCATCATCAAGACAACTCAAGTATCTGTCCTATCTTAGCCTAATATGGATGTAAATATGAAGATTTCCTGCGTCCATCTCACTGCTAGAGATTGTTTGACCTGCTTGTTGAATGCAGGCCACATCTGTCTTCATATCCCAGTGTGTCTCTTTGGGGAAGGCTTACATAGACAGGAGTTGAGGACTTTCCACTTTCCCTAGAAGTATACCACTTGCAAAATGTAATAATCTGATACCTGGAGGATTGCTGACAGTCTAGTCTCTTGCAAGACCCAGAGGAGAAGAAACTGGAACAAATTAACATTGACTTCCAGGACATCACTAAATAACTCTGTCCAAATGGGCACAATTATGTACACTTTAAAAGTCTATTCATTGAAGAGTGGGTGAGAAGATGCTGTAACGCCAAACTCGTGCTTTTTTCATTTCCATCTCTTCACATGCAGCTGAATGTAACAGCTCTGCTTCTAAATGTACAGTAGTATGAAAGACAGGTTCCAGAACAACTATAGCTATCCAAAGAAGCTAGTTTCCCAGACTGTGAGAAAATTAGTGATCGTGAAATTGGTTCCATCCCAAATGGGAGAGAAAACAAAAGAAAGTATAAATGCAACAGTATCAAAATCTTCAAGAACCGAGAGATCTTTGAATCTTTTCATGACTCAGCAAAACTGACAAAAATACAAATTTTATTGAACAACTGTTGGGGTCACCCAAGGACCTCAGTCTTAGAGAAGACTTGCTAACTGACCACCTATGGTCAGGGATGTAGAGCTCTCCCAGGTCCCAGCTGCAGGGAGGACCTGCCAAACTCATCCATGAGGCAATATTTTCTTGCTTCCTCAGAAAATTTCCAACCAGCAATAACAATAAGCCTTGCGACAGAACGCCCCAGCCTTGCAGAGCAGACACACTAACAAAAAGAGGAATAATTTGTACTTGCTGTCGCCACACAGGCTAATTCAGGCTTACTATAGCAGTGACTTTGTCTGTGTTGCATTTTAAGTTATGAAACATGTTAAAATTAATATTGCCTTAGACTCATGCTTAGTATCTTTCTTTTTGCAACATTGCATTGCATGTTTTAAGAATCTACTCAATGAATGAGATTTTTACCGCTAATCTTGGTGACTAAGACTAAATCTGGTTATCCTTAAAAAGTTAGATCCCATTGAATCCCCATTTTGAATGCTAACGGAAAACCCCATTGGATTATTGTTTGACGTCAAATCTGGCACAATACAGCCTATAGTTTGCCTGCAGACGTCTGACTCACACTGCCAGCAGAGACTTGGAAACTTCCAAGGAATCTTTCCTCTATTTAAACCAGTAATTCCCTGGGAAAGAACACATCTGAAAATAAACTTAAGAAAAATTTTTTTGAGTCCATTCAAAATGGGATTGGCCTTCTCTTAAGCAGTTAGTGGGGAATTCCCTTTGAGTTTTCATGAAGAATGGAAATGAACGGTGGTTTTTTTTTTCCTGTTACTCTAGTAGATGGTTTCCTACAAATGAGAATTAACAACCTGCATTTAATAACTGAGATGATTAACTGTATTTTTTTTTTTGTTTAAACAGGAAATGGGAAAAGTTTCCAGAGTTTATTTATTTCATTTATTTACTTTTCCATAGCCCAAGTTAGTGAATGTATTTTTTGTGGTTTTTTGTTTGTTTGTTTTTTGTTTGTTTGTTTTGTTTTAATATATATTCAAACTGCATTTAGGTCTATCTATAATACAGTATCTATGTATTTTGTACTTTTGGCACAAAATAAAAGGTAATTTCCATATTAAACACACAATAGAACTTGTTTTCAGGAGAAGTTGTCAGAGTCAAGGCCTGCTACATTTTAGGACAATCCCTACTACATGACAGGAAGGTATGCTAATTTATTTTTAGATCTAATCTGAAATCTAACTTTAGATCGGGTTAAATACTTAACCTGAAATTGGTAATTAATTTTTTGTCTACCAAGAAAGCTACAAAAGAAGTAAAGATTTTTTGCTTTCCCCAGAAGTTGCCAGCATCCTGTGCAATCAAGGGCCTGCACAACACAGCAGCTAGTAAAAGACAGGGCAGGGAAGAGATGCAACATTGCCACAATACTGTTTTCTGCATTACAGCATAAACTCTCTAATGCTACTACACATGGCGGCATTAATCCTTGAGCTGGTTCTCTGCAACTCCTTCTTAAACTTGAGAATCACTCCATTTCAATCAGCAAGAGCTACAAAACAGATGAAAGAGGAGACAAAACAAGTTAGGCCTTTGTTCCCATGGCAGCCACTGCAGCATCTGGGATTTGTTACCCAAATATGGTCAAAAACACCTGGGAACTAAGACAAGGGATTTGCAGTGTGGAGATGATGATCCTGGATACCTCAGAATGAGTGGTTTTGCTACTTAGAAAGTGCTTCTTTGGAAAGAAGATTTCGATTTGCTTCCCAGTCACTGGTATCTGCAATTTTTTATGCTCCATCTAAAGCACAGTTCTCCCTGGTTTCAAGGATCAACTCTTTAAACTCATACAAAGACCATATCTCACACTTGGATTTTTCCCAACCTGAAAGGAACAAAAAAATCTTCCTGCATGACTTCAAAGAGACAATGAATGTCTGTAACCAGTGCCAAGTCATACAAGGTTGTCATTAATTTGTCTTATAGAAGTTTGGACTTCCTTTTTTAAATTACTCAGTATAGTATTGTATCTAAAAGAAGAAAAAATCAAAGCATTAAATTGTTACCAGGTCAAATAGATCTTTCGAGTTTAGGCTTTACAGAATATTCATGATTCCGCTTTTGTATTCTGTAGCAAAGTTGCCATTCCAATCAGGATCAAAAACTCAGTAGATAAAATCAACTCTAAATAGAAGTTGAAGTTTGTTAATGATACTATTTTTAGTTGCTCTGTGAAGACAATTTTCATTAAACATCTACATTAATGTACATAATTTAAATAGTTTTAGAGTTCAGTCTTCTAACAGTCTTATAAAACCTTGGTACAGGTACATTGTTTCCTGAAGGATGAGTCTTTAAATGAATCGTGCAAAAAGTATGCACATCTCCCTGTGGAAAAAAGGAGCTACATGCTAAGGTGGAAGGCTGAATAGACCATACATTGGGTTTGATTGGTGTATATGCTTTTTTTCCTATGTCAGATATAGACCTCAGACTTTTGCTCATACTTTATTCAGTCAAGTCACTATTGACTAGTAGGAATCTGCCTAAATAAAAGGCTCTGTGAACACATCCAGGAACTCCTTATAAGTCTTTTTATGTTTCTCTACATAGGTAACTTCCCTGTAAATGATTGTTTGTCTCCACAAACAAATACTTATTTGTCATCTCCACAGAAAAAAAAAATATCTAGAACCATTTTGCAAGCAAATATTTCCTTTTTTATTTTATTTGTCATTTTATTTGTCATTTTATGTCATTTTATGTCATTTCATTTATTACTAATAAAAATGCATAAAAGATCTGCCTTCCCTTAAATTGATGATAAATTAGAGGTTCATATGCTAAACCCGTTATGCATAAGAATCCATTATTTTTGTTTTGTTTTATCATCTATAATTTTATCATCTATAATGTTTTATTATCTATAATTTACCCATTTCCCAGGTAAGGTAGAACCCAAGGGAATCTGCAGTGCTAAAGATAAGTCCAGTCCACTCAAAGGAAGATGTAGTGGAGCTATCATGTACTTTTTAGTCACTGCTCTGAAAGCATCCACTAAAGAGAAGACAAAGTGAGTCTCATACATCTGTAGTGTGTTTTTACAACAGCAGATAAGTCTTAGCTTCATATGCTGAACATTTGAATATTCCAGGTTGAACTCTGGTTGAGTCATATATGGAAACAAACTTTTATGCTACTTCATTCATGGTGCTTGTTCATTTCATAAACTGTGTCAAGTTTTGGCAAAATGGAGGGTATTCTGCTGGAAAACCCCTGAGATGATAGAAACCAAAGTAGTCTTCCTTCTCTGAATGAGTAATTTTTCTTCTCAGCTTTCTTTAAAGCAAAACTCTGTTTTCTCTTAACTTACTCTGAGCAAACCACATCCTCTCACTAGTACATCAGGATGTAATTTGACAAGATATGCTGTCTTCCCATGGTAACATGATGAAACTGCCAATAGTTTTTCAATATGTTGAGTGTTTAAATCCCTGATCCAAATTTAAGCTGATAGACCATCTCAAATACTTAYAGAGGTTGTTATGATAATGATTCCAAGTAACCATTAATCCTGATCAAATATTTGACCCTTTTACTGGGTATTTCCCAGCAACAGTTAAAAAGATTTAAAAGAAATGTAAAATGTTTGACTGACATTTCTTTATACATACAAAATAAAGGTCCCTAATCATTTGAAAGCACAGGATCTAATAGATAATCCAGTCTTGAATAAAATGATCAAATAGCAGCCACATTTATCTCAAAATGTGTCAGGTTAAAAGCAGCAATCTGAAGTTTCAGTATTGAAAAAGATATATGACCATGATGAAAAAATATCATATCCTATATCTGAACTCTGTTAAGAAACAGACAGGACTACATACTCTTTCATGCATTTTCCGTATACCAAAACTAACAAAATAGAAAATAAAGTCCCAAGTTCATATTATACTTATTGAATGAGATCTTTATGATTGCCAAGTTTTAACGTCATGAGCCAAAAATGCAAGTACATTGAGAGAAAAGAATTGGTGAGCAGAGCTGAAGAGCCAAGTGATAATGCCAAGTGATATGGTTTTGCCAAGCTGGGCAAAACCGCTTAAATGTTTCTTTTTCAAAAAACTGAAGAAAAATGGGAACTGGAGCAAGAAAGAAGAAAAAATGGGAAATAGAGCAAGAAAGAAGAAATAGCATTAGCAATGATTCAAGTTTTGCATTGATTTTAAGAGATATTCTTTCAAGTCTGCCCTCCACCTTCCCTCCAGGCTAGATGACACACAGTGTGAATGGAAAGGCTGATCTCTATTTTTGTCTCTTGCTACAAACGTTTTCTTGGTTTCCTTGGTAAATGTACAGTTTTACAAGTGGCCTAAAGAAAGTGATCTCTCAACACATATCAGAAATTTGGAAATCACATTTGAAACCACACAGAAAGAGTAGGATGATTTTTAATCCTTTTTTTGGTGGCCTCATGACATGGGAGCATCTCAGTCTTGCATTGGCCATGACCTAAGCTCAATGCTAGTGTACAGTAAGCTGTGTCAAACAGAGCAATACAAAAAACCACTAGTGTAAGGAGCCTTGTTCCCCTGGCCCAGTGTTCCTCTTCTCCTGTGACAGCTGGGCAAGGAGAAAGGCTGGTAGGAAGCTTGCATCCCTCCAAGCTGGAATGGATGGAAAGAGACGGGTAAAAGTTACAAGGAAGCTTACTGCAGCTTACTCTCTGCAGAGGTACAGAGCTCTTAAAAGTAAGCAAGGCAGAAGTGATGGTTTAACAAGGGGAAAGTCATGAGCTTTCTTTAACACTCTGAAGCTGGAGCGCTGTGCAGCTGTCAGGTGCCATTATGGCCAGAAGACAAGTAGGACAGTCAAGCATGCTGACCACTTCTACTCTGCATCTCCACTCGCTCAAAAAACCAGTCCAAGAATCTATACATAATGGATTATAATATTTGCTTTTCCTGCCATCAAAACCTCCTCCCAAACCTAACAGTAAAATAACACAAATGTGTGAGCTGTTCCTAAGCACAGCTACTGAAGTTAGTACAGTATCTTTTTACAGAACACTGGTGAAAAGTCTTAGTGCCCACATATTTGATTTCACCAGTCAAGCCTATTATTTTCATAAAACTATTTTTTAAAACACCAAGTCACTGATGAGAAAGTTTATAACACTTTGCATAGCATAAGATACTTGAAGACTTTTTACTTGAAGATTTCTTTTTAAGAAATGCACTAAAATTAGCAGAACAATACACAATATTGTCAGTGTAGGACTGTACACCTGTTTATATMCAATGCARCACAAAAAGTCCATGCTGAAGAACTGATRTGAATTGAAGTGAAAGAAAAGCAAMAAAGGATTGTTTGGTAACTGGAGGAAAAAATAACTCCCTTAACTCATTAATTTCTAGAAATTATTTCTCAAAAAATCCCCAAAGATGCAGCATTTCTCCCAGCATTGGGAGAATTTTTGTTTGTGTTTTAGTGCTGGGAAGAGTGCATTTGACTGAGTTGGATGCCTCTGAAATGCACTTCTACTATAACTTTTTTTTTCCTACCCTATTGTTTCCTCACAGGGAAAAGTCAAAATGCAGGCATATAGTCTTCTACATTGTTAATATCTTTGCCATATTGAAGGGTAAAGCATTTAACCTAGCTTTTAACAGRGTAGCATGGATTTGGAGCATATTTTTATGATGGAAGTGATGATATCTAGGATAAATGTTTTTTGTATTATTCCAGATGCTATATGTTACACAGGATAGGTAAATATTCTTTAATGGTCAACTTAAATCACATTGAGGGTTAAACTACAACGCTCGCCTTTCTCACTTGCAAAAAGATAGGAGGATTTTATGTGATCCATGACTGCCACCTGGTGGCCAGTTTCTACTGCCTGAATCAGTTTCAAATAACATTACCAGCGCCCTCTTTGAAAACATTTCAGAACTGGAAATTCAATAAAATTACCTATTACATACTATTAACTGGAAACTGCATTCTTAAGCAATGTCAGGAAGTAAATTCAATTCAGAGTTCAATATATTAGAATTGTCAGCCCAAGTCTTTTAATAAAAAAAAAAGTTAGGTATTCACTTTTAAAGAAACTTTACTCCTTATGGATAGTTATGGATAGTATGGTAAAGTAGAAGCCAAACTAGTCTCCATGTAATGAAGAACTCGGCACAAAGTCTTAAAAATTCCCTCAGGAGAGGGAATAAAATTACCTCAATAAAACAAAATACAATATAAAACAATATAACAATAAAAAATTCCCTCAGGAGGGATCTTTCAGACACATGTGTAGACTCCCTCACTCCTGCTGTCCATACCATATTTGTCTATAAAAGGATTTAACATGGAAACTTCCATATMATTTACAACATATCATTTCTGAGAGGCCTATCACAATATTTCATCATTACTGCACTTCACTACATGCCCTTTGGTCAGTGGAGGACACCATTGAGCTTAGCAGGCTGCAGCAAATGTAAGCAGATGGACTTTGCATACTTTTTAGCTGTTGATTCTGTATTTCTAATGCATTTGTCCACCTATTGAGAGCACTTTTCCCACCGTGGACCTTGACATGTTATAGAGAACACCATAGGATGTTTATCATTCATTGTTCTGCTTTCAGATACACCTGCCTCCCTAAGCAAGGGACCAACTCACCAAGGCAATAAATGTCCATTCATCCCTGTCATTTTGTTCCCCTTGGTGCTTTCTCCTGTCCCCTGGTCTGGTGCCAGCAAAGTGTTGAAAGGTGTGGTATCACCCTGGGAGCCCTGCAACAACAGGGAAGGCAGCAGGAGATGGGGTGTGAAAACAGGGATAAAGTGTCCACCCATGGCTATAAGAGGGCACGACGACTTGGCCCTTGTGGTTGTCATCAAACAGTAGTAGTAAAGTGTTAAAAAGAGTAGTAAATAAATGTGATCTTCTGTTCAACGCCCTCACCAAATCATAGCATTTGGGGAAGGTCAAATCTAATCTGGATGTGCTCACTTTTGTTAATCTTTAGAGCAAAGGAAGTTATTTGCCCCTAGCAGGTATGACAATATTAGTTTAATGCAAAGAAAATCACTGCTGAGAACTAAGAAACACAATAACGTGTAAGAAGTAGTATTATATTTTAGTACGTTATTGTGAGGAGAGGATTAAAAGTGGCACCTTTAAATATGCATTTCTATGGCAGATACAGTTTTAAGAATGCAATACACAGTTCTGTTCTCCATTTACCACGTGATTAATCTACCATGTGATTAATGGTAGTCTATTTAGTACTTCAAACCATTAATTTAAAAATTTAAATGGATGAAGAATCACAGAAGAACTAAAGTTCACTTTTCACTGAAGTAATTTTGCATTTTGCAATGAATTCAGTTTTTCACAGATTAGTTTCAACAGAGAGAAAAATAGTAGTATTTCTTTTCCATCTTTCCATTCCCATATTCCCACCCTTTCCTTCATTCAACCTGACTTCTACCACCTAGCTGGCTTTCCCAATCTTTTTCTTGTAATGAAAAGACATTGTTATATGAAGTCCATTGGAAAATACTTTTTGCTATTTAATAAATATTTAGCAAAGACTTTGGAGGGAATATTGTCCTAGAGTACCCTGCATAGTGTAAGAATTCTGAATTCAAAAGCAGAACCATAAAGCATCTGCAGGAAAAAAAAAAAAAAAAAAAAAAAAAAAAAAAAAAAAAAAAAAAAAAAAAAAAAAAAAAAAAAAAAAAAGCTGCTTTCCTCTTTCCCCAGGAGCAGTTTGAAGCAGGAGTGTTACACTAGAGTTTCATTTCAGAGTGCTAAAGCATAAGGCTTTCATTTTCTTTGCTTGTGAGAGAGAAGGTGAGAAAGTGTTGGAACTATATGAAGAAGAGAATAAAATTTTCATAAAATGGAAAGAGGCAAAAGAGCAGAAATGGGAGGAAGATCCTATTAAAGCAGTGAGGCGCACTGCTTTAAAAAGTGGCAATGACTCAAGTTTCCTTTCTGAAAAAAAAAAAAATCTGCTGAGGGAAGTTTCCTTTCTGAAAAAAAAAAAAAAAAATCTGCTGAGGGCAGATATGGTGAGAAAGCTGTTAAAAAATCTGTCACACCAAGCAGGGAGTACTGTTCAGAATCCAAAGACCCTCCTCAAATATCATAGATAATCATCAGCAAACTTAGATTTAAAAACTGTGTGTCATCTGACAGCTTAGATATGGGGGAAGAGTAGATTCACTCTCATGCAGTGTAATTTAATGTTATTTGAATTGACCTATTTCCCTTGGTTTCCCTTTTAAGGTATGCTTGGATTCTGCAGAAAGCAAGACGACTCAACTCCATATTCTGCCAGGAACCTGCTTTGTGTCCCTGATCATATATCTCGAGTTTTCTTTGCATTTGTTTACCTTTTCTCATTTTCTTGACTTTATTCCAAGCATAAAGAACTGGAAGAGTAATCGATGTACTCAATACCAAAATGAGAAATCTGGAGAGAGGAGGAAAGCAGAAATCAGTCTGGATCACTTTCAATTACTTTTTTTTTCTAATATGAAAACTTTGAATAAAAGTCATTTCATATGAAAAGTTTGTTTCATCATCATTCAGCATCAGATATTTTGTTCAAGTATTTTAAGAAGAGCACAAGAAATGAGAAGCATGATTAGGAAAACTTGTCTGCAACCCTATAGCTAACATTTTACCCCAAACCTGAATATCTGAGAACTCACATAGACTGTGCAAGTGCAAGGAATACTAGGTCCAAGACTTTCTACATGTCACACCTCTGAGCCACAACGCAGAGCTGTTGATACTCCTTTGCTTTCTAAACATATAAGAAACTTGTGTAGGCCTGGAATAGTTTCAGTAAGAAAGACTTCAAGGACCTCACTCCTGAGGTCCTTTTGTTTTTAATTAGACCAGCAATCACTGCCCCGAAGCAAAAAAAGATTAGAGATACAATTAGGTCTCCCACTCATAAATGAATGTCTGGGAGCTGACCCAAGCTGGAGGTTTAAGGTGGCCCTCCTGTTATATCCTTCTTTGATGAACTGTTTAAAAATCAATCAGATAAGTAGAAAATGACTCTAAATATAATGGCAAGAGCTGCCATTACAGCTGTTAGAGTTACTGCTTAACTATTTTTAGGAAATGGAAAGACAACTCACTCTGCAGTCATGGCCCAACTAGATACCTTGAAATTTATGGTGCTTTCTAGGAAAGTATGGGAAAGGCAGAATTCATCTGAGTTTCCCAAATTTTAGGTGGAGTTTTCTCAAACAGTTAAGATATAGTAGCACATTGTCCTCTTTCTTCATAAATTGGTCACCCCAAATCTTTTTCCAGACAAAATTAGTCAGTAAATTCAACACATTCACAAGCAGAAATATGAGAAAAGATTTCTTTACTAATTTGCAGTAAAAAAAAAAAAAAATTCAAATTGTCTATGAACAATCTGTTTTCTTGGAGATGCAATGACCTTTATTTATATAAAAAAGTGAGTATAAATAAGCATATAAATAGATAGACAACAGTCTACCATGACACGGATATTTATCTCTTGTATAGCCTGAGACTGAGAGAATGGTTCCCTACTAGAGGAAGGCAAGTCAAAGCATCTCCCTCCTGGACAGAGAGCACCAATCAGTTACAGCAAATTTGCATTTGAAAATATCCATATAGTAGAAGAAAAGTGGAAAAGGATACATAAAGTACTGAAGTCTTTGCCTTCATTTTCTATGCTAAAGAATACTCATACAGGATGAAAAGCTTAAGTATTTAGCTCAAAATCCACTGTTGGGGAAGACGCGTCCTTAACACAACATAGCTGAAAGTATCATGTAACTCCATAGTTTCCCATTCTACTTTGCTTTCTGTTAGTGAACAAACCTGTCACCATAACTAAATGAACCCCATTACACCATGAAAGTGTTTCCTTATAGGACCTGACAAGTTACTACCTGGTGTGAAAGTGGAAGTAGCCTGAGAAAAACTGACTACAAGCAAGAAAGTGTAACTGTTTTTTATAGACAACTATCTATGTCCTACTAATGTAATTCAGAATTAGCTTCAAAGGTTGGCACTGTTGCTCCTGAAAATACTAATGTGAGTTAATCAAATTAATTTTGTCACATCTGTGCTGTATGTGCAACAGCAACTTTTGCAAAGTTATGTGTTTGAGTGATTGAATGTGACTTACCAAATAGACAAAAGAACAGTTACCTGTAGTGATTTTCAGGCATGCATGACATAGTTCAGCACTATTTCTTTTTTTTTTCTTAATGTACTCCATTCATACATAACCAATCATTCTTTATGTGCTTGCTACCTGAGCAAGATATGGTGGTCATGATCACAAACTAAACTAAATAAACTAAAAATGCACCAGTATGTGAGGTGCTTAACTTAGCCTCCAAAATCATTGAAGTCTGGCTGGTCTCTCTGGAACCAGAGGGAGAGGCAAAGCTTTTTTGTTGTGTCTCTTTTCTACCAACATTATTACTGCTCTAATATAGCAATCTCCAAAATGCAAGGTCTGCACTCTATCCTTTGAGACTCAGCAGATGTCTTTAAAATGCTTAGTCTATTAAAGCTTATAATGCATGATTAATGATCTGAGGGCTGTTGATCTGAGGTGAAAGACTCAGCAGAATTTTCCCAATAGCTTTTTTCAGATTTATGTGTTGTACATTAGAAGCCAGACCCACCAGTGTAATTATTTCACAAAAGCTCTGTTGCAATGCATGTGATTCCCCTTAATGATCAAAGAACTCCTCCAAAACCCCAAACATAAAAAAAAAAGCTATTCAACAAACAAAGGTGAAATGCTCTACAGTTTTCCTCTTGCACTACAGTTCTAGCTTTTGCACTGCAGGAAGAAATCTGCTTATTTTTTTTACTGTCACAAGACCAAATTACAATTTCATCCATTTTTAAGAACTTCTTACTCAGATTAGAAAGGCTTGAACTTTCTACAGAGTTTTTGCTTTAGCCAAAAGTATGAGTTAGTAGCTTTCATCACTGGCATTCCCAGTTTAAAAAACAGCATTCTTCACCATGCTAATCTATGTGATGAAAACATCACTTTGTTCAACTTACATAGAACGTTTGGACAAAAAATATATCGTTTTGTATTGATTTTTGGCTTTGTGAGGAAATAAGAGTTTTTAGAAATAAATATGTGCTTCTTGGGATGAATGACACAYTCAGAAATAATATATAAATGGGGATATGCACTGCTTTTCCCAGGGATTCTTAAATTTTTAGCTTCCACGTTGTGGCTGGGACACACTTATAGATACTCTTAGTGCTATTTATATACATAAAATCAGAGTTGTCCTTTACTGCCCTTATGAGTTGGAATCCAAGACACAAAAGAGAATGTGTGGAGAACGGAAGGAAGGAAGGAAGCAGAGAGAGAAAGAATGCATCTGAAATCTTATATTAATTTTCTTACATTTATCTAATGATAATGGTAATATGTATATTATTGAGAGGACTGCTATGCCACTAGTTTCTGAAGAGAACTGCTAGTTTTCCACCAGTTCAGCTTGTAAAGCTAATTTTCTCATTCTTAAGTTAAAATGCAATAACTGTAAGTAAATTACAGATAAAATTGGAGGTAGAAACATGCAAAATAGGCAGAGTTTTATATTTCTTTCTTTTTTTTTTTTTTTGTGGGAACCTGTTCCCCAGGACCATAACAGTGCCCTCCCACTTCTCTCTCCACAAGATCTTTTGTTTGAGGACTAAGCAACCCCTGTGTCAACATCTTACAACCTGCCAGCAAAGCAAAAAAAAATGGCATGTCCTGCAGAGACATTTATTGGTCCTGATCATTCTGAAGACTTCTATGTGGTAATAAAATGCACATAGAAAGGGTTCATGATCTGAAGATCTGGGAAATAGCTGAAGTGAAGGAGACAACTGTGGGGTTCACCTCAGGATAAAGGGTAATAGGAGAGAACACACATGATTATGGAATAACTTCTTTGAGTTATCTAAGCTTGTCCTGAATTTAAAGCTAGTATTTAAATTGTTGCAAGTATATATGGTACAGAACTGACAACCTATATCTAAATAAATAACGTTACTTATACATGCCATCATCATACCATGTTGCCACTCAATATCAAAGATTCAAGTGTATGAACACATTCTTTAGCCAGCCTAAGAACTAACGCAAACAAAATTCAGCTTTCAAAAACACAAGTAATTATGAACAAATCTCGTAAAATTCACTCCCTTTAGACTCTTTTCATGGGACCTGGGATTGAGCAAGCATTCAAATTTAGAGATGAACAGGCAATATTGTCTTTACTAGCAAGCTTGAGAAGAATTGGGAAATAGAAGGCTCTCAGTACCCCTGAGTAGTTCTCAAAGATTTTTGTATTCCAGCAGTTATGTGGTCAGTGTAATCATTATCCAGCCGTGTCCTCCTTCCATTCAATATCCTTCTTCGATAGTTTCAAATGTAGAAGTAGACTGCTTGACAAACAACATGAGGTTAAGTCTGTGGTTTTGATTTCTGACACCTGAGCTTCAGTTGCTATCAGCTGCTGAATGGGAATCCAATTCCAGCATTAGAAAGCTTTTAGTATTATGGACATCTGCAAAGTGGTCATCTTTGACCTTGTCGAACAGTGCATCCCCTGTTAACAGGCAATGACTGGCAGAAATGGGGAGTGGGAGGGTTGTCATGAGCATTGTTCTCTTGGCAAATGCAATTTATGAAGTTGCTCTTCTCCTCCAGACCCCTCCAGCATCTGCTCACTGTTGCCCTTCTGAACTTTCTCTGCCCTCCTATCAGTTGAGGCCACACTGTCATGCAGATTACTGAATGATTCAAATTTCAGGGGGGAAGAGTAACACTGTGGAAGAAAGGGAACAGAGAACAGATTGATTTGTCTTTCCAGTTTTCATAAATGCAGGGAACTGCTTTGCAGTGCGTCTCCACTAATGAAGAAGCAGGTGGTAAGCTATGGCACAGTCTGATACGAAATGCCGGGCTTGACTTTGCAGCTTGTAAAGGTCTGTATAATCTCACCCTGTATTTGTGTCAGCAAGCACCTGTATGAAGTCCCAGTGATTTTGAGACCTTTGGGGTTAATTCCAGTGGACTCCAACACAGGCATAGGAGGTTATTGCATGGACAATTTCTGATAAATCGGATATTAATTATGTTCTGACTTTTCAAATAATGGACATTAAAACCATGTCCAGAAAATCTAAAGGCAGTCCTACACTTGAAATTTCTCTTATTTTGAGCTGTATACCACTTGCACATGTATGAAAAATATTATGTGATACAAACATAACTAAATATCCCCAGATGTTTAGATCAACTATAGAGCTTCAGAAAGAAAAACCAAAATATTTTTTTAGAAATGAGGGAATTTTAAAAAATTTAAAGCAGTAAATGAATCCGCTTTTAAACTTTTTTTTTTTTAGTAACTGTCATCAATGTCTGATTTTAACACCTTAGCTGTTATTTCTGGCTCAAATCTGTCTGGTCACAATGCCTTAATCAGAGCCAGGCTTATGTACACAAGCAGAATAAAAATAACAGAGCCAAATATCTTCTATAGTCAAGATAACAGTCTGGTAAAAAGCCGATTGTAAAGCATTTGGCTTAGATCTTACCATATTGGATCCTCCTTAGGAATCAAAGGAAGTCCTTTATTTGATTTCTAAGGCATAGGCTTTTGAGGGTACTTTTCAGAAAAAGAGATGAGCGGATCATTGTGGGCAACCATATCTAGTGCTGCTGCCCAAAGAGAGGGCCACCTTTTGCCAGTTTTTGGGCAAAATTTCCAAAGGTTGAAATTTGTTTTGACACTAATTAACAGCTCATATAAACTGTTAAAGTCACATGTAAACGAGCATAGATGGTGAGTACTATGGGAGATTTACTCAACCCAAGTGCTCTTTATTACTAAATAGCACATATGAAGGAGATCTAGGAAAAACATGTATTGAGCACCTACAGGGTTTCTTTGTTTTGCTTCTCTAATCATTGCAGAGTGTAAAGATCAGCCACATTCAAGCCTGCCTCTGGTGCAGAGCCTCTTCCCTGCTGATGTTGTCCTCCTCTTGGTCACACAGTAATCCCTCATAAGGGATATCTATGCCTTCCTCTGAGAGGAGGTTTCCCCTTCTCCGCTTGCCCTTCTCTGCAGAGGAGACCAGTAAAATTAGTTTTCCAGCTTAAGCATCAAAGAGTATGCCATTTTGTGACGCTTGTTCAAGGCAGGATGGGCAACCCCTGCCTCGCTCATGACACATGAAGTGGGAAGAATGTCATTACAACTACTCAAGACATAATCTGGCTGCCAAGTCTTTCCCTAGTCCCAGTGTACAAAAACCTGAGGGCACCATGACAAAGGTCTGCAAGACTTGGTCAGACAGCTGGGCTGGATATTACACTGACAACAGCACAAAAACACTACAAATATATCTTGTTGTCACTCCTGGAAACTCTGGTAAAAGGTTTTTGAAGAAGGAGGTACTTGTAACATGCCAATTAGAATCTGAATCTCCTATAAAATTATTAAACTTATCCTATACCTTATCATAGAAGTCACTATATCATCCCCATATATTTAGTAGGCTCCTCTGGCTACCCAGCAAATAATTAATCATAGATCATAGAATGATAGAATCACAGAATTGTAAAGGTTGGAAGGGACCTTTAGAAATCATCCAGTCCAACTCCCCTGTACACACAGGGTCACCCAGAGCATGTGGCACAGGATTGCATCCAAGCAGGTCTTGAAAAGAAAAGGAGATACCACAACCTCTCTGGGCAACCTGTTCCAGTGCTCTGTCACCCTCACTGTTAAGAAATTTTTCATTAAGTGCCAGTGGAACTTTTGGTGCTTCGGTTTGTGGCCATTTCCTCTAGTCCTATCCGTGACCATCACTGAAAAGAGGCCAGCCCCCATCCTCCTCCCTCCCTCCCTTGAGGTATTTATAGACACAGATCAGGTCCCCCCTCAGCCTTCTCTTCTCCAGGCTGAACATGCCCAGCTCCCTCAGCCTTTGCTCATAGGGCAGATGTTCCAGGCCCCTGATCGTCCTCGTAGCCCTGCACTGGACTCTCTCCAGCAGCTCCACATCCCTCTTGTACTGGGGAGCCCAGAACTGGACACAGTCTCCAGATGTGGCCTCACCCGGGCTGAGTAGAGGGGGATGACCACCTCCCTCGACCTGCTGGAGATGCTCTTCTTAATGCACCCCAGGATCCCATTGCCCTTCTTAGCTACGAGGGCACACTGTTGCTCCATGGTCAACTTGTTGTACATGATGATGCCCAAGTCCTTCTCTGCAGAGGCGCTTTCCCGAAGAGCAGTCTCCAGCCTGTACTGATGCATGGGGTTATTCCTACCCAGGTGCAGGACCTTGCACAAAACATTAGAAAGCACAAAATCTTGACTCTAATCAGGATGATAGTAATTTATTCTGATACATGTCATAGCAATTTTAGAGCAGAAGTCATAGGTCGTAAACTATCCTCTCTGTAGAACAGAAATATTTTCTATTAAATAGGTTTAGAAGACACAGACATTAGTGTCTAAACCATGTGGAGCAGCTCAAAAGAGGGAGGTACAAAGAGATGCTGACTTCATACCTCTGGAAAGCAGAAAGCAAGGCTTGATCAGACGTCTTCATAGATGTAGATATCTACTATACCCAAATACATCTAGATTTTTCTTTCCCTTCCTGCAAGGAAATCACAGACTCAAATTTTGGGTTTGTTTTGAACACAGCTGTTAAAGACTCTGTATAATCTGTGACTGTACCTTTCATATCACACATTTCTTTTTTTTTTTTTTTTAATTTATGATACGTCCTTCCGTTTTATTGTCTCCCCAGGTACTCTTTCATTATCTGCCTAAACTGTCTCTCCACATGTATTACTCCCCTTCACACACATCRTCTGAGGAAATCATGGCCAAGAACTGTGCGTCTGTGAGTACTATACCCTTTACATTTCTAATCTTCTGTGCTAGATCATCCCCCCACATACACCAGGAGGAAAGAAAAACTATAAATCTAAGGAGTTGATGTCTATTTTAGGACACACTTACTACCTCTTCTGTGCTGACTACAGCAAGAAAAGAGATAGTGGAGTTGTTATGCAGTTGGAAGTCACGAGTGGATCTCTCTAGGCTCCAGGGATCCTTCCTTGACAGCTCAAGAGAGTGTTAGGGCAGCTTTGTGGCATGGGAAAGATATAAAATGATCTAATGCTCTGGAGGGCCAGGCCCAATGCGTACAACAGAAAAGTAGGTCAGAGAGGAAATCTCGCTACTACAAACACTGCAGTGGCAGGAGTCCACTGTACCYGGCACGAAGTTTATGTAGGGCAGTGGCTGGGGCTGCTCCACTCTGAGTTTCACAACCAGCAGAAGTTTTATGTTAAATATACTTAGCTGCTTTGTAGAAAAGCAGGAACCAGCTTGTAGGTGCATTTAGAAAAGCAAATGTACTGTCAATATTATGATTTTTTTTTCTCATTTGAGCATTTTAACATGATAAAACAATACATAAAAGCCTTTTTTTTATGCTTCATTCACAAAGACTCTGAAACAGAGGCAATATCTTTGAAAGCACGAGTGAAAAATCAGTCAATAGTTATTCTTGCGTCTTCCTGCTCTTCAGCTCTATTCCCAGTTATTTCAGGACTTCTGCATGCCACTCCATGAGACTAAKGAGGCCTTAGAAGGATGTAATCAGCTCCTGAGCCTCTCTGAAAAAGATATAGCTAACAGAAAGAACAAACTGCTCAGCAGTCTTCCATAGCTCTGACAGAAAGCGTATATCAGAACTGTAACCAGAGAAAATTGTACTCTTCCCTTATTCCCTGTTACAGGAAACTAATGAGAAAGAGCAGCAGAAACATATAAAAAGCCATAAATAGTGCTACAGGAGGTGTCAGGCTGGTGATACTTAGACTGAGAGTTAGTTAAGAACTTTGATCCCTCTAACAAAGATTGCAGAAGTGGCTTAAAGCAACCTTAATTTCATTCTTTCACTTTCATCTTTGCACCAGTGTGTTGGGACAAAGAAACTATGACCTAGGCCCCTTCATTATTACATATACTTTCTTTCCTCACACTTCAGTGCTTCCACAGATGAAATACATAGGCTCACAGCACAGATGTAGCTTCAATAAGGGAGTCAATAAATAAAATGGTCACTCATCCTCGCTGCAGTGTGAATATTCACTCATCAATAATTCAGCCACTGGCTTTGCTGACCAGTCTTTTTTGGTCCTCACTTGTTGATATGATCCAGTTATTGGAGTCAACACTCAAGCTGATCTCAAAAGCTGCCTCACCAGCTTGGCAGTGGCAGTACCCAGATGATAAAATGTATTTTTAGGTAACAAAGATTCAGCACATCAGTAAGTAACCAGTTTGCTGGAAATCTTTCCCTTGGATTTAACAGCCTGCCTGGGAAGGACTGATCAAACAAAATAGGGTTCTTTCTTTAGGAAGCATACCACATAGAACAGTGGGGAATACATTTGACTCACGAAACTCTTCAATGGATCAGGCACTGCACACATTTATTTTGACACAAAGAAAGGAGAACATTTCATTATGAACATTTTGGGTTGTGCATAAACTCCAGCAAAAACAACAACAGCAGAAAAACAGGCAGGGCCCCAGGTCCCCAGGGCAGCCCGTTCCTTGTGTTTAGAGCCTACTTAGCAGAACAGCACATTTTCAAACTCTCCTGTGCCTGAATCCTTAACTCTTGCCCTTTTGCTGACTGTGAATGACTGTGCCAATAGGTGGGAGTACTAAAGGTGCAATTCTAATATCTCTCCTGTATCATAATGGACCATTAATGTTAATGTCTGTAAATATACAAACCATGAGGTTACTGAGTCCATTCTGTAGTCGAAGGACTGATGTTTCCACCTTCCTGATAATGCTTTTAGAAGACAACTACATTTATTTAAATACAGTTTTGGTCATGCTTCGGTGCTTGAAAAGTCAAGGCAGTTGACCTGAAGAGTGAGAAAGTGCTATATAAGTAGAGTTTTAGAAATGGTAGGTCCTATGAGAGATTTAAAAATAAATGAAGACTCTTCATGCGTAAAAGCATTAGATAAATATGAGAGACTGATGTTTTAAACAATTTGAAAAGCTGTTTAAAGAAAACATTGATTCTCATTACCATTGAGAGATAACATTAAAAATCTTCCTATAGCACATGGGGTTTAGGAGCTCAGTGTTCAAAGAGCTTTGTACTTATATTCTCAGAATAGTACATCTGAAAAAAAAGAAAGCTTGAATTTCTTTTTTAAAAAAGAGTAACTGTTTTTTTTCTGCTAACAACATATTTGACAGGGCAGAGACAAGCAGTGAGAGTCAGGAAGCAACTGATCTCTTTGTTGACAAAGACCAAGAGACAGGCATCCTTGCCAAAATGTAGAGTCACAGACTGTAAGCCATCTAATCAATCAAGTAGTTTTGGTATACTTTCACACAATTTCATCAGAGTATTAAAAAATCAGTCATCCCTTTTCAGTGGAAAAGATCAACAGAATCCGAGATGGTCGGAGTCAGCAAAATCAATATAGAAGCAGGGGAGCATAAAATACCCTGTTAGAGTTGGCACACAAGGTTAACTTCTATAAGCTCCAAAATTCCTCTCATGCTGGTCAGTAAAGAAGTATCTGTGTCATTTTCTGTCTGAGAGCAATTTTCCTCATAGTGATTGCACTACAATATATGCAGTGTGCTCACTTGTGCATGCAGACAGAGACGGCAGAGGGGATCTCCAAAACGACAGCTATCTCTTCAGTGCTTCCTTTTGTTCCAGGAGTCAGGAAATGAAAACTGCATCTGATCTCAGTAACTTCCACTTCCAGATCTAGGTATAGCTTAGAATAAGGTGGTAGTTTTGCATTTATATATACCATCAATGAACAAACTTCCATTACAAGGAGCTGTGAGAATTTTCTATGAAGTGTTTAAAGGCGGGTAGGAGCAGTCAAAAGGCTCTATCCACTCTTCAGAACAAATCCCAGAGAAAAATAATAACAGGATCAATTTCTGATCCTCTCTCCCTCTGTGACAGTTCACTTCTGGTATACCACTAAATACACTTCTGTCTCCCATTCTAGTCAGAATAAACCATAAAAAGTTTCACATTTCATAGGACTGCAATGTATTTTAGAGATGTTAGGGCCATGGGATCCTTGTTTTAGCAAGCTCTGCTGGCAAAATGGGAGGCCACAGAAATTCAGAAATCATTTTAATACAGGGATTCTGGAGCAAAAATGTCTCCTTTAGGAAATTGGTGCATTTAGGTAAATAAGGTTCTTTATGTTTTCTCAACAGAAAAAAAAGGATTAACTCTTGTCTCAGTTGCGGTAAATTGTACTAACTGCAAAGAAATTCTACTAAAGTTCACTTATCCTCAGAGGTATTATTTCAAATTTACAACAGTAGAAAGAGAACAAGATTTAAGTGAACCATCATCAAATTATGTTTTCATTGTCTCTGAGGTTAGCCTTGTTTCAGATACAACTGGATTTCGCTTAACTGACCATGGAAATTATAGTAACCTATATTGCAGTATTCTGTAATATTCTTGCAAATCTAGTTACCACAGATCAACTGATGCATAGTAACTTAATTGTGGAGTTTAGTACTGTGCTAGTTTACTGCTTCTTTTTTTTTTTTCTATTAGTGCCATTTCCCAACTTAGTCAAAAGTTATTCTCAAAACGTTTTTTTTTTTTTTGCAGAACAGATCTGGGTTTAATATAGCTTTGTCTTTGAAATACTTTGCAAATACCTCTATGCTTTTATATTTCCACTAAAAGCCTGTATTACTGAGAAGATTTACACAGATGTCTTACATAATAATGTCTTGCTTTCATAATTTGCAAGTATGGTTTAGATAAAGGTGCACTTTGTCTGCTATGTGTTGAGGAAAGTTGCCAGAGAAAAACTGAGGTGATACACTGAGAATAGTAGTGAACTAGAGTAGTAGTTGGAGTTTGCACAGTGATACAGCTATTTAAAGCACACACAGAACAAACAGATGAAATATGGGCACATTCTTCTGGAAAATGTGACTTCTATCTTTCAACAATATCTAACAGTTTTTGCAATCAGGATTACCAGGAAGAGGTCATTTTGACAGATCCCTAGAATCTAACAACATTTTTAACTGAAAAGATTTTAGGTGCTGCATTTTGCGTGGCAAACATATGGATGCCAGAGGCAGGACAAACTAGTCAATAACCAAAATCTAAATAACTAGTGAATAACTTAAATGTCCAAGCAATTCTATTTCAAATGTTTGTTCATTCCCCCCACTCCCACCTCAAAAAGCAGTATGTTACTGGCTATAGTTAGTAGCATAGAATAACTGTACCATTACGGCATCTAAAGGCACCACGTTGATCAGTTTTATCTGTTCCTTTGCCTTTGAAGATCAGATAAATGAGTTGTTCAAGGTCATATAAAAGTCTGTGGTTGAACTGGGAACACAAGTCAGATTTTTTGGAGTCTAGACTACTTTATCTCTGTAATAAACCTTGCTAGCAAGAGCAGACAAGGGAAAAAAAACACTGTTTAGTGGACCGTTAGTTATTTTCAGAGAAAGCCAAGAAAACTGAGAAAGTCAACTCTGCATACAAGATGCTTTTAAGACCAAGCATCATTCATTTTATTGATTTTCCATTTATTCTCTGATATGGAAAATCAATACATTTATGAATATATATATGTTCTATATATAGCTGACAAATTGTTCACAAGAGTTATTTCAATATTTTGCAATGACTAATTACATTTCTAGGATAATGGAAGCCATCAGACTATTAAAATCTATTAAATCTGCAAAATAATTGATTAAGTTTATGCTAATTTTCTATGAACAAATCAGTATTCTTATGAACAAATCAATATTTCTGAGAAAAGAGATTTACATCATGGAGATAACTTGTTTGTGCTTTTAAGCATAACATAAACTGATGGGATAATGTCAGTTTATTTCATTAGTATATTTGTATATTTTGCACCATTCCAAAGTAGTGAAAACAATAATGTAAACGTTAACATGTAAATAATGTAAAAKATTAAAAAAAAAAACCTTGGCTCACCCAACTATACAAATTACAGAATAAATTGTTAGTCTCCATACATTTGCATCTTATATTTGGAAATATGACTTTTTATGTATTTACTGACTTTTTTTTTTTCCAGTTATTAAAGTATTACAGTATCCAAAGGCTAATCAGAAGTTAACTGGAATCTGTTCTTTGGGTTTGATGGATCTGCCATCAGACAATCAGGTATCAGCAAGTGAATGAAGTGCTCTCTCCCAACTGCATATTTTGTTAAATTTATTTTGAAGATAAGAAAAAACCTACATCCACAAACTTAAAAAAAGAGATCTTCAAGCTACCAAGAGATCTGCATTTAGATCTGCAACATGGCAAACCCTCTTAGATATTTAACATATTATAAAGTAAAAATAGAATGCACTTTCACATTCTTAATATAAGTTCTTAAAAGTCTTAATGTATCTATATTACTAATTTATTTCCAAATTGTAAAAGGAGCAAAGTAAAAACATTTGCTTCTGTAATCTATATGAATCTATCATAGCAGAAATTTATGTCTTTGGTAAAATTGGAATTAACAGTTTAGGATTAACAGTGTGAACAGATTAATAATCCACCATATCCAGTATTTGTCTTCAAAATATTCTAAGCAAGACATACTAAATTTTGGAATGTGAGAAATATATTGCAATAAATGTTTAAGAAGAGCCTATTTTATTACATAGTCCATTAAATCAAATGCAATCTATTAATTTTACATTAATATAAAGATCTGGAGAGAGATACAGGCAAAATTGAAATCATAGTTCTTAACTATAGCTCTGGTTTTCATTAGTATGCATAATGATGATTTACTGTGTCAAGCTATGAGGTTCACAAGTGTAATATGAAATTAAGTTGTTCCAGTAGAACTGGTATTTCAAAAAAAAAGAGAAATACTTTGTTACTTTTTAAATTCTGATATGTAGAAGTTGTGAAAAAGAGCTATAAGAAAATTGGTTGTCATATTTCAGGAGGTTGCTTTTCCTCAACTCTCTAGCCAGAATTAACATCGGAGAGAAAGGGTGAGCATATTTCTGTTTAATTATTTATAACACTTAGTAATTGCTTGAGTTCTTGACTGCTTTAAACAAATAGCTGCACTTGTATTGCCCTCTCATTTCATCCATCTTTTCATCACTAAAAACAATTGAGACTAATTACCGGGCCAGATTTCTCTATTATCTATCTGTATTTCAACTTTAATTCCCCAAATAAGACATTATTTAGACACATCGCACTACATTTTACTAGCCATTAAAATGGAGAATAATACAGCATTTCCCCATCTTTTTCCTAAAGTTACTTTTTTAAAAATGAGAAAACTAGAAGTAAAACAGGTCTAATGCAGTGTTTTTCTGTGGTTTCAGTCCTGACATTTTGTATTTCGAATGAGTCAGCATAGTTCTCTGGACTTGGAGGTGCTTTTACTGCAGAAGGCTAAGATTTGATATTAGCTCAGAATACCAAAGAAGGAGCAGAAAGCATTGATTAATTTCAGTCACATTACAGATAGAAATGAGTAAGAAATTATAGAATAATAGAATCAGTAAGGTTGGAAGGGATCTCTAGAGGTCGTCTAGTTCAATGCCGGTGCACATGCAAGGTCAACTAGAGCATGTAACACAGGATTGCGTCCAAGTGGGTTTTAAAGATCTCCAGAGGATGAGACTCCACAACCTCCCCTGCGCAGCCTGTTCCAGTGCTCTATCATCCTCACTGTCAAAAATTTCTTCCTTAAGTTCCTGTGGAACTTTTGGTGCTTCGGTTTGTGGCCATTTTCCTCTAGTTCTGTCAGAGACCACCACTGAAAAGAGGCTGGCCTCCTCCTCCCTCCCTCCCTTGAGGTATTTATAGACACAGATCAGGTCCCCCCTCAGCCTTCACTTCTCCAGGCTGAACATGCCCAGCTCCCTCAGCCTTTGCTCATAGGGCAGATGTTCCAGGCCCCTGATCGTCCTCGTAGCCCTGCACTGGACTCTCTCCAGCAGCTCCACATCCCTCTTGTACTGGGGAGCCCAGAACTGGACGCAGTACTCCAGATGTGGCCTCACCCGGGCTGAGTAGAGGGGGATGACCACCTCCCTCGACCTGCTGGAGATGCTCTTTTTAATGCACCCCAGGATCCCATTGCCCTTCTTAGCTACGAGGGCACACTGTTGCTCCATGGTCAACTTGTTGTACATGATGATGCCCAAGTCCTTCTCTGCAGAGGCGCTTTCCCGAAGAGCAGTCTCCAGCCTGTACTGATGCATGGGGTTATTCCTACCCAGGTGCAGGACCTTGCACAAAACATTAGAAAGCACAAAATCTTGACTCTAATCAGGATGATAGTAATTTATTCTGATACATGTCATAGCAATTTTAGAGCAGAAGTCATAGGTCGTAAACTATCCTCTCTGTAGAACAGAAATATTTTCTATTAAATAGGTTTAGAAGACACAGACATTAGTGTCTAAACCATGTGGAGCAGCTCAAAAGAGGGAGGTACAAAGAGATGCTGACTTCATACCTCTGGAAAGCAGAAAGCAAGGCTTGATCAGACGTCTTCATAGATGTAGATATCTACTATACCCAAATACATCTAGATTTTTCTTTCCCTCGTAGCCTTGTACTGGACTCTCTCCAGCATCTCCACATCCCTCTTGTGCTGGGGAGCCCAGAACTGCACACAGTACTCCAGATGTGGCCTCACAAGGGCTGAGTATAGGGCGACAATCACCTTCCTCAGACTGCTGGAGACGCTCTTCTTAATGCACCCCAGGGTCCATTGGCCTTCCTGGCCACAAGGACACACTGCTGCCTCATGTTCAGCTTGTCATCCACCAGGACACCAAGGTCCTTCTCTGCAAAGCTGCTCTCTAGAAGCTCAGTCCCCATCCTGTACTGGTGTCTGGGGTTATTCCTCCCCAAGTGCAGGACCTTGCATTTGCCCTTGTTGAACTTCATGAGGTTTCTCACCTCCCTCTGGATGGTGGCGGAGCCTTGTAGGGTATCAACTGCTTCCCCCTGTTTCATATCATCTGCAAACTTGCTGAGAGGGCACTCCATCCAGGTCTCAGCCAGGTCTCATCCAGGAAAGAAAATGTGAAATCAGCATTAGTTTGTTTTCACCAAAAAAAAAAAAAAAAAAAAAAAAAAAGGCAAATTTTCTGAGCATTTCAGCTTAGATGCTACAGAGCTAGAACTTCTTTCGGATTTGAGAAAGAAGGGATCTACGTGGTTTCAACTTCCATTTATTTCCTGTAAACATTTAATTGACATCTATGTTCTTATGATACTTTTCATATATTTTTTGCCTTTCTTTTTCCTATCTAATTGACCCTTCAGGGAATGTAATTTGTTTTCTATAAGCTAGTCATATTTCTTTATTTCTATAACAGTGAAAATATTGCTCAAATCAGAGTGATGCTAATAAAGGTTTACCAGAAATGATACACTGACCAGCCAAGATTTTTTTAAAAATACAGATGTCAGTTTTGTCTACAAGTGCTTTCTGCAGTTGGAAAAAAAGCAAGCAATAAAAAAGAAACTAGAAGATATTTGAAACCAAAAAAATAGTCGAAACTAAGAAGTCAAGTAGGGGACAGGATAAGAAGTTCATTTTTCACATGTAGTTTTCCTTTTGCTCTTCTTGATGAATCTATCAAAACAGTTTATCCACCAGTAGCAACATTGTTCATTACTACTTCATGAAAATGTACATATGAATACAAATAAAAGTGACAATTTCAGTGTAGATTTCAAAATAAAACCTTTCTTGTGTTAACATAACTACAGACAAAAAAAATGATCACAATAGTGTGGGCAATGGTTTTATGGGCAGTAGATTAATCTATTTCATAGGTTTGCTTCAGATGCTTGAATAGTTTAATTGTTCAGCAATTTAATGATGTACTCTTTTGGAACAATGCTATAAAATTTAATAAGGATAAAACCAACTGAGATCTATAAAAATGTCATAAAGTACTCAAAATACCTATGCTATGCTCAATATAAWGAAAAACTCTTTCTAGTGACCAAATTCTTCCTATAATTTCTACAATTACTCTAAATGTATACTGTTGGAAGTCAATTGGCATTAACACAGCAACTTCATTACAGAGACCAAAATTTCACTATTTGTGGATTTATTTTACTGAAAGTTTTCTGCAGCAGAATCATACTTTGTTTTATATTTGGGATTATGTCATATTTTGTTACTCATAAGCTAAACACTTGTACAGTTCCATTTATATCTATGAATTTAGCCACTGGAACTAGCCAGGTAGTTAAATATCTTGCAAGTCTTTCAGACTTTAAGAAGGCAGTGCAAAATCCATATCATCTTTTTAAAGTGAAAGCATTCAAGACATCTGCATCGTGCAGTGTATTACTTCATACTAAATAGCAAAGATATTGATACTGTGCAAAATTCTGTATTTTTGATAATGTGCCTTGAGATTATTACACTTAATAGTGTTCTTCAAGGTCTTTAAGCAAGAATGCTGCCAGGTATTGAGAATCCACTTAAGAACACCATTCTGGAGAAATTTGCACTACCTCAATAGTAGATCCTTGTGATGATCATAAGGATCATCAAGATGAAAAAGAGCTAATCGAAAACACCACATATAGCAGCATCATGGACACTGTGTAGGAATGCTGTATAACTTCAGAAATCAGCAGATTTTTCATAGTTCTGTTCTTTTTTTTTTTCTCAGTTAGGTAGTGATTGCCCTGAAAGATCTAATTTTGTGCTAGTTCATGCCACCTAAATCACTTTGATGAACTAATGTTCCTATATAAAAATCTAGATTTACCTATCATAAAGAAACTTCTAGCTGTATGTCCAATTGCAAGTAAATATACGTTTTCCAGTACTAGGAAAAGTGATACATAAGAGGAGAGTATTGTAGATGGTCATATAAGTATTTGTGTACTTTAGCATTGATAGAGTTACATATTATTTTACAGAACATATTATGGTCACACATTAATGTCATACATGTTTAAGTACGCTGTGAACATGGTGAGTTACCACCTTTTCAGCAGGGTAAACCCTTACTTTAGAGAATATCTCTGCATATTTCTCAAAAGGTGAGAAAATGTGCAAAATCACCAACACAATTTTTGCAAGGTATAACTGGTATTTTATGTTAAAACTGTCAACATTAAAACATTTTATCTTCATTTTAATGTTACAAATAAAATCTCCTGTTTTCAGTCATTTCCTCTTAATAGCATAAACTTGTCCTTCATTATGTTACTAATCAAGGCAGCAGTACCTGAATACTTAGACCAAATTCTTTGAAGTAACTTTAGCCTAACAAAAGTTATTATAGCAACACCATAAAATCTTTTCATTTTAAAGAATACAACAGGAATCTCAAACGCCAAGTTCAGCTCAGTGTGGTCAAGTGTGTAGGTATGTTTATGCTTACACCTATGCTTCTATCTTTTTTTTTTTTTTTTTGGTTTGGCTAGTTTGAACTTTTTGATGCATAATACGCTATGTTCCAAACACTATTTAATTTCCTCTCCTTAGACTAATATTTTGCTTGAAAACCTCTCTTCCTGGGGCTGAGAAACAGCAGGACTTTACCTTCAAGCAAAAGAAGTGGAAGATTTTTTTTTATGTCAGAGCAACGCCTGTCGGCAGAAGGAATTACCACAATGAGGGTTTACATGCTCAACCAGAAACCCAAAAACCTACAGTACCTGTAGAAGAAAAGGGCACAGCTTGTGACAGCTCTGCAATTCTTCCTCCAGTGATCTAGCTATCCAACAAACTGTCAAATCCAAGCCAGGTTTTTCTGTACAGCATAATATGGGTTTCCACTCTGTATAACATATATTGCCTACATCTAAGATTCATAAAGAGCAATTCCCAAATTGGCTAGGAAAGCTTATTTTGAGAGTTACAAGTAAGGAGTTTCATGCTCTATATAAGGTAATAAGGGGGACTAAAGGTATCCTTTCAAAGGAAAGAAAATCAAACAGAGGTGCATTTATGCTTCCTGTTTCCAAAATCTTCCTTAGATTTTTGTCTTATATTAGTCTTCTCACAAAGTTCCTATGTGGGATATAAAAGAAGTAGAAGAGTTGGTGGTTCTCTTATGAAAAGATACATATTGCCAACAAGCATCCAGAAGTTTTACTTTAATTTACATTTGCAAGATATAGGTACTGACACAGTGCAAGATGGAAGTTTCCATTGAATGTAAGATAATATCTGAATGTTGGAAACTGCCAGGTTTCTAGCACTGTCAGAACTCTCCTTTTTATCAAAGCTGAGAATACGTGATAGACCCCTTTGACACTTTCTGAAAAAAAAAAGAAAAAAAAGAAAAAAAAAGAAAAAAAAGAAAAAAAAGAAAAAAAGTACTAGGCATCCTTCAAAGTTTCACTCTTTCTACAAACAAACTCATTTAATGCAGTTATAAAAAAGGTTTCTGATTTCAACAAGTCATTTAAGGTATTGCTTTATATACTTTATGATAAAAAACAGGAATCCTTTTTTAATTGAAAAGCCTAGATTTACCTTCAAGCACATGCAAATAACATTCCATCAAGACTTATTAAGAGCTAAAAATGTTCATTTTTAATTGGACTACCCTAGAAAGACATTTTAAACATTTAATTGGAAATTTTGGGTAATTAGATTTCTCGGAGAACGAAGAGAATAACCTTTTGAATTTGAAGGTTTCCTAAGACTTCAGTGACGGGCATCCTCAAAGGTGTAGCACATGAGGAAAATGAACAATATGCTAGAACATAGAAACAAGTTAATTAAGCAGATGAAAGAAATAAAAGGACTTTGATTACTTATGTAGACATGATCTGTGTAAGGACTTGCATGTATCTCGTATATTTGTTATGAAAACAAACTCTGTGGCATTTAGTCTCTCTTTTAATATTGTGAGGAGGAGCACATTTCTAAGGAAAATAATAATGTATGTTCTTTCAGCTTTTATTTTCTCTCTTAAAAGTTGAAATGTATCTCACACCTTTATTCTGCAAATGGGAGCTATTTTCATATATATGAAAATATGTAAACTTAGTTCAGCTAAGAAAACAAAGGATGGGTTTGTAGAGGAAAAGTAACATATGACAATGGAAAATAAGCAACAATTAAATGAATTACAGTGCAATTTAGAAAAGCAGTTCTCAGCACCTCAGGCAAAGAACTAATAAAGACACAATACATATCTGAAACGAATTAAAAAAAAAAAAAAAGAAGCCAGAGAAGTGATCAAATATAAATTTCCTCAGGAGGAAAGCTGCTGCTGAGATATAAAGGCCCTTCTTTAAATGAGAACATCTTTTACATTTAGTTGTCATGATTTTCCTTGCTTAGTTTCAGAGCAGCGTGTTCTTTCAGGAAATAATGGAAAGCTCAGTGGTTTAGCATTAGTCAGCTCAGCGCCCTCAGGGCGTCGGAGCGGGTGCTGCTATTGTTCGTGTCCTGGGGCAGGCAGCAGAAGGGAGCTCAGTGCCAGCAAGCACTCCCAGGCAAAGAGAGCACATGCGACACGCAATGCTCTCCAGTGACCCGCGTCTGGAACGGGCTTTGTGGATGAGAGGGAACTTCCTTGCTTGGAAGGCTGTTGTGAAATACATCTTTGTGCAGAGCTGTGAGAGCACCAAGTCAAACGTTGCCTTAGGGTTTTGCACCACTGACACATACAGAGGATGTCTTACATAGCCTTTCTAATTTGAGTCCTCTTCCAAACAGTATTGCCTCTGTCTGGCCTTCCTATATGCTCTCCACCCCCTCATGTAAGCACTAATCTCCTGTTGAAATAATGAAATAATGACACTTTTTTTTTTTTTTTTTTTTCTTTAAGACTCATATCTGGCTATATAAACAGAGATAGGGTGTCAGCAGCTGAGTCATTCCAGGAAGCGTTAATAGCTCTTCCAATGGAATGAAAGGAGGAAGATCCCTGCAGCCCCTCTGAGGAAAGCAGACAGATGAAGAAGACCCCTAACATATCAGAAGCAATAATATTTTTGCAAAATGCACTGCAGAGATACCATGCTAGTAATCAGCAGTATTAGAGCTTCTTCCTACTCATCCATACAGAGTGAATGATCCCTTCCTCATGAAAGATTCGCTACATGAAAGGTGAATAAGGCATGCACAGTAAGGAAACCAATAGAAAGCAGATAATACGATTTTCTTGCAGCTGCACATAGAATCAGTATCAAGACAGGGTTTGCCCCTCAGTCTGCCAAATGTGTTTACTCTTTGCTGCAGCAAGTACACAACTTTCATTACATGATCAGGTAGGTAGGAGAGGGGCTAGAAATAGACACTACAGAAGGAGTATGGCACAGACAGAGAGCAGAACTTCTTCATAATGAGCAGCAAGGGGGAGGAAAAGTGATAAAGAAAATATTAAGGAACCAAATGATTTCATGGAAAGCATGTGTCAAATCTATTGGACTTATGATTTGGAGCCATGCACAAACTGTGTGCATTAAGCCTATTTAAATACATGACATTTTTATTATTGCCTTCGGTCTCTTTCCTGTTGTTTTACAATTAGTTTTGTTTTTCCTGTCTTTAATTAATCTGCAGGCTGCTAAGGAATCATCATGATTACTCCTGTTTACGCAAAGTTTGGCATATGGGCTTTGAGGCATTGCCAAATGTGAGGAAAATAACATAAACCTGCAAATTATTATAAAATAGCCTCTAACTTAGAAGTCCATTCTTATAGACTATATAAACTTAGAGTGATTAGCTCTGGTAAAGTAAAAGCAGAGAAACAAGTGGAAAAATAATCAATATAGAAAAAAAATGTATATACATGCCCAGGAAAATAGAAGTATAAGTAGTCAAGAGCAACTAGCTACATTAGAGAAACCAGTCTTGGATCAGTAAGACAACACAATGTATGCAGGTGACTTGTAATAGGAAGCCAGGTAATTAGTATTAAAAATAAATGGTTCCTAGGTCTCTCTCTTCCCTTGGATTTTGCCAGGGAGCAAGTTGTTCTAGAATTTATGCAGCAGTATCTGCCCCTCAGGCAGATCTGAACCTACTTGAATCTTCAGGTAGGTTACAGGACGTAGATTGCATAGAGATCTTAAGATTCCTGGAAGAGAGATACATCTGAAATCAGCACAGCCTACACAAATGAGATTGGGATAGATTCATTTTATTTTATATTTTGTTGTTGTCTTTTTTCTTCAATGATATCATTCCACTATCATCTGCTATTAAGTAGGGCCAATAAGAAGGCATTTTGCAGCATAAAAAAGGCATGAAATAAGCATGAAACATTTTCCATGACAGATCTATTGAAAATTATTTAGTTTATGGTGAAAGACATGAGAAAACCCTTTAACAAGATGATCCTTCATCATAGAAAACTTCTAATTTAATCCCTGAAATTCCAGTAAATTTTGTATCATGAGGCTGATTTTATTTATTCAGTTATACAAGTCCTGGTTCCATTCTAGTTATATCCATATTACTATGTTCTGCAGCTCTGACCTCCGAACAATCAGTATTTTTATTCTATTACTGCTCTTGAAAGAATACTACATGAAGATACTGGGGAAAAAAAATGTGAGGTTGATAATTACATGTGTAAATCCAAAAGAAAAAATACATTCTGCTTTGGGGGAAAAAAAAAAGGAAAAAAGATCTCCAAATAGGTGACCGACAATGAAGGCTGAAGATATTACATCATCTTTCCGAAATCAAATCAAATGGACATATAATCATTAAGGTTGGAAAGGACCTTTAGAGAGGAATTATAGAATCATAGAATCATAGAATGCTTAAGGTTGGAAGGGACCTCAGAGGTCATCTAGTCCAATCGCCCTGCTCACACAGGGTCACCTAGAGCATGTGGCACAGGGCTGCGTCCAAGCGGGTTTTAAAGAGCTCCAAAGAAGGAGACTCCACAACCTCCCTGGGCAGCCTGTTGCAGGGCTCTGTCACCCTTACTGTTAAGAAATTTTTCCTCTAGTTCCTGTGGAACTTTTGATGTTTCAGTTTGTGGCTGTTTCCTCTACTCCTATCGCTGGCCACCACTGAAAAGAGCCCGGCCCCCTCCTCCTCACTCCCTCCCTTAAGGTATTTATATACACTCATGGTCAACTTGTCATCCACCACGACACCCAGGTCCTTCTCTGCAGAGCTGCTCTCCAGGTCAGTCCCCAGCCTGTACTGATGCATGAAGTTATTCCTCCACAGGTGCAGGACCCTGCACTTGCCCTTGTTGAACTTCATCATGTTTCTCACTGCCCAGTTGTCCAGTTTGTCCAGGTCCCTCTGGCTGACAGTGCAGCCCTGTGGGGTATCAGCTACTCCGCCCAGTTTTGTATCATCAGCAAACTTTCTGAGGGGGCAGGCCGTCCCTTCATCCAGGTCATTGATGATGAATAAACTAAACAGGAATGGACTGAGGACTGACACCTGGGGGACATGGATATATGAATAAACATAGGAAAAGAGGATCTTTCAGATAGAGAAAAAGAAAGTAGCTCAGATGTCTGGATTTGTAAGTCCGAACTATAGGCAGCTATACTTGAACATTTTATGGGTCTTTGTTTCTTTGAATTATTTTGGAATCTGTTACTACCTTTTTCGCAATAGTGACTTCACAACTTAACCCTAGCAACTGCTGCTGAACTGACTGATGAACTACTCACAAAGACTGCAGAATGAATCTTAGAATTTGCATAAGAGAATAGAAAAATATGACATGCTCCAGAAAAGCTTTGTCCTGGATCAGGAATAGATAGTTATGGCAAACAGATGGAAGGAATCAAATCCAAAACACAATGTGTGACCTATCTCAGATAGTCTCCTTCTTGTATTTCATTTTGGCAAAATCTATGTAGCTGTTATACCAACACACTCTTCCTGCGTTGCAGATCTTGTCAGCAATCTGAAAGTTACAGGTTTAAGTCCTTAATATCAGGACTTAAAGAATGAAACATTTCATCAGTAAATATTTACTTGGGAGAAGCATACACAAATAACAGAACAGAAAAATCCCCCCAAACCTACAATTTCAGAGCCAAAGGAACCCAGTTTTGCCTTCCAGCTATGTGACAGACTTGGTTTTGCACTGGTCAGACCAGACAGTTTTCTCATTGCTCTTAAATTCACAGATGGGAAAGAAAACAAAATCCGAAACAGGTTGTGCCCTGTTGTTAATCTCCCTAAATTAAAATGTGGAAACAGGTCTCCATTTGTCCATCTGACAACAGCATCATAATATCCCAATTGAAAAATGGAAAAAGTCGGTCCCTGATAACTCTTCTGAGGACTCAGACCCACAGAATGTTTTGATAGCTGAGGTGAAAGATCAGAAAAGTAGGCATTGAAACTAGCACAGCAGGTAGTATGTGAAGGACCTGATACCACACTTATGAGAATTCAGTGTTAGTTAGTACCTATTCTCTAGAAAGCAATAATCATCCTTTAACACTCTCCTAAAAGAAAAAAAATAAAAATCCCGAAAGAATGATGGGAAAATAGGGCAATGAAAATATCAAACTAAGGTCATCCTGTGTGGCCTCTCTTGTTTTGTGTAAGTCAGGAAGAGAAACCATCACAAATTAAAATGTCATTCATATTATTAGTTATTAAAAGAGTAGCACAAAACATTCATGGTGAAGACATTTGAAATTTACAATCTCAGAGTATGCCACAAACTATCACCCTCTTCGATCTGCTGTCTCTGCATCTCATGCAAGCATCCCTCAACCTGTTTCAGCAAAATTAAATGGGGTTGCCTTGAACATCTTGAGAAGATTATTGCCAACCTATCCCACCTGGATGAAATGGTGTTGGGCAGATGCACTAACAGCCACACCAGCAACACAGAAAGGGCTGCAACCCTTGGTGAGGAAGACAAGTGGTAAACAAGGAGTTTGAGGAGGAAATCTCAATTTCTCCCTTGTCCAGTTTCATAACCCAGATCTTTTGTTGTTATTTTTTTGCCATATATGTTTTTACCATATATGTTGAACCTGAACACTTGTCTGCCTAGGACAGAACTTGCAACTGGAAGAACCCTTTTGGCTTTTCTCTGAGAGCTCAAAATACATAACAATAATGTATTGGATAACACTGTCCTCTCCAGACCAAGAACTTTCTAATCTCAGACAGGTGTAGTTATAATCTCCTCTGTAGCTTAGTTCAGTTTTGGTTTTATGTTTTGCTTATGTCAAGTGTATTTGCAGCCATAGAAACAAGAAACAAAACGTACCTCTTTTCATGTGCTCATATACTACATCACCTGCCTTCTAAACATTTTCTTTTTTGTGTCCTTGGCTGCCCTGAGGCATAAACAAAAGGTTGTACTGGGGAAAACAGAGGCTGGAGGAAGGATTTTCTCTGCCTATGAACACTGTGAGTTCAAAGCCCTCAAGGTTGAGGAGATGAGCATCACCAGACCTGAACACCTTCTCATGCAGCAAGCCATGATCAACTGTGACTAATGTTCTGGGCTATTAAAGGTACCTGGTTTTGAACTACTGAAGAGCTAGGTCTAGCTTTCTCCTGTTTATTGATTCAGGATGTTTTTGGCCATGTGGAAGTCCTGGGTGGTGTCTTGTTTATTTTAGATAGCACTTTGTGACTTCTATTTGGTTTATATGTTTCAGGAGTAGGATGGTGCTTGGAAATATGGAGGTCTCAATGATTTTTGGAGACATGGGCACTGTGGTCCTCCTAATCCTTATTCAGACACTGTAAATAGCCATATTTTTTTTCTGTGCTGGGAGTCTGTTTCTGACTATGTGTTTGTATAGTGATGAGAACAATGGGATTCAGATCTTGGTGAGGGCCTTGAGAGACTAATGTAATACAAATAATACATTAATATAACATGTCACTTGGAGTGTGAAAACCAAAGCATAAAATTGTAACAGCCGCATTCCTCTGTTGTTCTGGCAAATAAAACTCAATTGCAGCACAAAAAGTGTGTGCATGTGTCTGTGTGTGCACCTGAAGCAAAATCATCTTTCAGCCAGAGAGAATTCTAGTGGAAACTGTTGTGTGGTGTGTGCCAAGTCTCAGTTGTGATTGTGGTGAACTGCCTTTCCCACATACCTCCCCCAGGCAACAAAAGAACACCAGTAAATCAGATGCCAGCATTTTTCCTAGCTTGGCATCACACAAAAGGCCTGTGGGGTGGGTACAGAGGAATTTAGGCTGGGCAGGGAGGCAGGACACAGCAGCATGAGTCTCTAGCAAACAATAGCAACAGCAGGATCAAAACAGCAGGCGGAAAGTATATGCACAATTACCAACACAAAATATCTGGAGCTACAAGGGCATTACATCCCCAGCCTTGTCCCCAGGCAGGATCCCACTGTTGTTAACGTAACCACTACTGAATCAGACGTGTATTTCACACAGTGAAATGCATATTATCCAAGAAGAAAGGTGAAAATCAGAGGGATTAACCTAAGGCAATAAATTCCAGTCAATTCCTTCAGGTTAACAGGGCATTAAACGAGCTCGTGTCCAGACTTCCGTCACATAACAGCAGCACAAGAATTAATACACAGGAGCAACAGAACAGAAGTTCAGGTCCGCTGCCAACAAGCAAATCTGGTACACAATAAAGCAGGGAAATATATACAATAACACTTGGACAATAAGTCTCTAAATGAGAAATAGTGTGTGGGGGGGGAAAAAGTATTTTCTTTTCTTAGAAACATGCCAGTTTACTCCTCACTTTCAGAGGAGGAGGAGGAAGAATTAAAATGGTTTCTGCTATCTGTCTTGACTGAGCAAGGCATAAACATAAGAAGGAATAGTTGGAAATTGGTTAATTTGTTTTCAGAAACTTTGAGAAATAAGAAAGAGGTATGGAAATGTGGCATGAAAGTACAATTAAAAATATGGATCTCACTACTTTTCAATGTTCAGGATAAAAAATATATGGGATTTATAGATTCTGAATTGGACCTGCTCTGTGTAAAAGATTGTACACTGGTATGGATTTTATGATTCTTTTTTTTCATATTGTCATTGAGGAAAAWGAAGGAGAGAAAGGAACAAAAAGAAAATATGATGACCTGCCATAGGAAACTGGAACTAAGTTTTTACAGAAATGTAAAGAATTTCTTTGGGGAAAAAAAAAAAGGGGGGGGGACCATATATTGTGCTGCCTGCAAACCTTAATGATGATCACAAATCTAGCAGTGAATTAGTAGCATCTTCACATGGTTAATAGAAGTTTTCTATATCATTTTTCCAATCCTAACTCATTCAGGTGGTAAGATACAGAACTGGATACATCCTTTGCAGTATAGGTGGTACTGGAATTCAACATCAGGACAGAAGGCAAAAAAAAAAAAAAAATTCAATGATTTATTTCATTTTTATACCAATCCCAAACATTTTGTAAAATTTTTTGATTTTATTTTCAGTATGACTCTTTGGACCAAGCTTTTGTGCTACAGACAGAAATAAAAGGTTTCATATAGTTGTTAATTTCCATAATAGGCATTTGACCTCTTCATTCTTCTCCAGCCATTTTGTTACTTGTGATATGTATCCTCCTAGAAACAGAAAACTGATAAAATGAATGAACACCTGAATGAACAGATCCCATCAACACCATGCAAATGATCAACAATTAGTCTTCAAATACTATGTGGAAGCTTGAAGAGGGAATTGAATATATTTAACTTTTGGGGGAGGTCTTACCAATAGAAAGGCTTTCAATTCATAAAAAACCAACCCATGCCTGTATCAACATGGCACTTCCCACCTTAACAAGAGTATAGAATAGCTTTCAGCCAACTCATAGAAGAAAACTGTCAACACTAAGGACAGAATAGTCTACACATTCCAGAAACAGATGTCTGTTTTGATTTTGGTTTTAGGTAGCTAATTAGGAAATTTCCAAACCTGCTCATGTCACTTCTGAGAAGGAATCCTGGGACAGAAATTGAATGTGAGTTTGAAAGCTTCTTGTAAATCACAGTTTTAGAATCCCTAAATGTTGGTCTCTCATAATGACAGAGACTGGGACACACCGCCAAAACATACAAGATTGTCCAGCATTTGCACATGGCTTGCAGAGAGATAAAATACATAAATTACATAAATCTATAAACTATTTATGATATATAAAATAATGTGAAAACTTCTGACACATCAGTGAAAAGCASATTCTGATTACAGTTGAAAAAGATTCGATGCGTTAGTGTTTATTTATTCATTTATTTGCTGGTTTTTGAACAATGGGCCATAGTGTGAAGCCATCATTTCACGCAAACCTGACAGATTTAGTAGCAGACTTAGTAGCACCTTTGCTAAAATGTGAATGTCAGCTGGCAATAACTTTTCTATAAGCTTAACGGGCATAATAACAGAGTAACAGATAGCATTGGTAAGAGTGAATGTGTGAATCCTGAGGGCCCTTATTTCTAAGATGAGTTGCAGGGCTCATCTTGTCAAGAAAATCTTTCAAGTGTTTTCATATCAGTTTCTGGGATATACTAGATTTCAGCAGTTAATACTTCAAGATGTGCTGAAACATTAAAAGCTCTTTCATATTAATTTCTGGGGTCAGCATTAACTTGTTCCTACAGCCTTAAACACCAAATGAAAAAAAAAAAGTTTTCACTCAGATGTGATCTGAGTCTGCAGCATGACTCATCTAATCTTGACATTTTCCCAGCAGTTGGAAGGAAAAGTGAAGTAAAAGCTTATTCTTCAAGAGAGAAACCAAGCACATCGCTTTGCCAGGGTGGATGACGGGCTCTTCCCAATGATTTTTTTTATGCTGATTCCGCTTTTCAGTCTGCTGGGAGTAAATCAGGAGCGAGGGGTGGGTGGCTGGGGCAGAAGAGCCTCAGGTCTGCAGAATAAACAGAGGGTAAGCGGGGCCCAAGCACTTCACCTCTCAGCTGGAGCTGGGCTCCTTGCTGAAACCATTAGAGCAGCAGCCCTGGCAGCTGGCAGTTCTTCAGCCTCCAGGCCACCATAAAACAGGAGCTCCTTTTTTTCCACCAGAAGAAAAGGCCAGTGTCTCTACTGCAAGTGCTTTACCACATGGTCCTTTCAGAGGGGAGAGGAAGTCTGACACTGCACCTCGGGAGAGGGAGGGGTGATGGGGGAAGGAGGAAGAGGGAAAAAAGAAATCAGACTCTTTTTCAGGGCTTATGTTCAGCCATGTGATTTGTTAAGGAAGCAGAAGCAGGAAGCATCAGCAATTGCAAATGTAATTGCCTTGTAGTTGCTTTTCTGAGTTCTTTGTCACTGCTTTTCTGCAAAGCTAATGGACACACAGTCACTCGAAGGTGTTCACAGCATTACAATGTTCCCTTTTCTCTCCACAGATCTTAAAGCATTTCATATGGAAAAAGATAAATGCATAGTGAAGGTGCCATGTTTTGGGATCTTGCAGCACCCAACATCCCCAGCCTTGACTGACACACTCGGATTTCCCCACAGCATATATGTTGACTGTATTCTGTTCATGATAAGCATAATCCTGTGCCATCTGGAAGGAAAACGAYGCAAAAAGAGTTAGGACTATCAGTCTGAAGACAGCCAACACTTGGCTGTCTGAAGACCGCCACGTCTTGGCCCACAGTACTCCTTTTGTGCACTCCTGTTTCCTCTCACTGTGGCAGATTTGTTATCACAGGACTTACTCAAGACATACAGTCAGATATCTGAACAGAATGACCCATCATTATGTATTGCCGTCGTGCAGTAATTATAATCACTATTCACATAGCTGGACGTATATACCAATAAAGTTCATAAATGGGGTTTCAACATAGGTAACTGGTCTACTCCATTTTTTATATATATATATATATATATATATATATATTTAAAATATATACATTTCCACTATAATTGATAAGTTTTTCACTGAAGAAAGAGCATAGTGTCTGCATTTATCTTCAGAGGGATGTTTCAGAATAGTTCTACACGACTGGAATTGTTTCCTTCTGTTTTCACATTTTTAGTACTTTCAAATTACTTACTGTTTAAAACCTTAAATCCTCCATCTGCAGCATGCTCTGATTCTAGCAGGAGTATTGCAATGTTGCTGTGATTCTAAACCATATTTCCGCTGACATTACTGGAAATAATGATACTGTAGCAGCCAAACACTTGCACATTAAATGTCTGCCAGTGACTCCTGCCTCCCCACACACCTCAATGTTACAAATTCTGCATAGGCAATCTTTAATTGTTTCTCGCTGATTTTATAAAACTGTTTCTTTTTTACTTGTATCTGGAACAATACCTACCTACATATTCTCATCACTGTTAAACATGCAACCTGGAACCAATGGCTCTTAAAGCACATCTCACACCTTGGAATAATGATTTTGCTGTATTAGTTTTTGGTGCGGGCAGATTAGTACCTCAACAAATGATCACATTGAAGGAAGTCAAGTGTTCGTAAAAGTTGGGCTGATCTGAGATAGAGAACAGAGGTCTGCATCCATACACTGCACTTTCCTTTTTTGTGATGCCAGAGATGTCATGCAGAGAAGTCAAGGCCTTTTCTGGGGCCATAACACAAGGATGAGTGGAATGTATTGTAAGCTTAATTACCACGTGCCCTTAGACTGCAAATGTCACATCATGTTGCCACTATTTGGGCAACATCGGCAAACATGAGTTTGAGTCAGAAAATGTTCCTATGTGCAGTGAAGCAGTAGCCAGAATGGTTAGTGGTGATGCGTTAAAAAATATTACCCTTCCTATCATACATTTGTGTATTTAATTACTAATAGCATTCACGTCCTTTCTGCCAATGTTCCAAAGTGCTGTGAAAAAGTTAGTTTGCCTACTTGTCATGTGAAGTGATTTCTTAAAGTTCACCCACAGGGCTTATAGTAGAACCAGGAAGTAATTTTGAGCCTTCCAAATATGTGAGAAGTGTTCAAATTGCTAGTCTAAACTCTTCACTATACTTAACTAGTTCAGCCACACATAATGTGGCTTGCTGCTATAGATGCCATATATACACCAGAAGAACTGGTGAAACAGAGCTTGTGAAAGACTTAAGTGGAAGAAATATTTTGAAATTAGGGTTTTCCTTCAATCACTTCAAAAAACTGTGTTCAGGAACTTTGCAGTGGAGCCAGACAGGGATTGAAGTTGATGCAACCTAAGGAGAGACATTTGGAAAGCAATGTTTTCATTAGCGTTTTGCAAGGGGTTTATTAGATGTTATCTCCCTCATGCTGCTTGATTGYTTACTCCAAATCCTCCTCTCTTAATTTCTTTGCCTTTCCCCTCCCTATAAAGCCATTAAGATTAAATTATTATTATCACTTTGTTCATATGTAAAATTTCTTCTTGCTTTTCATCCCATCCTTTTAAAATTATAATCTCTTTAAGACAGGGACTGTCTCTTTTTCCTRTGTTTGTAAATTATGTAGGATATGTGAAACCCAATCTGCAGACAAGCCCTCAGGCTCTAACAAGTGAACTTTGCACTTCCTGGGGACATGATTAATGCATCCACCTCACATCTCTGTCAGAGGTCACTCTCATCCTGTAGCAAAGGGGGATATGAGCTTGCTCTTCAGTCATCTCAATTCACTGTGCAGAGTACTAATATGAACAACTACAACAGTCTATGCAAGTTTTAGTGCCAGGCAGTAAATTGTAGCAATTGAGGAAAGCAATCAAGCGGTTCTTCCATCCATATCTTGTAAATGACTTTCCTCAACTCCAGATCTCATTTCGCAAAGAAAAATATTATTTCATTTCATCAGGAGCATGCTTAGCATTTCAGAATAATTTATACAAAATAAATTGCTCAGCTTCTTGGTAAGCAAAGTTTCCACCCTTTGGTTGGATCAGTTTTAAGGGGGGTGTTAATCACTGTATAAACAGTAAAAATTTCTCTGTATCTACAAAACTGTTTCTCACCCCTAGTTCTACAACTGCAAAGCTAAAACAATTTAGTAAGTCACAAACATTTAGGGAGATGAGTTCAGTGGCTTGAATTGTAGTTAGGCACTTAGTTCCTGTTGAGTCTGAAAGCCACATTTCTAATTGCCCCTGTGATGTGAACATCTCTCACTCCAAAACATAATAAATGTAACTGGACACTTGTAATAAATAAGCAGGCAAGATCACCATTATTTAGTTAATCCTAGGGTCTAACAGTTAAACATTTCACAGCAGATCAGAAACAGGACTTAGGGAGCTTCTTGTAGCTACTTAGGAGGGTCAGATTTAGGCAAAAGAGCAGACAGATCACTCATCTTTCTCCCCTGCTCACCACAAGCACTGCAGGACCCCGAGTGCTCGGTGTGCCTCACAAACCCTGTGCTGCAGGTGTGTCTTGCACCCACACTGCAGTTTTGTCTCAGGAATGATCAGGGAAAGGGGCCTTGCCCAACACTGCTGTTAGTCATGGGCACCTTTCACAGTTTCTGCCCCTGTGTCTCTACCCTAAATTGCCCAGTCCAAGAAGAGATGGTTTTATCTGTTATGAGGGCAAAAAAAAGCTGCCCAAGCCACAAGTGGCAGGGAAGGATCATGCACACAGTTCCAGCACACTTCTCTGTAAAGCCCCAGTGTTTCTGCAGGCTAAGGCACAGATAGCAAGTCAGAGAAGAGCCCACCAAAGGCTCTTGTTTTCTCCTCTCAAAAGCCCGCTGTAAGAAAAGGAAGCAAGGAGAAAAAAAAAAAAAAAAAAAAAAAAAAAAAAAAAAGGAGAGTTGTTCAGGATCTCATAAAGATAAATAATGTTCTGATTTCTCCTTTTCACCATTCCCAAAGGCATGTTAACTGGAGCTGTCCTATTCCCACATGAGATGAAATAAATTAGTAGGGAGTCCTGCGTCAAATTAGCAAAGAAAAGGAGCAGAGGAGAAGAAAAATCCTGTTTCTTCTCTTCAAAACCCTTAATTTCTATAGCACCAGTTTCACCCTTCCTATTGAGCTCACCAAGAATTACCATCATTATATAYCCCACACCTACATATTCCCCGCTACTTTTAATAGGTAACAATTTCTCTAACTTCTAATCAGCAATGAAGGTAACTCAAACTCATACCATGCATTGGTATCCTATTAGGTCACTTTTACCTACTAGCAGTACTGACTGTATGTGCTGGCCAATTTACTTCTCATTTAAAGTCTGCATATGGCCCTTGGCCTGTTTCTTGTGTTGTCCTCCTACACCAGTGGAACAGAAGAGATCATACATCTTGAGAACTGTCATTGGTTAGGTTCAGCTTGTGGGCTGCAAGCTACCCTGGATTTTGCTCTCTAAAGCGATTGATACAGAATATTAGGCTAAAGGTTTTCTTGTGACAGTTTTCTGTTATATTCCAGGATAGATTTTAATAAATTTTCTCCTCTAAAAATAATATACTTACAGTGTGCAGATCATGTACATGTCTACCAGAAGAATTAAGAAATCTTATTCTTATTACTGCAACAATATGAAAGGSTAGACCCATCAATTTCAGATTTTTAAGTTGTTTTGGAAAGACAGAATTCGATTAATCAAGCTAGAACTTTCTGCTTGCCTAATCTCTCCTCTTTTTTTCTCTCAACATTTCCCAATCCACATTCCTCTGAAAGTGGAAAGGGCCCTAAGCAATGATATTTTTGAAGTTTACCTGGCAAGGAAGAAACTCTTGAACTGAAATGTATGTCCACAGATAAGGTGGGAAATGAACACAGTGTTATGTGTTACGAAATTACAATTTTTACTACAGGACAGCTAGACTGTAATTTTTCAAATATTGGCTGAACAGTACTTACTGATTTCTCTTAGATACAGCAAAATACTTCATAGTTTGGAGTTGTCTTTTTTTTTTGCTTTATGTCAGTAAAAGCTTCCTCAAAAAGACAATGTAGAAAAGCTTCCTGATTATAATGAAAAGTAGAAACACTTAAAAAACCAAATTTGAACACCCGTGGAATAAAGACAGGCTCAAAAAAAAGGATTTTAGATTTTTTTTATTTTTTACCAACAAACTATTTTTTGGTAAATTCCATCAAACCTGAAATCATATATTAACTCATTACTATATCAAAGAAATAATAGATTTAAATCTTCTTGGAGAAATTTACAGTTGAACCTCAGAGATAGCTGATATATTTTGATCTGCAGCAATACTATAAAATATATTTAAGAAACAGAAATATGTTCATCATTTACAAATATTGACTCACCAAACTTTCTAAAATCTAAATGCATTATGAAAACTTAAAAAAAAAAAAGAACACATATGAAGCTTATGAAGATCTTCCAAACATTTTAATTAACATTTTAAATTTCCCTGTAAAAGACTATCTAAAAAGAGTACCTTCCCTCTCCATCTCTAGATTATCTTCTGTTTACATTTTCATCAGATATCAGCAGGCCCTTCCCATCTCATTTTTTGACTCAGGATACTTCACTCCCTTTTGTTGGACCAGTAGGAAGTTCACAGTTCCAACAGGAAGACACCACCTTCCCAAGAAAATTAAATGTTATTCTGACTCATTTTTCATGGATAACCTTGATAGAATGAGATACATTTGATAATACAAGTAAGAAGAGATATAGCTGAGCTTTTGGGATTCTTCTTTCTTTTCCCTGAATTGTATGTATAGCTATTGTAATTTCTCTTTCTCTACAAAACTTCCATTTCTCATTCTCTTATTAAGAACAAAAATAAATGTTTGCTTTACTCTCTCCATCTTTAATGCAACATCTACTTGATTGTGATTTCCATATTTCATGTATGTAACAGCTCATATGCAGCTTGATATCCGTTGGTTGAAAAAATAATAGAGGTATGGAACTTGTTAGTTGACCACAATGCAGAAATATAGACAAAAAGATATTCTAGCATAACCAAGTCATGGGGCAGCAGATAAAACACAGAAGCTACAGATAACTCCAATCCTTCTGGAGCAAGGCCAGGAAGACCTTGCTGAAGGCCGGGAAGAACACAGTAAAGTGCTTTATACAGATAAGCAAGTACTATTTTTAGGCAAGTAAGATGAGCCTCTTATGTCCAAATTAATACACAAAAAAAAATGTGAAAGCAGCCTAGAATTGCTCAGATTGATGAGTCTTGTGTTAAAATCTTGTGACATTTCCATCATCTCAGACTGCAAAGGGTTATTTTCTTTCCCCTTAGGTCAAAGAATTCACTTAGCAATACATGTGTTCGTTCATGACGTATARTACAATTGGAAGTGTTTGAATTATAGAGAAGAAGATGGCAATTTTGTAATAGTTGCATATAATTTGGGATATTAAATCCAATTGTGATTGTATGCTGGTTGGCATTCAAGAGAACGTGATGCAGACTTTTTTTTGTATAAAATACTGCAGCAAAAGGGGAAAATATTTGACAGCTTTTTACAGCTCTCATTAGGATACCCGAGATGGGCAATGATCATCAGGGATTGAATTCAGAGCAAGGTAGTGTGGGAAAGGAAAGAAAATAAAAGATATGTAAACTGAAATTGGTGTTTACATATAGCCAGACTTATGCTAACTTTTGGAAGTCTTCAGTTTTCATGGTAGAACAGGATTATGCCTGAAGTCAACTGATCGCTGSTGCTGCTGCAGTATCAAGCTGTGATGGTGGCATTCTCTCCCTGCTGTCCTTTTGCTCCAGAAAGGACTGAAGACAGCTCAACAACATTTCCACTTGCCTTAGCTTCATTTCTCCATGGGACTTGCTGTCCTATCTAGAAGATTCTAGCTTCAATCCCTGCAACAGATGCCTGTCTCCCTCTCTCCCTCTGAGAGGGATGCCTGTCTCCCTCTCTCTCTCTGAGCTGTGAAGCTCAGACTTGTTGGTCTCCCTAGAAATAGGAGGAAGCATTGTGGGTTCTAGAGGTTTCTCAGCTTCTCCTCTATGCAGAGGGTCTCTTTTTAATGGTTAGCTTGATGGTGGGGAGGACACAGGGTGTGGAGAGCTGTGGATACTGCCCAAGAATGAGAATGACCTAGTGCCCTAGGGTAGAGATCAAATTTATTGTTTCCCCACCAATAACCTGGAAATTATTTTGTATGATCCTGATCAAGCTGTGGCACTGGCAGAGGAAAGATGTGGAGTGGTAGACAGCAAGAGAACAAAGGGTAATATATTGGTACAAATTGAAACACCAGAAGTTCCATCTCCACATGAGGAAGAAATTATTTATTGTTAGGGTGACAGAGCAATGGAACAGGCTGCCCACAGAGGTTATGGAGTCTACTTATTTGCAGATATTCAAAACCTGCCTGGATGTGACCCTGTGCCACATGCTTTAGGTATCCCTGCTGGAACAGGGGAGTTGGACTAGATAATCTCTAAAAGTCTCTTCCAACCTCAACCATTCTGTGATTCTGTGATTTTCTAGTAGGAATCGCCTGGTCTTTTCCTTCTCTTGAAGTCCTACTGAGGCATTAGGGAACAGATGTAATAAAATAGACATTGGATGGACACAGAGGAAGAAGCCAAGGGAAGCCCACAGGCTTCCACAGGTAAGGAAATGGCCACCCATACCAGTCTCAGTCTGAAGGCCAAAGGGTGCTCTAGAAATTCAGAGATGTTTCCATCAACGCTGTCTTGACTGGGACACCTTGGGTTTGTAGCTCTAGTGGCAAGGGCAAGTTCTTCAGTGTACCCCTGCGTGGGGGCTTTGGCTTGCAAGTCATAATGCAAAAGGACAGTGACTTGTATAATAGGGTTAATGTGAATCAATATGTGGGTTAAGAGAGATCAGGAACAACCAATATGCCTGTGGGACTCATCTGACATTGCTTCCTACAGTGAGTGGCATTTTTGAGAGGTTTGCTGACAGTTGCTTGTGAAGCAATATAAAGCAATGATTGCTGCTTTCACTTCCACAGTTCATAAGGAACTGGTTCATGTTCCGGTTAAAAGTACTGGCCTAGAGTTCTGGATTGAGGGGTGTGGGAATGATCGGACACTCTCAGAAAGAAATTACAAAAATTCAATATCAATACCTTTACCTCTAGAGTAATTCCTAGGGAGAAGATATCTATCAGGGAATAATAACATCGTATTTCATCTTTTTATCACCATCTATCCAGCTATAGGAGTTTATCAATAGGTGACAGCTTTATTGACAGATTGGAGCAGAAAACCTGTGAAGGTTTCTTCAACCTACAGTATTGAGGATTGGGATTGGGTTAGGGATTGCTTAGATAAACTGGTCACCCACAAATCTATGGGCCCCAAAGAGATGCACCCAAGAGTGATGAGGGAACTGGCGGAGGTTATTGCTCAGTCACTCTCCATCATCTTTGAGAGGTCCTGGAGAGCAGGAGAGGTGTCGGAGGACTGGAAGAGAGCCAACATCATTCCAGTCTTCAAAAAGGACAAGAGGGAGGAGCCGGGCAACTACAGGCCAGTCAGTCTCACCTCCATCCTTGGTAAGGTGATGGAGCAGCTGATCCTAGAGAGAATCTCTAGGCATTTGAAGGAGAAGGAGGTAATCTGGAGTAGTCAGCATGGATTCACCAAGGGGAAGTCATGTCTGATAAACCTGATAGCCAGATGACTATGCAGCTGGATGAGGTGAGAGCTGTGGATGTTCTGTCTACCTAGACTTCAGCAAGGCTTCGACACCATCTCCCATAATATCTTCATAAGAAACCTCCAGGAGTGTGGTCTGGACGAGTGCACCTGGCTGGATGGCAGAACCCAGAGAGTGGTGATAAATGGGGCCGAGTCCAGTTGGAGGTCTCCCCCAGGGGTCAGTACTGGGCCCAGCACTGTTCAACTTGGTCATCAATGACTCGGACAAGGGCACTGAGTGCACCCTGAGCAAGTTTGCAGACAATCTCAAGCTGGGTGGAGTGGCCGACACTCCGGAGTGCTGTGCTGCCATCCAGAGGGACCTGGACAGGCTGGTGAGTTGGGCAGAGAGGAACCTCATGAGGTTCAATAAGGACAAGTGCAGGGTCCTGCACCTGGGCAGGAATAACCCCAGGCACCAATACAGATTAGGGCTTGACCTGCTGGAGAGCAGCTCCACAGAGAGGGACCTGGGAGTCCTGGTGGACACTAAGTTAACCATGAGTCAGCAGTGTGCCCTCGTGGCCAAGAAGGCCAATGGGATCCTGGCTGCATCAGGAGGAGTGTTGCCAGCAGGTCAAGGGAGGGGCTCCTGCCCCTCTCTTCAGCTCTGGTGAGGCCGCACCTGGAGTATTGTGTGCARTTCTGGGCTCCCCAGTGTAAGAGGGACGTGGAGCTTCTAGAGAAGGTCCAGTGGAGAGCGACAAAGATGATTAAGGGAGTGGAACATCTCTTGTACGAGGAGAGACTAAGTTGGGCCTGTTTTCTCTGGAGAAGAGAAGGCTGAGAGGGGATATGATTAACATGTGTAAGTACATGAAGGGAGAATGCAGGGAAGAAGGGGCCAAGCTCTTCTCAGTGGTGGCCAGTGACAGGACAAGAGGAGATGGATGTAAGTTGAAACACAGGCAGTTCCATCTCCAGGTGAGGAAGGACTTGATTCCTGTGAGGGTGACAGAGCCCTGGCATAGGCTGCCCAGGGAGGTTGTGGAGTCTCCTTCTCTGGAGGTCTTCCAAACCCACCTGGATGCCACCCTGTGCCACATGCTCTGGGTGTCCCTGCAGGAGCAGGGGTGTTGGACTAGATGATCTGTAGAGGTCCCTTCCAGCCTTGAACATTCTGTGATTCTGTGTTCCATGAACTTAATTTTCAATTAGGTTCAGTTTCAGAAAAACTGTTTCAGTTACATCTTGCTGTCCTTGTGAGCTTTGAAAGACAGATCTTTAACAATTTTTCGAAACATGACTGCAGAATATGAAGCTTGATTTTACTTCACGGTTTTACCATCCCTTGTCTGCTATTTATCTTTTGCCTGAAAATGATGAGGCAGTTCAACTCTACAGGTACACAATGTCATAAATTTACAGCATTTGGGTAGATGTTATTTTTGTTTATCCCTTAATGATGAATCCCTTTTATGCACATTTTGTATATTCATCCTTCCCATGCATACGCATCCTATTATTCTACAAAGGTTACCCTGGAGTGCAAAGGAGTAATTCTACACACAGAAAGCTAATCCTGTGACATTTTCAGTGTGACAAGAAACAGGACTTGCTGTAATTCTAACCAGACAATTTGTCTGGTAAGGTACCTAGTCCAACTTCTTGTCTATAAGGCATCTCTTCATAGGGACCAGCACTTTGGGGTGCTAATCTGAGCTAAATTAAACTTTCCATATTTTGAGGCCTAACTATCATTACCACATTACATACTTCTTCAACACTGTATCAGTATTGAAGTACTTCCTTCAGTACTTCCTGTTTGTCATGTTTTGCTCTCTCTGATGAATAATGTATTAGAAAAAAAAAAGAAACAATATTAGAAAACCTTTATATATGAAGATTATATTACATGTTGTGGTAAATCTTCCACATCCCATCTAGGGAATTCAAGAGAAATAGGAGGCCACTAAAGAAGGAGTACAGATCTGATTTTTGTTTGAGAATAAGGAGAAGTGACTGGAAAGACTTAATAGTTAAACATTAGCAGACTTAATTTATAGTGTCCTCTGTTATCTTTGAAGATACTTCTTTTGAAACCAAAAACATTTTGAAGTTAAGATCAATATGAAAACAGTAATTTCATGAAAGGCATATTTGACCTCTCTGTTTAACATGTTGAGAAAAAAGGTCAGCTTAATCCAAAAGAAAAAGAGGAAGAAAGAAAAAAAGAAGGAGTCTAGGCCAGCCTGCTTGAAAAGTTGCCACTGATACGCATAGGTTATGTAGACCAAAGTCTCAGTAAAAGTGTTTCCTAACTATCTCTGTCTGGATCATTGTGTTCTGAACTGTATAACAAAGACTTTTCCATTTTGTTCATTATTTTGACCAAAAGTACATCTCATCCAGAATCTCTAGGCAAACAGAGTTTTTGCAAGAGTCCCCGGGATTATATTGCTAGAGGAGTAAAACATAGACTAGCATTAGACTAGCATAAAACCCAGTAAACTCCATGGGTTTTGCTGACTAACACCAAATGTTCAGGAAATGAAAATGATTTTATACATCCTCAATTCACATCTATAGCAGCACTGTGTGTGGGGTAGATTTTCCTCTTGAGAACATCTGATAAAAGTTATAAATCCTCTAAATACAACCTCAGTGCTTGTAACTCTTGCAGTCATCACACACAGGAAGTCAATAACAAAACCTCTTCCAATGCTCCAAATTATTTGTCTTATAAAATCCCATGGCTCTGACAGTGTACTGAATACCTGCAGACACTCAAGGTTTGGCTTCCTGGGCTCAGGGTCAACATAATGCTGCTGGTGGCCTTGAAATAAGAGCTAAAAGATGTTCCAGAAGGGGCCTGCCCCTTCTTTGCCAGCAGGTACCTTCAAGCTGGGTTTCCTACAAGCAGTCCATGCTGGTCTGTAGCCCCAGTGCCCTGCAAATGCACCTCCTGATCTGGACCTTGACCCTAATCCCTAGGCTGACTTCCAGGACCTGCCAGTGGACTTTGGCTGAGCCTATGGACCTGATCCTGTCCTTACCTCACTGACTTCCCTCTTTCCAAGAGGCCATGGATGAAGTTGTGCTCACCCTGATCCCATCCCCTGGTTGCCTTCTGGGGGCTGCAGCATGGACTTGGCCAGGGAGAGGGCACCACAAGGCCATGCCAGCCCCAACAAATACCTTCAACTGAGCATTTAACAGGTAAGTCAAAACCATTGAATAATACAGAGTTCATTTAATCTGTCCTCCAAAAAACAATGGCATCTCATCCTGAGGAGCATGTAATTCTAGCTCTGTCTGAGACCTAAGTAAAGCAAATTCTGAAKCTGCATTCAGATGAGAAATCCTTGTCAACCATGCTGAAATGTACAAGTGTGGAGTGATGATTAACATTTTCCAGCCAGATGCAAGCACAATGGTAGAATGTAAAATAGAGGTTTATGAAAAGTACCAGGCTGGCCCTGCTGGAAGCTGCATTCTTCATTTTTTCCACGGAATCCGTACARCATGGACAGTGGCAATAAAACGGTGTTCTCACTACCCGCCCTATTGAAATGTGTTTTAAGCTACTGCTGCATGGGGTGGAAAGTTTAGTTCTGTCTCTGTGCCCATTCTGTGTTTGGCCTTTTGGCTCAGACTGCTCAGGAGCAGGTTGTGTGAGGTTACTTTATATTATATATATCTACGTTGCGTATATGTATATCTTTATATATCTTTATATACTTACATAATCCCCTAGCAGCTGGTATCCAACCACCAGGTCCTATCACACATGCATACATGCCCTCTCCAGCCCCCCAGCCTGACACACAGCAGCCAGTAATGATTTGTGATCACTACCACTACGGTCCAGATTTGAGTAAATTACTTGAACTCTGTCCATTACAAATCCCTGAGTCACCCTATTCTGCAATAAAAAAATTTCCAGGACTGAGGTCTTTTTTTGCTTGTCCATCTATTGAAGACTCAGGCCATTGAATGAAGAATTAAGCAAATAGAATATTTTATGTGTCACAATGTTAATTTAATCCATGGACATTATATAATTCATTTCAGGTTGGCTCCTCCACAGTTGCCAAGAAATCCCAAAGTGAATTAATTTGCTTGTCTGAGATACATATAAACATTCACCTTTCTAGCTCAATTCATTTTTGTACATATAAAATCCCTCTGAAAAGCTGAAAACTTTTTTTTTCCTGACATTAATGTTTGTATTTTGATAAGGTAAACAATTTAAATGTCATTGCATTCATGTTTATTTAATAGACCATAGATCTTACACGAAATATTTTCCGAGAAACACAATAGGGTTGATTTTTTTTTAGATTAAGAGACATAAGACTGATTTAGTGACACTAGAAACAACAAAACTTTCTGTGTAATGAAGACTATTATACAGACCAAAATAATCACAAAGCAAGAGTTTCTGTTTATGCTGTGATTTCTTACAGTCATTTTAAACATGCCACAATCTTTTTTTTTAGATCTCATGTCTATTTGGCACCTGAGATACAAGATCCAGAGTTAACATATAAACTAACTTCTCTTTTCTCACTAGATTCAGACAAGGTAGTRCTTTAGGTCAGTGTTACCTACTGTACATCCAATTCTTATAAAACCATCTCTTTTAATTTTCTTGCTGTTTGAGAAACTAAGACATGTGTGTGCTCAGAACAACACTGACATTAATAAAAAGGTCAAATAAAAGTGCTTATAATGGGCCAGCAAAGCTGGGATCAGAGCCAGACATTTATGGGCTAGCTTTGGCATAAAAGTAGACTTTCCATTCTCCTGAAAGCCAGAAGTACTCCATTGCTCTCCTCCCTGCAATCAGAATCTTTGATGATTCTGAAGCTGGAAAATTAATATTTAACTGGTTATTCAATTCATCCTATAGATCTATCCTATGAACTAGGGAATGGTTCTCTCCTGCTCTTAGCTTTACTTCAGATCTGCATAGGCACTCCTCTGTGCTAGCTCTGGAAGAAAAATAAAGTAAGGGACATTACATATAAAAGCCTCCAACCTCTGCAACAAGAGCAGATGAGAGAATAACTGTAGCAACCATCACTGGTTTGGCAGTCTAGAAGTGCTTGCTGGGGCAAGTCAGGTCTAAGAGAGGAAGAGAACAAATGCTGAGTAGTCAGTGGAAYCAGCAAATTGACCACAGTACTAATAGAAATACTGCTGCATTAATTGTTCCTCCATGTTTCAGAAATATTCTTGGATAAATTTTGATATTAATCTCTCTAAGCACTTTTTTTTTTTTTTTATTCCACAAGTGATGCTATTGATTTTAGCTGAAGACTATCTGTATAAGGTATTACTCAGACTAGATGATTGTATTGGATCTGGCTGTATTAAGAGGGTTGTGTGAGTGAGTGACGTGATGTTCAGAAGAATGACACTTCCATTCTTTCCAGTGTCAAGATCTAGGGGCATACTAATGGAGTGGTTAGTTCTGTATGCATAGGTCTGACAGTAAATTCAAGATGAATACCTTTGGGTCCTCTTAGCCTCCACATAAATTCACATTCATGTCACTGGAATACCTTCTCCCTTTTTGAGAGATTTTCCAAAGGAAACCAAAGTGGTCCATAATTCAATTTTTAAAGGATAAAATTACTCTGTGCATAAAATAGCTGGAGATTTTTCAATTCTATCCTCACAGCTAGCTCTCTAGAGGGAAGCTGAGAGGAAGAGTGGAAGAAGGTGTCAGATACGTTTGCTGCCTTTTTTTCTTTTTTTTTTCCTCTCTCTGTTTTCTGTCTTCCTGGGAGACAAGAAAACAATAATCACTGTCATATTTGGGTCTGCTAGCAATGGAAATGCAGACATGATCAACAAAGTTGATACCTAAAAATAATGTGAATAAATGAAAAAGTTTACTTGCAAGTAAGATAACACAATTATGGTGGCAAAAATGCATATTCTTCTTCCTCTTCCCCTCTGTGGAACATAGAATTTGTCAGTACATAACAAAAAAAGAGCTGAGATTAAGTTTTTTTTATAAAAATGTAAAGCTGAAGGTATTAAATTTATGTCAGTGGAGTTGTACAGTGACTAATTTAAAATGTGTCCAATCTACTTTAAATATTATTTTAAATGAACTTCCATTATTTTAGGATATTAAACTTAAATCTAACAAAGTGGAAAAGTTGTTCAATCTAAGTACTTTTTAAAAATTCTCTTTTTCCAAAAAATGAAATATTGCCATTGTCCTAATAATAACACTCAGTCTTGCTGAGTATTGCCAGCATGAATATTGTGAATATTTCCATATCTGTGAATATACTACTGAAGAGCTAAGTTACTATTGCATCAGTCATATTTTGTGGGATGGAGGGCCATGAACAATTGCTTTTCCTTTTTTTTTTTTCCCCACTATATATTATCTGCACTCTTAGGATGACAAAAGTTTATATATGGTGGAGATGATAAAAAAAAAATCCTCCTGAGGATAGGCAGGTGGCAGAGCAAGTTGCCCAAAGAGGCTGTCTTCATCCTTCTTCAAGGCCTTCCTGGACAAAAATCCTGCGCAACCAGGAGCGATCCCAGATTGCAATAATCTGGCAATCTGTTTTAACATATGGCAAGATACTGGGTCTCATTTCTAAACCCTGTGAATCAAAAGGAGGGTTTTGCATCCCAATGCATACATTAACCTTATAGCTAACTAGACATTAGAAAGTCTGCTTTTTGGTTGAGTTCGGATATAGGGATCTTTTGAGAGGAGCTACTGTGAGACGTGCAACTGTAGTAGAAGACAACATATGAAACTGCTGAAGATGAAGCTTTTGAAARTAGACTGCAAGCAAAGATAGAAAAAATGTTTTCAGTTAGAACAAAATTATACAATTTTCCATTCCTAAAAAATAAAAGATATTTTTAGTATGTCTTGACCCTATTTAGCATGATTTTATTCAGTCGTATTAAGGAACTTGATTACTAAAACAATCCAGGTTTCTAAACACCTGAATGAACTAGTGGATTGTTCATTCTAGTGGGTCACACATTGCCTGTATGGGAAATTTTAATGGATGAAATAACCACTGGTGTAAGAGTGGGGGTAACTGTGTTCTCTCTTTTCCATATGACTAATGTTATTAAAAGGAAGCTGGTCCAGGCAGTTTATCTTTCAGCATATGCTGAATTGAAAACTGCATCAACTCGTCTTTGAAACTATGAGAGATAAACAGTCATTTGAGAAGCTAGCTAAGTGAGTTACTAGRTTATAAGAAAGCACTGTTATGAGGCCTCTTCATATCCCATTACATGGGATCTTGATTTTGGGTGATAGAGCTCCCTAGTTATGATCAGAAACAAGTGAGAGGCTAGTGAAACAAAACTTGGTTTCTTCATCTTTGACTGACTCGCTCTGTACAGAATTTTTTTTTTCCCTCAAGCTATTTTTTTTAAGAGGGGCTCATGGATGAACTGAAAAAGAGCAACTGACCAAGTATATGGAAAAGGAGATACTTTGACACTGGGATATAGCATCTTGTAATACCTAAAGATTAAACTGAATTAATGATAACCAAACAAATCCACTCAGAGCATGAACAAATCCTTCACATGACAGAACAGTCCACCTTAGGCACAGAGCATTATGACAGACATAAAAAGAAAGTAAAAATAAACCTTTTTAAAGTTTGCTTCAAGAAAATTAAATAAACTGTGCTTCATTTTGACATCAAAGGCATAAATCATAATTTAAAATAATCATATTCTCTTTTGAAGTCCTTATTAAAATCAGGCATTTTCCCAATGGGTGTATCCAACTTCCGCAAGGAAATCCTCCTTTTTTTTTCAATTTGTTGCTATAAAAAGAATTCTTTCTACATTCTAGATAAAATTATGGAATTACTATTATTTTATTTCTTTCCTACTCCAGTCAACTTCCTTATCTGAAGTCTGAAGCTTTCCTGGGCTTTCACTATGACTGACATTGGCCTGACAGAAATCAATCACAAAAGCAAAAAGTCAGAAAGAGGAACAAAACTACTAAGGAAGATGAATGCAAAATAACACATTCAGTAAGAGAACAAAGCCATAAAAATGAACTAAAGAAATAGAGCTATGAAAGGAAGGTCTATAAATGAGAAGTTTACGTAAAAAAAAAAAAAAAAAAAAAAAAAAAAAAAAAAAAAAAAAAAAAAGACAAGAATACTGATATAAGGAGTACGAAAAAGAAGTTCCCAGAATCTTTTGCATAAAATACATTGGATTTGTCTTTGAAAAACTCCTATTGCTTATGGAAAGCTCTCAAAATGTTTTTGTGTTTGGCAGCTGCCTGCTTTGTCTGGCTTTCTATGCTTCTAGAAATCTTGGAAGAAAAAATGGATTTTGTGCAGGAGGCAGTGGTTGCCTGAGTCCAGTGAAGTGAGAGGGAGATCTGGTTGTAAAGCAGAATTCCTGCTTATACCATTTCCAAATAAAATGTAAGTTTTATAAAAGGACTGGAATGTGAATGAAAAAAAAATGGAAATGGGAATTTCTTCCAACAAATATGAAGCATTCCAGGGCTCCCCAAGGAAGAACTCTCCTACAAAGGCAAATTCATGTCAGCTAAGTGGAGAACTGTCAATGCCCTACATAAAACCTTCTACACAACTAGAAAGGAAATCAGTCACGCAGAAAATAGGACTTGCAAGAGAAATTTTATAAGGACTCTCCTATGACAATTAAAAGCTGTGTCTCACAATGCTCTTCCGATTAGGCATGCCTAAAAGTAGACGTAAAAGAAAACTYGTCTGAAGTCAACGGGAGTCTTACCACTGCCTGGTACCAGGACCAGCAGCTCACTTCAGGGATTTTCTCAGATTGATTGATTGATTGATTGTCAATTTCACAGTTGGGACCCCACTTTACATTTTTAAATATTGCATTAGACACATCCCCATTTGCTACTGGCTAAGACCTATATCAGACCAAAATGTTAAACATAAAGGTTGGTGTTTGTTGAAATAAGGCATCTGTGTGCTCTCTAGTATGTGTCATTTACCCCACTAATTGTGGTTACTTCTATTTGTACTAGAGGGTGTCCTGCGGATTTGCTGGAGATTTGGCTCTTCATTTTGTGGTTCTTGGTCATCCCCAACATTTGAATAAGAAATCCTCCTATTCACAGAAAGGTCATTTTTGGAGCCAGGGATAGTGCTATTTCTGTTTTCTGAATCCTAATGACATAGTTCATTTTCTATTTCTGAGAGCAAAGACTCTATGAGCCATAATAAGGTAAAGACAAACAGTAACAAGATTAGTGTGGACAAGTAGATGTACTAGCTAAGTGCCATAAAACAAAAATACTTTATCTCTTAATACATAGTAAAACAAGTCATGTATAATTCTCTGCAGAAGGAATTTAATTAGAGAGCTTCTGATAAGAGTACATATTTTTCTGCTAAACTCACACCACTTTAGTACTTATTAAATTGTACAAAGTAACACTGAAATATTATATTTCATAAATATGTCAAAGTGAATGGATGTTATAGTAAGGTTTTCACTTCTGGGGCTATCAAAATGCTAATTTTCAAACTGTTCTCATATTAATGATAAAATGCAAATGGAATATATTTGTTTCAGTGATATTACAGTTTTTGGATTTCAAAAGTTGTCTTTTTATTCAAATTCTGCTTTCTACTGAAATTGGAAGAGTTTTGTCAGGCAATTGAGGAGGAAGGGAGATGAAGTAAAAATCTTAGTATACCTTTACTTGTTTTTTTCCATTACTAGAAGAGAAAGCAACGCTTTGCTTGGGATGTCCTCAGTACATCCCRTGTGCATAATAGCCAAATTTAGATACCGATATGGTTATTTTTAGAAAATATTAACTTGTATATTAAAAGAAGGAATATTTCAACTTAACTGATGAAAAATAAAGCAGACAGAGCATGACTTACTGTGTAACATTTCTTTCCAACCAGAAACTAAAGAGCTAAGAAATGCTAGCAGAATATGAAAAACATGTCTTGTTCTGTTGAGTTTTATTGGCTTCACACCAGTGGTTTGCATGAGCTGCTGAAAGTTGTCATTATTCTTGACTTAAAGCATTATTTTTTTTTCATCCTAGCTCAACTGGATTGAAGGAAAACTTTCATTTTGCGTATGAATATTATATATCTGCTTCTATCTATAAACTATATTTCACAATGAATTCAATATCCAAGAGCAGGTCACTGAAGCTTCATGTATGAAAGGCAAATAGAACACAGATTTTCTGTATTTCTAGCAAAGGTTAACTGGCCTATCTAGTGAAAGATGTGTCATGTAAACCTGCACTGAGATAAATGATAACTTTTCACTATCTTATTATCTAATGATTAGAGTTGTTTCTATTAAATACATTATTATGCAATAACAAATAATGTAATAACAAATAAGATAATGAATTACTTATTTTAATGTGCTAATGAGCTAAAAGCTTTTCAAAAGTCTAATAAAACCTTAAAAACAAGCCATGTTGCTATGTTCTTTCATTTCTGGATATAAATGGGAAAGGTGAGACAAAAATACTGTAAAATAGATTATTCTTCTGAATTTTAGGCACCTGAATGTAGAATAACTAGCCTGAAAATATTTTAAAAATGATAATCAGTTGCCTCTGCTTACATACTTAATTGTAATTATCACATGCTAGCACTTCGTTAACTATAATTCAACAATTTAACAAAATGTAGTTAATGAAACATATACTAAGGTTATTTTCATGCGTAAGCCATGTAGAATTATATAAGGTGTTCAATTATTTGATATAAAAAAGAATCCCAGAAACAATATTTCTAGGTGCATGTGGCATCCAAAAACATTAAAAACTGACATATAAGACTTTTRCTATTCATGTTGGCACAGAGTCACATTTTGGGAGGAGGTAAGACAAAATATTCTCCTTAATACAAGTTAGTATTTTTGACTTGTATTAACATTGCATTTGGCAATGTTTTAATGCTACAACTGGTCTAAAACAATAAAAAAAATGGTTTCAAAAAATGAATTAGGATTGTGCAGCAAAGCAATGTATCTTATTACTGTTCATATAGCCATTGTGGAGACTTTTCTAGCCTTTTCCTGTCCAATAAGATACTGGACTTTGTAAATAGCTTTTAGGATAGATAGCACAAAAATTAGCATACATCTTATTCAGATGGTCAGAAGATAGCTAAGAGACACTTTTTGAAATGGAAAGATACTATGATTTAGTAGGGAGATCATATTATTTTCATACCACAACCAGACTTTTGAAATGCATGTGGTCTTAATCTCAAATCAGGACACAGAGTACTGTAAGAATCTTTATTTTTAATTCTTGTTGTATAATAAATATGGTTTGATTTTATTTAATATTCACTGAGACATAAAATATGGATGCACTTCCAAGATAAATTTGATTAATAAAATTAATGTAAGAGAACAAAATCTTTTGGAACCCTTGGGTGAAAAGTGCAGATTGTGAGATTATCATATTTTGAAATACAGAAAAACTAATATTTTCCCTCCTAACATAAACAAATAAATAAATAAGAAGAAAGGAAGGGGTGGACGAAGCATGACATATAATGTATATCATTATTTTTCTATTAGAAAAAGAACATTTAAAACCTGTAGAAGTCCACTTGCATTCCAAATATATTATTTCCAAAAAGTATTCCCCAAAATGATTTAGAACTGTATGGCAAGTACTCAACATCATATGTCATTACTAACATTCTCTCAGCAAAGATGCACCTTTATTATTTGTTGCCGACGGGGGTCGGCAAGCCTTGTYCGCTAGCTGGACYGACCTGGGGTTGTCCTCACCCCAGGGCCCTAGAGCACAGATATCACTATGGGGGATGCGGCAAAATGGCGATTATTACGCAGTTCAGTCTGCCTATATACTCCAGCTGAATGCGGAAACTCACCTACTGCCCAATCGGGAGACTAATTTCTACTTTTCGCCTTGTATGGCATGGGGTTATCAGTAARCTGCATAAATTAATTACGCTCCTAACTCCCGTGACATCGCGAGATCTCCCGAGCGCCATGCCCTAAGCTCTATGCCCTATACTATACTCTATCATCTACTTTCGCTAAGCTCTCTAACTTATTAAGCCCTAAAAATACAAAAACTCCTACAATTATTTTATGTGATTTTTTTGTGTGTGCCTACAAATCTGAAAAAATTAGAGGGGTGCTGGGAAAAGTGGAGCTGAGATAAAAATGTCACTAGTTGATAACTGATACAAAAAAAAACGTGTTTTGAGGAAGAGAATTTAAAACCTGTCTCTGAAAAAATTACTTCTCTCTTCCCACCCTCTTCTACAGGCATACTTTTAAACTTAAAATGAAGCCTAATGCATTGAAAAGGTAGTTGAAATACATGTGCTATATAATTATAAAGTGAATTAAATTTTTAAGCTTCCATCTTTGACAAAATATGATACACTGCCATCTCCATACTGACTTGGATCTAGTCCTCAAAATGTCCTTGGCTTGAGAACAGCTTACAATAAAGTCTTGAGCCAAAACAGGCATTTTCTTGGCTTTAGCTAGGACTGTCTCTGCCCATCACAGAGAAAGTGTTCCAATAAACAGGACCCAGTTATATGTTTATTTATAATTTTACACAATAAAAACATTATTTTCTCAATCACTTGTAAAAATAAAAGCATAATTCAGGGTCTAATAGAAGAGAAATATGGGTGCAATGTGAGGGAGAGAAAACACGTGGTGGGTGACATGAAATAAATGATTCAACTTCACTTTAAAATATGGAGATAACTGCACTGTGCTGATTTATAAATACTGCTGTGCTTTAGTCAGAGTCCAACAGAATGTGAACTAGAACTACAAAAAAATAAAGATGTGTTATACTTCTACCTTAATTTATCCACACAGCCTTGCACTAAGTAACACCATAAGCATTTTCTGCCAGTTTCCAAGCAAACGGTGAGGCTTGAGCTTCCCCTGTGTATTAATTTTTGGTGGGGAAAAAATGATTATGCACAGAAAGAGTGTTACTTCTATGTCTAACCGAGGGAGTTGCAGACATTTAGTTTTATCTAAGCCTTCATTAAAGCTCTTTAAAAACCTGCAGGAGTACTAGTATTTCCACGCTTCCACAAAAGGAATAAGGCATAGGATCAGTTTAGAAATGGTAATATTCTGTAAACATATCCTATTATAAAAACTTAAAACATTCTGGAGCCTTTTTCTGTAGGAAAAAAAAGAAAAGGCAAGAAATAAAGACAAAAAATATAATACTTTTTGAAGTGAACTCAGCCTGGACTATTTCCCGAATATTATGTCACTGCTGGGAATCTACTGTACTGCAGTCACTTACTGGAAAACTAAATGCATAGAATATGCAGGATRTAAGAATTGAATAAACTGAAGGTAAAAGCAGTGAAATATGCTAAAATCAAGTTCTGAAGCATTTCAATTAAGTTAAACTAATATATATACAGAAACCAAAAGTGGTCTTGAGAATTTCAACTTTCTTGTCACAGTTACAGACAGGTTAAAGGCTCCCAAGAAGTATCACTTACATTTATTTGTCTTATTAAATCTTTCATTTAATGTCATTAACATATGGTTAACCTCAAATATATTTAACACCAATTTTACAATTTAAAATAAATCCAGTGTTCCAGCTCCATTTATTTGTTGCAAAGCCCAAACCGTAGGCCAAATTGCAATTCTMGCATTCTATTAAAATCAATGAGAATCTTCTGTTGACTAGAGACTATATTGATTCAGATTGCCCATCTATATACCCAGGTCTCAGGCACTGTAGCTTTATTTATTTGGAGCTGAAAATCAGTGGTTGGGATCCCTGAGAGGACTTTATCGTTGTTCCCCTGGTGACAATGTAATATTACAGCCATAGGAACTAAATAGAGGGTCTTCCCTGTTATTAATTGAGCAAGAAGACTGGATAGACACATATGACTAAACATTATCAACAGCTATGTTGTGAAAGGCAATACAGCAATAGGCTTATTATGATATGAATAACAAGTCCCATTTCAGGCTTCAAACCTTTAGTCTCTCTAATCATGAACTTCATCTGTTCTTGGTTTCTGTCTTTTCCCCTAAGTTTTTTCTGCCTTCATAAATATATATATATATATATTATGACAAGACCTTAATCAGTAAAGTGCTGAGGGCTTTCCACTTTGCTTGAACCTCAAATTAGTGTGTCATTTAGCTTTCTCTGCTCCGAAGTTTTGTTGATGCAAGGTGATGCACATCTAGAAGTAACTTTTAAAAATATCATTATGCATAAGAAATATCTTCATGGAAATCAATATTTGAATTGGAGTTGCTGAAGAAAAACCTATGAAGGTTTATTAGACAGTGGTGAGACAATATATTTCGTGGGAGAGTATTTTCCTAAATCCCTCAGCTTTAATCTAAATATAGCAGTTTTCTTTTTCTGCTTGTATGATTAGTTATTTGGAAGGCTATTCTTCAATACAACATACTGATAAGGTAATATAAAGCATGACCTTCTTAGAACTCTAGAAGGTGCCACCATGCATCTATTCCACTCACCAGAAATCAGAAAATGACTAGTAGACTTATGACCAGTAGTGCAAAAGCAAAAACTACAGAAAGATAGCAGGAAACATTCAGGCAATTTCCAGTATCGCTGATCACAATATTATGGTTAATGCTTGTAAATAACTATAAATAACTATATAGTGCAAAATCCCATTAGAGGCAATCTGAGAAAGCAGATCTTTGTCTTTCCAGGGCACAGGTGCACATACTAGAGGGAAAAGACTCAAGCAAAGATGTGCCATAATTCTAGCTGTGCCCTTTGTACCAAGTATGTTCTGTTGAGAACTGAATAGAAATTATTTTAATATGTACTTTAGCAAAGATATTAGCTTTCACAATTTTCTTCTGAACAAAGCAACTTTTTTTTTTTTTTTTAAAGCCCCAATTCCTGACTAAACCTTTATTATATCTTTAAAGTTTTAATCCAAAAGTTTGGAGAAAAGCTAGAAAAAGCTAATATCCAAAGGTCTGGATATCAGAAACTAAGACATCAAGAACTAAAAATGTCAAATGAATTTTTAGCCAATTTCATGATTTTGAAAGTCTTGGTTCAAGACTATGACCATATAAATTACAACAGTAACAGGATTTCATGTTTTTTTTTCTAGAATAAATGATAATCAATTACAAGGTAACAAGATGCATGAGTCCTTCTGGTGTGTTTGCTTGTCGGACATGCAGTATGTGGTTCAGCATTTGACATAGAACTCATATACTTTAATTTTCTTCCATCTCTATGTGCATAACTGTATGTGTGTGTTACTTTGAGACTTACTTCTATAAGATTGCCTAATGTCACTCTCATTTCACTTACTCATTTTCTAAAATGGGAACTGTTTTACAGCATAATGTAACAATCATTAATCTTTTCCTGTAAGTATTAGGCACACAGCTAATTAATTCCTTGACTCTGACCAAGYGGCTATTTCAGCAGAGGCTGTTTCAACAGTAGCCAGGAGCAGATACTTAAGGAAAGGATATAAGAGAAGAGTTCCACCTGGGCAAAGACTCCCTTATTCTGGCAGTCTGCATCTCTGTTCACAGGAGCCCTCAAGTATTTTACTTCCTTTAAGGACCAATATTTATGTCCATCTGCCTTAACATCTGGTAGCAGTGGCTGCTATAAATTAATTGCATGATCTTTGAAAAAGTACTTTCTTTGCTTGTTTTAAAGCTTCTAGCTGGTAGTATTTTTTGTTTGTTTGTTTTGTTATAAGTAATAGCAACTACTTGTTCCTGATCTACCTTCTCAGTGTCTTTGATTCCGTATATCTTCTTTTTAGTCGTGTTTTCTCTGAGCAGAAAAGCTCTTATCAACTGTACACCTCTTCCGTGGGATTTTTCATCTTTGATGGCATTTTTCTAGTTTTATCAACCTTTGCAAGAGGAGTCTTCATTTAACCCCAGACATAGAATCATAAAATCATAGAATCCTTAAGGTTCCAGCTTTAAATTCCAACCTTCAGAGATCATCTAGTTCAACCTCCCTGCACATGCAGGGTCACCTAGAGCATGTGGCATAGTATTATATCCAGGCTAGTTGTGAATATCTCCAGAGTAGGAGACTCCATAACCTCTCTCGGCAACTTGTTCCTTTCAACTGTCAGCTTGTCAGCTCTGTCAATTCATTTCATAAACTGAAATAGTGTTATTTTGTAATAATATTATTCATTTTGTCCTTTTTTCTGCTCTTTCCTATGAACGTGCTGAGCCATACAAGCCCTGGCATAAACACCCCAAAACGTTGCTGGTAATTCCTTCCATTTTGGAGCCCTATCTACAGCACCTTCCTCTTACCCCAATATACCTTTCTTTACATGTGCCTCAGTGGTTCTCTAGTGAGGGTATTGTTATTCTTAGTATATGTTCCATCAAAAGGCTCACTAACAGATTTGGGAAGCACTCCTTCTATCTACAAAACCACCTTGAATGTCCCTGGTTATATCTTTGTTAAATCTACTATTTTTAAATAATTCTGAATTACCCCATATATTTATTTTTTTGCCTTTGATTTTTTAGTTTAAAATGAAGAAATCTTCTTGKTTTTTCTTGAATTCCTTCCTTTTAAAAATATCTATCACTTTTTATTTTTTCTGTTCCTCTGATAAGTGGAGTAACAAGTTATACTCCAAATAGATTGGCAGTTTCGCTGTTGAGTGCTTCCTTTAGAGTCAAGTAAGTAAATTCACCTGCTTTATTTTTCTCTCTCCACTAGAACACAGGTGACATCTCTCTCTCTAGTTAGTTCTTGAAGTTTTTTGAGTAGTTTGATCAGAAATGTGTATGATCCTGGATCTTCACATGTTGCAATTACATACTTAAAGGGTGAGTGTAAGAAATATCAACAGGGTACACTGGTGAATTTTTATTGTCCGTAATATACCTGATAAAATCTGCTTCAGACCATATCAAGCAACAAAATGACAAATTAGGGTTTCAAACTTCTTTCTCTCTTTTTATTTATTTTTTTAACCTTAAAACATAGAGTTTTATTTACTAACAGGGTGTTGTAAAAGGAAGTATCTTATATAAGTGATGGAACTGGAAATGTGGGGTTAAAAAGATCATGAATCCATTTTTATGATTCTGAAATCTTTCAAAAAATTAAATAGGTGTTTTTCCATTTCTGGATTGAACTAGCTCATCCCATCCAGAAGATCAATGATATATTTGAACCCTTGGTAGGAAGTAATGCTTTCCCCATAGCTACCAGATGTGTAACTTACTTGTACTGCATAATCCTTTTCAGTCTGTAAAAGCTAACATTGCTTGTGGATGTACCTATTATGTGGCAACCTAATTTAATGTTTAATATTCACTTTTATTTTGTTTTCTTTAGCATGTTTGTAACCATAGTAGAGTTTCCAAACAAGAAGAGCTAATCTMAATTCATATCCCTAAGCATCTGAAAGGCTTCTTTCAATCCATTCAGTCCCATGAGGATATTCCAAGTACTTTTTTTTTTTTTAGCTTTCATTTCCTCCCACTTGTCTTCCACTTACACAGAAGACTAGTTTTTTTTCCAGTGCAAACGTCAACATTTATTGCTTTGTTGGACCACCTCTGAAGAAATAAAAACTGACCCATGGTGTCAAGTCCACTCTCTTCCTTTTCCTGTTCTCCTTCCCTCTCCCATAAATTAAAGCAAGGTTAAAAAAAATACTTTACTGTGAATCATAGTAGTACAGGTAGACCGCTGTCAATATTTCCTTATACCTTCTCATATAACGTTTAAATACATACAGCAAATGTCTATTAAAAAGTCACCATTTCATGAATTAATCCTTAATTTGATTAATAATTATTTTTAAATTTCATTACTTCCCTATATAATCTTTCTTCTTATTTTCCTAACAAGCCTCTCAAGCCACTCATCTAGTGAATATGTCCAGAAATTAAGTCATTTCTCTGTTCATTTGCATGGATTAAATTGTTAAATAGTATTTTCCTCAGCTCTTTCTGCCTCTTCACAATATTATTTTCACAGATTTGTAAGGCCCTCACCTATCTAACTAGTTGGAATGCAGCACTTGCTAGATAACTCCTTTTAACTCCTTTTTCATTTTTTTCTGGAAAAATGCTGAAATTTGGAGATGTTATGCCCAAAGGCTTTTTTCTTTTCTTTTCTTTCCTTTTTTTTTTTTTTTTTTTTTTTTTAGGGCGGGGAGTTGTTTTATTGTTTGATTTTAGATAAAGAAATATTTCAGTTTATCATAGCCTTTCTTGCTTTAGAAAGGCTAAGTGTGTAACAACAATTTATTTATATGCATTCTTTATGGCATCATGCTCTTCAAGATATGTGAGTTTGTTTACATAAAAGCATTTGAGTAACATCTTAGGAAGTGACTGCTTGACTTACTTAAAGGTACTGCTGGTAGCATAAGGGTCCTTTTTATAGTAATGTCATTAGAATTTGAGTGTTCTCATAAAATGGAAAGACTGTGGTGAACCTCAAGTCTGAAGTAGCTGAGGAAGCGGCTAAATAACCTAATAAGCATTCTGTTGCCATCATTAGTTGACCATGGTGATTACTATACAAGCAGKATAGTTCAGTACAAGATACTGAGAGCTAATTGAGATATATTTGAGTGAAGGATGTTAGTGAATTTTTTGTTTAAAGGCATCTGAACTCTTTAACCAAAGGTACATATACTGTTCCACAAGAGCTTTAAAAACAAGTAAGGAAGAAATCTTAATTCACAACAAAATATCAGCCACAAATTTTCAGACTTTACGAAGAAGAAAGCATTTGGCAAAAACATATCTATGTTTCAAATACATTTACAAATAGTTGATAAAGTAGAATGGAAGTAAAGAAATACATCAAGATGAAGAAAATCAGTGAAATGAATCAGCCACCCTGCTACTTCTGGAGGAAAGAAACACTCCTGATATCTATAAAAATTGTGTTCTCTCAAAATTTTAAAGAAGTAAGGTCAAATATATTTGTCCAACATTTCAAAATGAGATGGACCAACACAAAATTGAAAAGCTTATATCTAAAACATTAAGAGGGATGCTATAGCAAAAAACATAAATATATTACAACTGTTAAACTTTTTTTTTTCTAGGCTGGATTTTTTAGTGTCTAAAACATTGAAGTGCAAGAGAACTCAAATGCAGGAATTCATTTCCGTATCAACAGTTTAGGCACAGAGCAAGTAACTTCACATTTTTCCTCTTCTGACATTTATCTATTTTGTCCAATGAGTAAAAGTACTCACAGTAGTTCTGTGATTAAGTATATGCATATGTGTTTCATAGGACTGCAGGCAGATTAAGGTTAGTAGGAGAAATAAGGCATGAATTTTGCCATGTAAGATCATTCAAAGTGCTTCACAGCAGCAACTGATTTACAGCACAGGTTTGGGCCCAGTACAACATTACCACGACTTTCACTAACTCAGGCACCTACCCTTAGTGTAAGCAAGACCCTTAGATTTGTTAATATTTTGTAATATAACCTCTCTGATAGCCATTTGCACTCATATTTTTGGACATTTAGTCTATTTTATTGCTATTATTTTTAAAAGAAAATGAGGTCTGCGTGGAAGCTGATATGGGTTCATTCTCACAGAAGCTATTTTGCTGGCTCAATGCCAGCTGTAATGCTGACATTACTCAGAACAAGTCACTTATTTTGGCGCTAAAGATCTGAAATGGTTTCTCTGCAATAGCCAGTGTGATTAATGTGGAAAACTGAAGATAGCAGTGTCTTGTAGTACTGCTGACTTATAAATCGGCACAGATCAGCACAGATTATTTTATCTAGTGCAATGGCTTGTTATTTCTTTCTAAACTAAAAACTCTGAAATGCAGAAGGTTATTTTTTGACCCTAAGACCTAAGGCAAGAAATAAGCATTTTTTTTCTTGCCTGACATATAAAAGATGTTTCTATATTTGATTTTTGGATACAAGGCCATGTGGAATTATGATGATATTAGTAATTTGTCAAAAAAACCCAAAACCTAGGATTCTCCCCAATGTTTTATAGAACAAAATTACATTTTTACAATTCATGTCATGGTTGGCATCACTCCCTCTATTTTAATATCAAAACCACTATAATAACTCCTATCATATTTATTCCCTAATTATAATAGTATCTTTGTCATAGGAATTTGCGGAACTTAAAACAGATGAAATGAAGTGATTGCCTAAAGTTGAAATATGATGGCAAAGGAACAATTTAAATGCTAATCACTAAGATTAATACCCTCATCACTATTATCAAAAGCCCCAGTTTTTCAAACRTTTGGTAAAAATTAGGTGTTTCATTTAATTTTGTGATTATTAATTTCTTTATAATTGTGTGATTATTAATTTCTTCATAATTGTGTTAGATGAATTATATGAAGGATGATAGATTTTCCTGATAAAGTTGTGCAAACATCCCTTACCTTAAAATTCTGGAAGAGAAAATGTAAACAAAAAAGAAAGAAAAACAGAAAGATGACAGTTAATTTTAATTATCCAKTCTTGTCAATGAGAAGGCAGAAAGCAATAAGATAGGCACAAAAGACTTCTAAACACTTAAAACAAAGCAGCTTATTGGTTTGAAATAATTGTTTTCTTACATTGCTTGACTCTCACAGAAAGTTAAGTGTTAAGATGTCACTGAAATTTCAATGCTTGTTCGTCAGACCAATCTGCCCATCATAGCTCCCATAGATTAGACTACCTACAAATCCTGGCTGGAGCTATGCATCACACAGATCTCACTAGGAAGAATGACTTGGGATTTGGAGGATGGTACTGAAGGGAGAGAGATATGTCATGGTCTCATCTGTAATACATACTGTATCTAGGAGCAATTTAGTTACTATATCCCCTGAAGGTTTTATCAGGAGAAAGATTTGTTCTCTCTACATTAATAAACAAGCATGCATGCCATGTGTTTGAAGGATCAGGTCCAGGGAGCTGTCAGTTTTGATCACATACGCATGACAAAGATTTCACATTTCAGTTTTTATATCTATCCACTCAACAACCTAGAGATGCCAGCAGCAATTTTCTTTGACTTTAATCTCTATCAGCTACACCCAACTGCATGTGTTTATACTTAAGTCAAGTACAGAAGACATAAGAGGATGGAGCCTGAAAAATTGTTTCATTAAGATCATGTTTTAGAAGGTGAAAAAGTTCAAAGGACAGGATTTAAACAAATTCTGTTCCAGAGTCTTTATTGATTATTATAACTTAGATTTCCAAAAATTGCCATTTTGGGTTGATTTTTTTCAGGGACAGAAGAATATTCTTTCTTTTTACAAAGGTCTCACTCTAGCAAAGTTTTGAGTTTTTACAGTTTGAATAGGAATGAGTGATCCAAGACCAGGTTTAAAAAAAACCAATTAATATCAGAAAATACTTTGTTTTCTGTTTTCTCATTCACACAAATAGTTGGACATTTTCAGTGACATTTCCCTCCAGAAGGGAGACAGGAAATATCATTTCAAGCAGTCTGGCCAAAGTGAAAGTAACTGCAAACAAACTAATAACGAAAAGTAGTTAAAACTTGGATGACAACAGCATCATCATCTACCTTATCTAGGAAGTATAGGCAACTTACATGATTTCATTGTGTGTCTAAATTTTCATTGTGTACTTTAAATAAGACTTAAATTGAAAAAGTGTATATATATACATACATAAAATTTTGTGGTTATTGAAGAAAATAGACCAAGGTCTTTGAAGGAAGTAAAAAGTATTTTGCAAAATCAACCTTACCTGCAAGTATTTGAAATCAGCTACAAACCTTCTCCTTGGCAGCTCTGCACAAATATACAGAAATAGTTTTAAAAACATTTTGTTCTGCAAGACATTTATTCCCTTCTAGAATAGAGGTACTCTTTTCTGTTGTAATCAAAGATTGCATAAACCAAGACCAGAAAGAATAATGACAAGTTGTCATGCTAAAAAAGGCAAATTAAACATCAATTAACAGAAGATACTTATTTTTGAAGGTAAGCAATGGATTCTTCATTAGGAACTAGCCATAATCTATTCAATGTCAAAGCTAAATCTCAAAGAACCTTAATATGTTATGAATGAAGATAAAGTATCTCAAAACAAAATACATTTTTTTTTTGCAAAATATACTTGATTATCATGGAAATGTCTTTTCTTTATGAAGAGCTCTCTGCATATTTTTCTGTAAAGAGTTGTTTTTCATACTCTAGACATTTTTAGAAAAGAGAGTAAGACTGCCTTCCTTAACAAGAAGAGGATGAGTCTTTTGAGTTCTGCAATGCTTGTGTAATGATACAATTGAGAAAAAAGGATCGGTTTGTGTTGTATCCTCCCTCTGATGCATTTTGTTTATCTCCATGGTTTCCAAAAGAGTAAGAAGGTCAAGGAGTAAAGGTGGTTTATTCTTATAAGTAATATTCTGACCATCACTTTTATTTACTTCTGTCAATGCCATTTTATCAAGCAGAAGAGTAGTCGTGTGCATAATCCTATATATTCACTAGGAAATATAATGACAAATCTGTGGACATGACAGAAAGTAAAAGCCTTTTAGCAACACATGGATGGTCAAACGGTACCACTCAAAATGTAGTTAGCGATCTCCTTAACATTCTACTTCTTGCTTTGTTAAGTTTGTTAAGCATACATTGACTTACACAAGCCTGAAAAAACATTCACCAAGACCAAACTGAGAATTGGTCTTTACAGGTTCACATTGCAAAACACAGGCAATTTCATTCTTGAAATAGCTAAGCTCTTTATTTCTGTACTATTATATGTTATTAGTTCAAGCTCTCAGTGCAAGAGCAAAATGATTTGTGTTAAATCTCCCCAGTTCAGGTGTTAGTTAGCAGTCAGGTATTTAGCTGGGACTCCCAGTGGAGACCTATAAAACTGATCAGAGTGTTCCTTGTTCATAATAACTTCTTTTTAGAGCAAAGTCAGGAAGGCTTCCTTGCTATTCATCAAAGGTAGGTGAATGTTTATCCTGGCACAGTTGTTTGGGACGAAGACCTGCTGACTGTTTCAGCTCGGTGTGTAATGTGCTATGAAAAGGGAGTTTAGAGTGTGAGGCCCAAGTATGCTCTGTAGGCCGATATTTTAGCCACAACTAATGGAAAATCAGGATTGTCATGTTGGGCCTAGGCTGTGATGTCAGAGTTATGCTGGCTACAATGAATCATTTTATGATCCTGCCAAGATGTGGAAGCTCCATTCTTACCCCAGCAGTAGGATTTGCTGTCAAGCAATGTCTAGATCACGTAGTAAAAGGTGCAGAAAGGCACCTAGGAGCTTGTGTCATAGCACATTTTCAGAGAAGCTGAGATTCAGAATAATTTCAAGGTGGAAAAACTGCAAAAATAGGGTGCTGTGGCCTTGGAGTTTTTGCATTCACCAAACATTCAGCTCATAGCCTATTCTCTTCCTAGTGTGATTTCATTTCAACACCAAGAAAACAAAAAAAAAGTTGTTGAGAAGAGAACTATGCCCATTGTCATATAATTTATCACTTTTTTCTAATTGCAACCAATAAAAACACTGAAAAATGTTCATATTTTTCACTGAGAAATATACTGTACTGCAAGTTTTTGGCCATCTATCCATAAAACTTCTGAAGTAGAGGAGTGCTTCTACTGTGTTTTAGCAACTCGGCAACTCACTATATAATCTTTTCTTCGATATGAGATTTCTGTTACCAGATCTCAATCATTTTGTATGTTCATTATAAATCCCTTCTTATGGTGTGCATTTCAAAATCTTATTGTTCTCCAAAGTCCTATCCCCATGTATTCACTGGACCTTGAAGATAGTTTATTTGATGTCTGAAAATATTGTTGAAAGTTCAGTTGGCTCCTCCAAAGCCTGAATCTCACTGAAACAATTTCAAAGAAATACTTCCTTTACTGGATTTTCTAAGTTTGACAGGTTATATGTGTTCCTCTTTTCTCCTTCTTTTCTCTAATAGCAACAAAAAGGTGTGGAGGTGGGAGGAAATAAAAGGAAAAAGAAAAAAGACATAGAAATAGGAAAACTAGAAATAAAATAAACCTGGAAATAAAAATTGTTTTCTATAGAACTTAAAAAAGAAAAGATTTCAAATTCAATTATTTTCTGGTTTAATAAGTCCCCTATATGAGTCCCCTAAAGAATAAAGTTTCTCTCTTTCTTGTTCTCTTTTTTAAGCACATCCTAAGGACTTTTGTTAAAACTATTTCAGAGTATTTACACCGAGGGTAGAATGTAGAAAAGGACAAAGACAAAAGAATATTGAGACACGCTGTCTCTTATGGTGCCAACGCATTGGGATACTCTATGCTTTGCAGTTTGTTTTCATAAGCATTCATGAACTCTAGGCTTAAATTTAAGTTCTGGATTATGGTAAAACCAAGACTCATGGTCAAATATAATAAAGACTGCCAAACTTTTATGTAGCTGTAAAACAAGCCAAACTAGGATTCCTATTATTTCCACCTAAAACAATAGATTGGCCAGGTTCACCTGAAATGTAACCAAGCTGTCTCAAAATTCAACATGTGCTATCTGGCCCAGCTGAAAATTAGTAATATCTAAAGTTAAATGGAGTCGTGTCTAGACTTGTTACATTTTTTTTCCACAGTTCTCATCAATGGAACTAAATATGTAATAGGAAATAAGGAGTAGAAATTTACTACTCAGTCAGAATATTTTGTCTTTTTTTTATTATTGTAATTATAATCTATGCCTACATTACTTTGTATAATATTTTTATGACCATATTATTTTACAATAATGAATGGAGTTTTACAAATGAGAATCTTTTCAAAACTAGCACAGGTTCCTGTCTCATTTGCCCAGTCTGAAGCAAATCTAACTTGAGTGACTTGAATCTGCTGCTAATCTCTGATATTTTATTCTGCTTTCCTAGGTAATGCATTTATCATTATCAATTCAAATAAAATCAAGGTGCAAGTCCTTAGAATCATGGTTCAGATGACTTCTACTGAAGTCTTTTTTCCATAGCCATAGAAAAAAGCCGTAGAAGGCTTTTTCCATCACACTTTCCAGATGTCCTTTTCCCACTCAATATTCTTGTTTTTTGCCTTTTTTTTTTTTTTTTTCCTTGTAAATAGCTATTTGCTGCTTGGAGTTTTTGTTTGTATTTTAAATAAGGTCCACATACCTTCAGAATAGAATCTAATGCATGGTCTTACAGCAACAGTTAGGAAACAGCTGTTTTAGTCATAAATAGGCTTAATTCTCTCATCATTAGCTCTAGCTGTGGTTGGATATAGTCTATGGAAGGCATTTAAATATTACAGAACTATGAACTTTTCTACAATAAACTTTTTTTGAAATCCAAATAATAAAATTGTATTAATCTGGTGAAACTTGAGCTCTACGCATAGATTCTCAAAGGCTAAGTGCTCTTGAAATGTAATTTTGAAGTTTGTAATTATTTTGTAGGAAAAAAATCATTTTACTTCTTCAGAATTATTTGCTTATGTTTTGTGGCAAGTTAGTATATTGAAGATAATATGACTTGACACACAAAATTTGGTGTTTTCTTAAATATTTCCTGGTATTTTAAATAGAGTACCAAAGTTAACATATTTCATCCTTGCAAGAAGTGTACTATACAGTCTGCTATGTCAGCAATTTCTGTCAGTAGCTTTTCAAAAGCATGTAAATGACTTATAAATTTTACATGTGTAAATAGTTTGGTCAATTTATAGAACTCACCACTAAGTAAAGAATATTCTTCTTGGTGTTATCACGTTTGTTTGCCCCATAAGGTAGCAGTTACTAATCATACAGAAAAAGGAAGGAGATACTTCTGGGGAAGATGTAGCCTAATCTACATTCATATAAGTAACATATACATATTAAAAAGATGTGATCTCATTCTATGAATATTGAAGAATTACATACAAGCACTTCTTGTGCCTTGCATTGCAATGGCAATTAACTAATGAAATACTATTGTACAGTATAAAACAGTCCTTAATAAATTAATACATAAACTAAAACAAAAGAGAAATATTTGTTACTCTTCTCATTTAATTTTTCTTACCCTGAAAAGTTTTTGGTTTCATTCTGAAAGCTGTTTGCATAATTAGAAGCATAGACAGAGTTTAAAGTTCTTGCAATTACTATTGTCCTGTGTGCAGAGTATCAAATAATCAGGATTTTTTTTTCTTTTTCCAAAAATTAAATGCTGTAGAACAATTTGAAAAATTGGCAAACAGTTCTAGTTTCTCATAAATAGTAGCATCATTTCTCTATTAGTTCTGGTTGTATGGTTCTAGCTTCTTCTAAGCTAGTGTTTTTTTGGTGGTGGTGGTGTTTTATTTTTCATTTTTTCTTGTTACTGCTGGTTGTAGGCACTAGGAAGAAACTGTATTAATTGTAATCCATTCATTTTGTATGCACTTGAAAAAAAAAAACAAGGGAAGATACCAACTGTCCTCATAACTATAGGTCACCACAATATTTCACAGAGAGTTTCTGGAATCAGAAATAGGAAACTGAGGAAAAAAAAGTCAGCTGAGAATCAATTTGGGAAGCCACCAATTATTATTTTCTTTCCTAGCAGCAGAAATGGGTAGTATAAAGGATTTTTTAAAATTATTTTAATCTGTTTTTATTTGATTTTATGGAGAGCTTTCTTTCACTGGCAAGCTTCTAGAAAACATGAACAAATTTCCATTATCTGTAAGAATATTCCTATTTCATCTCTGACTTATAAAGTGAGTTTGTTAAGACTATGTTCTTCTCAAATGTACAAACATTCTTAATTGTTCTGTAGAAAGCACACCAAACAACAAGTTTTACCCATGGACTTTAATATGATATTTGTGGTGTGATATGCATTCCACTCAAATGTTGCTCCAAGAATGATAGCTTCAGACCATCTGCAGAGAGAAAGTGGCAAAGATGGATTGAAATTAAAATCTCACTGAAATTATGGTCAAAACACTCCACTGATTTGTAAAGGCGCAGGATTTCACTGTAAACTCATTTGCTTCTCTGGAGCAGCTCTATCACTTTAATAATCATGGATCCACTAAGGTAGGCAACAGCAGCAACCAAGAAGTAGATCCAAAATGAGATTTAGGCATTGGAGAGGGACAAGAAATAATCCAAAATCAAGTTCATTAGCTTAGTTGCTGGTTTACTCAAGGAGATAAATCCAATGGTGTCTCATCTGGCATCTTTAAAATCCTCCAACCACATGTAATCCTGCTTAAGTTTCAGTATCTCAGCTGGAGCTGTTTCTGGACATCCCAGAGCATGGACTGAATGTAAGTACAAATAGGCTCCAGAGTCTGAGTATTTCGCTTCCAAAGGCTTCAGTCTTCTAGGTATTCTTAGAACACATCTAAATTATGCCAACAAGACTTAGCACAAACCTTAGTTGTAGTTGCTTCTTTTTATAAAAGAAAACAGTCAAAGGAACTACCCTTACTATCAAGTAACTCATTGTAAACCAAAATAAAAATGATCCAGTTTGACCTGGAACAGAGAGTTCTTAGAAAGTAGGGATCCTCTCATTCCAAAATACAGCACAAGAAAGCACTTTAAGATACCTTTTAAACTTTGAACTTTTAATTAAGAATTAACTGTTGGAAAAAACCTCAAGTGCAGGGCAAGCCTTCTCCTGTATCATTTCCTAGCTGCAGAATAGCTGCTATTTGCAGAAAGACAAATTGTCACTGTATTTTCAAGTTTGAACTACAACTATGGGTCTCTGAGGAGGAGTTTTTTTGTAGAGGACAATGACAAATAATTCGTGAACAAATATGACAGCCTGAGACTGACTGTGATGACTGAAGGGCAAGAGACCTTTGGTAGTATCAGGAAGACTTGATATGACTCAGTAATCCTTTTTAACAAAGAAGAAAAGAAATGAATGACAATAGTAGAGTTGCTAGTCCCTGCTCATCTYTCTTTTGTTTTCAGACTGAATACCATATGAATTATATTCCAATCACATTATCACGCGATGGGATGATGTTTTTTTTGATGGGCTGTGACTGTGGTCTTTCCTGGTTCTCTCACTTGTTAATAGCTTTCAGTACAATGTCACAGGAAAGGTTTTGTTGACTTATAAATACAGTCTTTCTTCACTTGACCAATTGGCAATAGTTCTCATAGCTTTCAAAAAAGCTTTAATAAGATTTTTATGGTTTTCAGATTGCCTCTTGTTCAAGAGGTGTATTTTTATGAATACACAGATGACTGTGTTTGCTTGTTTGTTTTTTAATATTATGAGCCAAGTTATATGATATATTCTTTCTCGATGGCCAAGTGGGGTTTGTACAGAAGAGGCTAAACAAAGATCTATTTAGATAAAGTGGAAATCTAAGTATTGTGTAAATASAAGAAAAATATTCCTGTTTACTAAAGGACTCCAAGTTTCAAAAGGAATTGTAACAGTTTTTTGGATCACTTTGAAAAATTCTAACTATAAATTAAGTATCGTTACCAGGCCAACAATTATCGGTTAAGCTACCACACAGATTGCTGTTATTCCTTTTCTATTTACATTTTTATTATGTTTAAGAAAAATAATAGGGTCATTATAGAAAAAGAGTAAACAAGAGTTATTGGGTGAATGGTCATTAATGAAAAGAAAGACTCACTGGAACAAGAGATCTGGTCTGCTAGGTAAACTGGACTTTTTCAAAACTGCCAAACGGGAAATGAGAGAGGGAGATTTAGATTTCAGACTTTTAGCTAGAGACATTTTCCCCTGGCCTTTTCAACATGTTCCCTTACCTCTGCAGGACTTTTAAAAACAAAATGTTCCTTTGCATTTAATGTCAGGAAATTGGATATATCAGTTTAAACTCAGATCTTTACCTTTTAACCTCTTTTGTGTTCCTGTCTGCAGCTAAGAATATAAATGATAAAACTCCAACAAGTGTAGTCCTATGAAAGTTGTTCTTGAAATATCCTGATTGTGGGTATATTTAAAATATATTGGCCTATTTACTTATCTGTAATCTTATTTTTCCCAGATATGTGAAAGAAAATATGTTAAATTCATGGAACAGTTCAAGTGGAAAATAATTCAACAACACAACGGCATGAACATGACTGGGGAGGTACAGTCAAGCATCGTGGCGTCACACTGGTGTTTGGGGGTACATGACCTTTACTCTTCACTGCTCTGAGAGGGTTTCATGAATAAGGTTCCCAAGACATCCAGCCCCACTCAGTAGGAAGAGAAAATAGGCTATCCTATTTTAATCTTTTCTAAGTGACCTTTTCTATGCCTTGGAAAGCATACCTGAGAAATGAGGTCTTCTATAACTATCGTGTGTTAGGCAAGACTTTTTATGAAAGAGAAAGTAGGTAGCCAACATCTYTTTTGTTCCCGAATAAGAATTAGCAAAGATAGAGCCACTCCTAAGAGGCATCTTCAGAGGTTACAGTCACATAAATATACTTTTTTTTTTTCAATATTTGTATTGTGTAACTGCTTTCTATTTTGTACAGATTTTAAGAAATAAAAGAAAGTTCTGGAAAATATATATTTTTTCATTTGAGTTAAAGCTTTCATGAATACAACTTTTGTTTTAGTCTGGTGTCCTCAGAGTAGTTTTTAAAATAAACAATACTTCAAAACAAAAACATTTGAAGAAATAGGAAAGCAAAGAAAAAAGTAAAGTCACGTAGCAGAGACCAAACCATGCTGAACTACCTTTCGAACAGCTACATAGAAAATTAAGATTCACTAATATGAATAAATCCTGTTTTAACTTGCTTATGGTCTCTGATCCCAGAGAGTAGTGAATTCAGTTAAGAAAAACTTAGTGAGAGCACCACAACCTTTACCTATTCAAGCCAACTCAGGGAAACAAATCTACTGTTAGATATTATTAAGTCTTCCTAACATAAAATCTACTTTATTTTAAAAGGCAAGATTTTTCTTTTTATAAGTTTTAACCACAAATGCAATATTTTTACTTCTTTTGTTTAATGTCTTTCATTTGTGAGTCTAATTTTCACCCCTAAAAAGGTAATTTTATTATGGAGAAAACAAACCAATATAACCAGTTTGGCACAACTTAGACCTCTGATACCTTTGTTTCTAAAGCTAATGAAGGCTGTTAGACCAATATAACTTTTACAAGAAGTATAATGCCACTACAAAAGGAATATAGCTCGCTTCATGGTTTTCTGCCATTGTATTATGTTTGAGCCAAATAGAAGTAGATAATTTTGGCAATATGCATTGTATAGATATTTAGAAATATAGAACATAGAAATAAACAAAGCAGTTTAGACTGTAAACTTCTGGGGTGGAGAACCATTTTCAAGTATATTTTCGCAGCACTTAGCACCTTGAATTAATTTCTAAGCCTTATGTAAGCACATCAGTCTTCTCTCCATGAAGATGACAATATAACTGCAGATTTTTGCTCCACCTTTATTTCACCTTCTCTGGAAAAGCTGAGCAATGCTGCTTACACATGCAGCATTCATTTTTGTGTTGATAAAACTAATTGTATATTTCACACTGGCCATGAGAATGAAATTTCACAAGCATAGTGGATGAAGTTGTATTGTTGTCATCTCTGCAAGGCTGCAGCTTCTATACTGGCCACATGAAAAGTTTTTGGGACATGCAGAAGATTTGGTCTTTGCTGATGTTTCAGTTAGGACAGAAAAGGACATGAGATATTATTTGGCAAACAAAAACACAAGGTATTTTTTCTTTTTTTTTTTTTTGTATTGTTTTCAAAACTAAAGTTAAAGCAAAAAATTTCAAAACCAAAGTTAACAAAGAATATACTGTCTCTCAAATGCCAGAATATAATAACAAGTCTTTTTTTTTTAACAAATGCACTCTGATGTGACTAACAAATATTAGGGTGGCAGGTCAGCATTTACTTTCAAGAGACTGACAGACCACTTGAGGACAAAAATAAGGCTTCTCATACACCAGCAAAGATTGACAAATTACATGACACAGTTGTCCCTTTATTAATCTTTACCTTTCTCCCTTTGGAATTAATATTCTCAGTTCCCACAGAAAGCAGAGCACCTTTTTTTTCTTCCTTTCTACTTTTTTTTTCTTTTAATTTTCTTCTCTAGATGCTTTGACAGGAAGGGAAAATTTAATCAATTAATAGATACAAAAAGGACTTTCACATTTGAAGTCAAGACTTGCAAATCAGAGAGGTTTCATAGACACTGCTAAAAATATTGTTTTAAAAATAATCCCAAGAGGCAAATATTTGTAATAAATGTTAAATGTGGATCTTCGTACTTTATGTTGCAAGTATTTTGCTCCGTTAGTTTAACATTGAACATTGCAGGATCAACAACCGAGGAAGTTTCCTTTGGCAACTGATTTTTTCTTTTTGACTAAAACTCCTCTGAATTAAAAAAAAAACAAAAATCATGTATTTTTTGCCTATTTTATTTTTTATGATGAAATTAGCTAAAGAAAAATTTCTCTGTTTTCATTCTCTTTTATTCTGGATTGAATTCGATTAAAAATAGTAAAATGCCTATTTATACAGTAATTTGTTGACAAAATATCTACAAAGTAGAGTTAAAATAGTATTGCCCATACTCTGCCTGCATTCTGCCTTTTATACTTATTTTGAATACAGGAATAATCTGAAGAGAACATGAAAAATATGCTAGAGATTAGCCTTCTCCTCACAAAAAAATACCTCAACTATTCTCTTACATAGATTTTCCTTGGTGTCTGTAGCTCTGGTGTCTGCGTGCCCCTGGAAATCAAGGTCTTTTCTCCCTCTCCAGCCTCCAGAAATGCTTTCTTCTTGATGCCTTTCTGTGGCTCACCAACAGAGAAAGAACCTCTCATGGTGCAGAGCCAGAGAGGAGAGACAGCGAGAAATAGTTGAAGGCTACTACTAGCAAAGAGATTTTGCACTGRAATGGGTGACAAAACACTTACATGCGAGAAGAGATCTATATCATCCATATAGAGTCCTTATGAAGAGGATAAAACTGTGAAGAACACAATCTCAACCCCTTGCTCTGTTCCCAGTTGGTATATACAACCTAGCTCCATGAAGGAGACTGTTTGCACTTGTTCCTGCATCATTAGGTTCTCAGACTGTCTCAGAAATTAAGAACCAAGAACAAACTTAAAAGAGTCTCCACATAAAGATGAAGTTGGCTGGGGGTGTAGTTATACTTAGCCACTTCAACTAGCATTGGCCAAAGTTACATCATCCCTAAAATGGGAGAAAAGATGCATTTAAAATCATGATTTCTACACCAGAAGGCCCAGCGAGAATGTGAGAAATTATAGAGCTAAGCCACAGAATGAGAAGAATATTCTCCATTATTTAAAATATTTTACTCATTTTTATTAACATATGAAAAACCTATAACTGCAATTATAAGTTATACTTTTAAAGAGTTCCTTTGTTTAGTGCAGAGGATTAGCTTTCATAAGAATAGAAGTCATGCCAGAGCCAAGTTAGGATCTCCTTGGAAACATTTCTGTTTGAAGCTTTTATTTGTTGCTGATACAGCATAATTTGCCTTGTAGTCTGAGGAAAAAGAATCTATACATTAATGAAGAGGATAAAAGAACAAAGTAAGAAAATACAAAGTGTGTACCCTATGTGCTTTGTGTATGCATTTCATCTTGCTAGAGTTAATTATGGGCTTACAGGCCCAGGTCCTCATAAAATGTGTGTCATAATATGAATAGAGTTTATAATTGAGCTAATGATTACGTTAAGTTTTATTATCCACACTTGGTAATAAAAAGCTGATCTGCATAGTTGAGCTCTGGCCCACCTTATGATAGGAAATAGATTTTATCAACCTAAAATAAACTTCTGATGTAGAAAAACAGCAAACCTTAATTCTGTCTCTCTCTGCCTCTTTTTTTTTTTTTTTTTTTTCTTTGAAGGAGGATATGGCACTTTTTGCTGCATTTTTTTTCCTCTTTGGGGTAGAAGGAATTTTTTATTCATGACTAGGATCAAATTCAAAACACCATTTTTACGGAACAGTAATGACAAACATATTTTTTCTCAATATTGAAAGTAAAAAATAATAACAAAATAAACCCTAAAAGCCCTATACCAATAATAAAATTTGTGTTTGTTTGTTTGTTTGTTTTTATCAGTTCAAACAAAGCTAAACTTCGTACATATTACAAACAAAATCATTAGCTATCTAAGTCCAGGAAAACAGAAGTTTAGAATTTGGGACATGAACTTGTACTATAAAGTCTAAGCAAATATGTCTTTTTGTTTTATATGCAAGTCATTGCAATTCTAAGCACTTTTAAAACCCTGGCTCAAATTAAGCAAAGAGCTTACATCTAGGATGAGTTAGCTTAAGGAATGTTTTTGATTTTGCAATGARCTTGAGATTTGTCTGGCAACTGAAATCCACATTTGTATTTTACCATGAGGGCCATTTTTCATTATTGTGCATATGCATTTTCCTCCCCCGTCTTCAGAACCTGAGACTGGAAGGGACCATCTGCTCATGAATTCTGGGATAATGGGCAAGAGTAAAGAATGCTGCTCTGTACAGTTTGTCTATAACAGATTATTAACTCCATTAATATCCTGTCAGCACAAAACCTGGAATACTTCTCAGTATCAGATAATATGCTTCAGATCAGAAAATCAACAATCACCAGAGTCACATGTCACAGGAATGAGCAGAAAAGATCAAGAGTATCTCCAGTACTGTAGATCCTTGAGGTAGAAGAGGATTGGGTAGGTAAATTCTTTGATAATTACAGTGCACATTCTTTTCAAAGCTTTAGTTGTTACAAATAGATGATTATTTAGTAATTAAAAATAGCGAGTAAAATCTACAGGTTTGATTTTTATTATTTCTGTTCCAGTTTACTGTGACTTCTAGCATACCCTGATACCCAGAATTTTCCACATTTGTAAAATAAATGAAGCTACACAGGCTTCAACTGAAACTTCTAAGAAGCTACAAAGATTTTGTTTTGTTGCAGATATGTTACTGTGCTATAATTTCTTCAGATTTGCTATGTCCAGACTTAGCAAAACTAAGGCTATTTTTATGCTATTTCATGGTATACGTGGATTTTGTCAGGTCAGTGGGCAGAACAGTAGTACAGGTTAGAAGATACAATCTCTGCAGTGTTTCTCTTATATTGATATCTGACATATTGAAGCAGTATATCTGTAGATGGCATTTTGAGGTATACCTTACAAGCATAATACAAGCATTTTGTGGAACCTATAGGCATGCTAAAACTGACTTTGAATGCCTTCATCCAAATATTTCCAGGAGTACACCTGGAATATTTCCAGTAGTATAGCAGCAACAACATTGATTTAATTCATTGAATAGCATCCCCCTGATGGACACACACAGACAAAAATAAGGCCTGTGCTATCATGAACATTATTGTCTGCTCTAATACTTCTGGATATTTAAAGTCAGTTTGTTATTGTATATTTTATTTATTTTAGGTCATAGCTCATACTTCTAATTCTGGCTTTGGATGAAGACARTTGTGTCTCTGAGACACTAGTTGTGTTGTGTATCAGAATGAATTTTGTATGCATTGCTAGCAGAAGCCTAAATACTCCTGCAGTTCACACATTTATTGGAAACCTTGTCATTGCTTTCTATAATGGCACATATAGTAAGTATAGATCAGTTTTAAAGAACGTGATTTTTTTTGCTGATATCCAAGTCATATAATCAGTGACATATTTCATGCATCATGTTATACAAACAATGATTCATGCGTCAGTAGCTTTAACTTTGAGAAATAATATTTTTTTCATCCTCAGTATTACTCACTCACTCACTATCTCTGTCTCTTAGATGTTCTTTCATCTTTATTTTTSGGAACCATTTACAAAAAGAACAATGTGTAACTGAACAAAAGGTACACTTCCACAGTAACAGAACCAGTCACTTCCACGTTAACAAACAAATATCACAGAATCTTAAATTTCTTGCATGAAGTTTTTCATTTTGGGTTCTTAGGCCAGAATTTTCAAGGCTTTGAAGTTTCTGTGTGAATTTATGCACCGATTGCAGAGATTGTGATTTATTACCATTCCCAGATGAAACTGGTATCCAGAATAAAGATTTAAGGGATTATGTTTTCATGGGAAGTTTTGTTTCAACAGTTTGTTGTTTAAAAAAAAAAAAAGGTACAGCCTGCACAAATGTCCATGTCCCAGCTACATTAGCAATGAAGAGAAAATATGTTCTTATGTTCTTAAGAGCCGAACTTCACGGAAATATATAGGGCACAGCAGAGATTATCAAAATAAGCATTTTTTTTTAATTAACAATATCAAGAATTTTATAGCCATTACCTTTGAACAATCCACATTTGACCAGTCACAGACACCAAGTAATGTCAGTGCTCCTCCTCTCATGTGTCATCAGGCAGCCTGTTCCGACCTGTGTATTCTGGAATTGATGGTGGTAGGGAGCCCAAACCTACAATGTGGCTGAACCTTCAAATGCCCATCCTTTGCCTTTATGCTGAACAGTTTTGTTCAAATATTCTGTCTCCAATAAATGTTTGAATAGCTGACAGAGAAATCATGGCATATTTCTATTAGGGCTGTAGTTTCACCAACAACTATAGAAGACTGAATTTATCATTCTCATGACTATTTTTGATGAAACTGTCAGTTGTCTCAGTTCCATGAAACAGCATGCAGGAAAGACCTCTATCTTCCATTCTTCAAATGTTTCTTCAGAAATGACCATCTCCAAATAGGTAATTTTAATTATATGCAATACTGGAAAACTAAACAGAAATATCAGGCAAAGAAAGATTGCTTAAGAGTCCTGTTTTATTAGCGAAAAATACACAAAATATTAAAGACATAAAGGCACGCAGGCACTAATTCATCCACAGCCTCTACCCATAAAACTGAAGACATGTTTTATCTTCTCACAAGATAGAAGGTTAAAACTTAGCTTTAAACTGAATCTGAAAAGACATATCCAGCTACCAATCCATAAGTTGTAATGCTATGTTCTAATGATCACATTCTGATTCAGGTGATAATGATCATGTGCAGTAACAGGTGTTGAAAAGGACTGTTACTATAGGAAGATAGTAGACCAGTTATACAGTAATCATATTGCAGAATTATTTTAATGCATCTTATATATATAAAGTACAACAACTTTACAAAATTAAACGTTTTATATACTGCTTTGTGTGTTCCTTTTATTTATTTTGGGGATGAGTCAGTAGAAACAGAGGAAGTTTTAATCTTCTGCATTGCCTCAATAGTATAAAAATACTAAGACAGATAAATTTACAGATCCTGACATTTTAAAAGCTTGTGGTTTTAAAAGTAGGTCATGTAAGGCACAGAAAATGCCCTTCAGCAGTTTAGACTGAGCAATGACAGAGCTTTTCTTCTTTTGATATAAATAGCCTGAAATAGTTCTACGAAATGATAGAAAATTTTAATTCCAGCTTTTATTTCAAATGTTAAGAGATTACTGTCTGCTTCCCATCTGTATTCGGCAATAGTTTCCTACAATCCAACAGTTTCCATTGTGATCTTTCATTATGCTCAGAAGTGTGATAAGAGTCAAAGAGGAAGTAAAAACATATGTGCTAAAAAAAAAGAAAGTTGAAAAGAAAATTCCTACAGGCAATAGTAGTATCCTTGCTGTTGGCTTTCCTAATATTTTTACTTAATTTTGCTTACCTCAGTATAATGTACTCTTTCTTAAATACTATAAAAAATAAAGCAACATAAAATTTTAAGGTAAAACCTAAGAGGCTAAGTTGACAAAATTGAAAGAATGTCAAAAATAGATCTTAGGTGCTTCTTCAGATTCTTAAAGAGAGTCAAAATGAGACATTTGGTCTCTTGGAAATGCTGTAATTCATATAAATATCCAAGCCACAGCAATAACAGTTGGAGCTTTGCCATTACTTCAGTGGAGCCAAGATTTAAGCCCATCTCTCATGACTGTCTAGAAGAGAACAGGAAAATGATATTACAGTATTGCATCAGTTTTGAGGCTTACACACAACTAACTATTATTCTCATTTATTTTTAAAAATACTTTTATTAATTGTCTATTTAATAGAATAACTCTCAAGGCAGGGAGGGGGCAGATATTCTTATGACAATAAATTTCAATTAAAAACTTTACTATATCTCTCCTGCTCTGATATCAACATTTCCACTTCTCAGAAAACTAGTTGAAAAATAAGCTAGCCCTTTAGCTTATTTCCTGTACATAGCAAATCCTTTGATTTTACTAACAGTTAAATTTTTACTAAACAGTTAAAAAGCAGTTRAACTATGCTATCCATTTTTGTGCATGAACAGTTCTATTTCTGATTTTGTGCTGCATGTGCCCAGCTCAGCACACCGCCATATATGTGCCTAGCTTTAAATACCTAGATTGACTCACTGCAAACAGTATAAAAAGGTATCCAGGAAGCAACAATGCTTACATGGATTTGCTGACCAAACCAAAATTTGACATGAAAATACATAAATCTATGTTTTATGTCTATGTGCTTACAGATACACTTGAAAATAAACACTTTCTGGAAGTCAAGTTAGAGATGTCTGCTTCATTTGGTTAAGATGTGCAGTATCCTAATCCTGATTTAATCTTTACTTAAAGAGGGAGAAGTTAGATCAAACAGTTCTACTCTCCTTTCTTAATGACCAGTCAGGAATTCATGTTTCTGCTGTCTTTAGCAGTATACTAACAAAGTATCCTAAGTTTTTTGACTATTGAATTTATGGACCTAAGAAAGTAAGTCCAGCACAGAAAGTACCATTTGTCAAATGCACTATATACAGCAGGATTATCATCTGCTGTGACTGCTCCCTGAAACATTGTAGATGTCTTCCCTTACCTCTGAAATAGGATAAATGCCTCAGGACAAATACTATCACATGAAATTATGAAATGCAATCTAAGCCATCATTATGGCTCTACAAAAGGTTTAAAAAACACATTTAATGTTTCTAAGTGGATTTCAAKTGCAGCCGTCAAACACTTCAGGTCTTGGGTTCGTCTTATTTACACTGTACTTACTTATAATTAATGGTTAACAGTATTTAAATTAGGTCTATTTTATTGTATCTTTTTTTCTAATGCTTAACAGCTAAAGCAGAACAATGTTGTTGCTATCTCTTTACAGATGTCTAAATGTCTGAATAAAATTGAATTTAAAAATGTGTATTGTTTCTCATTTCTAGTTCATAAAGCAATTGAGTTAATCTCCAGGAAGTATGGAAATCCTCTTAGTCAGTGAACAAGCACTTTGGTAAAGTATGGATTTTCAATCTAGTGTAAGAATTTCAAGTTGTTTACACATGGAGGATTTCAGTTGCAATCTGAGAGTGCCTTTGAAGAAAATTCATTTTCATGCCAAAGACATGCCATTTTCATGCCAAAAGCATTCTGGGTAAGTACTTCCAATATCAACAGGGTGGATGAGTTAATGAAGTTTATTTTTTCAATGGCCAGAAAGAATATTATGGAAGTGGAAAACAACTTGATTTAAGTGCAAGAACAATCCAGATAGTACAGACTGTGTACTGTTATGATCTGTATGTTTAAAAGTACATTTTGAAAGACTGAGGTTAAAAAAAAAACTTTTCCAAAATTTTCTTAGCAATTTCCTCTAACGCACTTTATTTAAACAATTATTAAATGTAATGTCCACATCGTATGGCATTATCTGTATGCTGTATGCATATAAAATTACGTTCTTCAGATATCATTATCAAAAAGTTTGTTTACAACATGTAAAAATCTTCCAAGTAATGAAGACTACATGAATGGAAAAAGCTATGCACCTAATACCTTCTGAACATGGTAGATTACTGCTTTGTATCTTAAAAAAAAAAAAAAAAAAAAAGAAAATGACGTTACTACTGGACTACCTATATGCTAAAAGTTATAATAGATCCAGAAACAAAGGACAGAAAATTCCTTGATTCAAGTGGTATCTTTATATTCATCATATTCAAATATTCATCATATTTGCATGTGTTGCTTACTTGCTACCTTCATTGACTAGACACTTTTTTATGAAGAAAATTTCTTCATCCTAAATGAAATACTCATAAGGAAAAATTGTATTTGATATACAAACAGGTTAAAAAGTGATCATAAAAATTAAGGCTTTAGTATGATTTGTGCTTGTAGTATGATTCAGACTTCTTGGATAATCATAGAATCATAGAATCATAGAATGCTTAAGGTTGGAAGGGACCTCAGAGGTCATCGTGTCCAACCCCCCTGCTCACGCAGGGTCACCTAGAGCACGTGGCACGGGCTGCGTCCAAGCGGGTTTTAAAGATCTCCAAAGAAGGAGACTCCACAACCTCTCCGGGCAGCCTGTGCCAGGGCTCTGTCACACTCACTGTCAAAAAGTGTTTTCTCAAGTTCCTGTGGAACTTTTGGTGCCTCAGTTTGTGGCCGTTTCCTCTAGTCCTATCGCTGTCCACCACTGAAAAGAGGCCGGCCCCCTCCTCCTCCCTCCCTCCCTTGAGGTATTTATACACGCTGATCAGGTCCCCCCTCAGCCTCCTCTTCTCCAGGCTGAACAGGCCCAGCTCYCTCAGCCTTTGCTCACAGGGCAGATGTTCCAGGCCCCTGATCATCCTGGTAGCCCTGCGCTGGACTCTCTCCAGCAGCTCCACATCTCTCTTGTACTAGGGAGCCCAGAACTGGACGCAGTACTCCAAATGTGGCCTTACCAGGGCTGTGTAGAGGGGGACCATCACCTCTCTCGACCTTCTAGAGACGCTCTTCTTAACGCACCCCAGGATCCCACTGGCCTTCTTGGCCACCAGGGCACACTGCTGCCTCAYGGTCAGCTTGTCATCCACCACGACGCCCAGGTCCCTCTCTGCGGGACTGCTCTCCAGCAGGTCCACCCCTCATCTGTACTGGTGTCCAGGGTTATTCCTCCCCAAGTGCAGGACCCTGCACTTGCCCTTGTTGAACTTCATGAAATTTCTCGCCGCCCAGTCCTCCAGTCTGTCCAGGTCCCTCCATGCTGGGAGGATGGCAGCACAGCCCTCAGGGCTATCAGCTACTCCTCCCAGTTTGGTATCATCGGCAAACTTGCTGAGGGAGCACTCCAGCCCTTCATCCAGGTTGTTAATGAATAAGTTGAAMAGGACTGGACCGAGGACCAACCCCTGGSGGTCACCGCTAACTACAAGTCYCCAACTGGACTCTGCGCCACTTACTACCACTCTCTGCACCCTGCCATCGAGCCAATTCCTAATCCACCTCCCCGTCCACTCATCTATCCCACAACTTTGGAGCTTGCCCAGGAGGATGCTGTGAGGGACAGTGTCAAAAGGCCTCACCTCCCTGGTGAGGCCACATCTGGAGTACTGCGTCCAGTTCTGGGCTCCCTAGTACAAGAGGGATGTGGATCTGCTGGAGAGAGTTCAGCGCAGGGCTACCAGGATGATCAGGGGCCTGGAACATCTGCCCTATGAGCAAAGGCTGAGAGAGCTGGGTCTGTTCACGCTGGAGAAGAGAAGGCTGAGGGGGGATCTGATCAGCGTGTATAAATACCTCAAGGGAAGGAGGGAGGAGGGGGCTGGCCTCTTTTCAGTGGTGGCCAGCGATAGGACTAGGGGAAATGGCTTCAAACTGAAGCATCGGAAGTTCCAGAGGAACTTAAGGAAGCATTTCTTCACTGTGAGGGTGACAGAGCCCTGGAACAGGCTGCCCAAAGAGGCTGTGGAGTCTCCTTCTTTGGAGATCTTTAAAACCCGCTTGGATGCAGCCCAGTGCCATGTGCTCTAGGTGACCCTGCGTGAGCAGGGGGGTTGGACTCGATGACCTCTGAGGTCCCTTCCAACCTTGGGCATTCTATGATTCTATGAAAAGCCTTGCTGAAGTCCAGACAGATGACATCCACCGCTCTGCCCTCATCTATCCAACTAGTCACTCCTTCATAGAAGGCGATCAGGTTAGTCAAGCATGATTTCCCATGTTACCATGTTCCCATATAGCCCATGAAAGAGAGAGCCACAACCCTGATATYCTTCCTGCTGGCAGCCTCAGCTCCTTCTGCTTGAAGGATTTTGACCTGCCTCTCACCCATTACTGTAAGCACCAGATCCCAGCTTGGGTTCTCCACATGAACTGTTCTCCAACTAGGACTGGAAGTGCCAACACAGAAAAGCGGCAGCAGGAGGAGCATGGATCAACATAAGAGTGAAGTATGGAGCCTTGAAAAGCAATTCTTAGTACTTTATGAACAAATTTACATACCTTAAATATGGTGATGGACATATACCTGTAAGAATTGTCCAGTAGTCAGCAGGCAGAGAGCTCTTTCTATACTAGCTGAAATCTAAAAATTTAAGAGACAAAAAAATGGATTTGTAGATGAGTATTGGAATACTATAGAATAAGTTGCTGAATAAAGAAATGAAGTTTAGAAATGCATGAGTCTTTATGCTAAGTTAGAAATTAAAATGGAGGAAATGTGGAATCACAACCCGAAGGAAGTTAAGCCTGTCAAATTTTATATTACATTCTCCACGAATCAGAAACTAATCCTAAAAAATTGATCTTAAAACATGTGGGGAAATAAGGGCCAGAGAGAAAAGAGACAGGTGACCTCCATAACCTCTTTGTGCTCCCTGGTCAAATGACTTTAGGAAATCGTAGATTGTATAGCCATAGCAAGACTTAAGAATATACAGGATAATCAGTGCCCTAACAATAGTTTGGTTTATTCTAGTTCTGAAAAGGCAATGGTAAATTCTGACAGAAGTCTATAAAACTCCAGTAATATTTTAAGGGTCATTTACCCTTAGATATTGTTGTTGTTAAATAAAAAATAAATCAAAATTAAAAACATTTTGAGGGACTTCATTGGCATAAAGTATTTGTTTCACTTATTTTTCCCTGTGCCTCTATTATTACATGAGGCTTTTACATCAAACAATGCAACTTCTGCAATTCTCGCAGTATAAAACAAATTCTAGCATAGTATAAAACAAGTATAAAGCACATCATTAGAAATTAATGAATAATTCTTTTTGATTTTGACATCAGTCAGAGCTATGGTATTGCCCACATTTTGCAAGGTAGATTGAAAGCAAATATCATGATTTCTCTTCCTCTGTATGTTTAATGTGCCCCCCAAGAAATTTGAGTAGCTTTATTAAATTCTCTACCTTAACAAAGATATACTCTAGTCTGAGGTCAATGTCATCTACCTATGTTTAGGTTTCAGTTTCTTTTTGACTGCTTAGAATGCTTATCTTTAACAGGCATCAGTAATTTATAGAACAGTTTTTTTTTTTTTTTTTTTGGCATCTGAGGCAACTTGAAGCAAGCTTTAATAACGTCTTCACTGAAGAAATATATAAGGCATTTCTCATTTCTGTCTGCTTTGAATTTGTTTAAATAAAGTATTTAGAAAAATATATATGTAATTTATCAACATAACCTCACTTGGCATCTATGACCTGACTGAAAAATTTCAGTCAGTTTTTAGAACCTGCAGCAATCCAGAAACTGCTTTAGCAAAGATGTGGCTTGATCTCCTGCCAGAATGCTATAAAAACTCTATTTATTTTTTTTTTATTTTATTAATTTATTTATTATTTTCATAAAGAAATTAGCAGCTTTACGATCTGAGCTGTAGAAAAGACATAACCCACATAATTCAACTGATGCTCCAAGTCTTGCAGAAAATCATGAAGAAATTCCTTTCAACTCAAAGTCTCATAAATGACAAGACATGTGCAGGAGGTGTTTTGGAAGAAGAGAAGGTTGCTATCTTTACCCTCCCAACTGCTTTCTGCAGGAAGAAGGTATTTTTCCAATACTTTTTAGGTATTTCCTCTCTTTTCAGATGAAGCAAAACATTATTTCTCATTGAAGTCTATGGGAAAGACATAATTTCACTCTTATTTCTAAGCGTTCCTCACAGGATCTAGGAGAAGGATCTTTTGGAATAGACATGATGAGCATGATGTCTCCTGGGACCACTAGGCACAAGGCATGGGACATTCTGGAGAGAGTTGAACATACAGGGACATACAGGAAGATCTAAATATTGAAAGAAGGCTGCTCATGAATTAGAACAAATTTATTTARTTGATGCCTGGTATGTCACTGGTTCCCAAAGATCTCAGAATCAAGCTGGAAATTCTGCTGTGCCCTGGAAGAAATGGGGAGAATAAAGGGACTGATGAGTATTATTTCATAAGATCACGCAATATAAGACTGACTACACATAGAAAGGAAGATGAAAAAAAATGACTGAATCACCAGGAATTTATCCTTGCATTAGCATCTCAACCTGAAGAGTTAAAGTAGAATAATCAGTCCTCAAGACAGAAAATAATGAAGCAAACCATCTGAAAGCCTTCTTAACTGACAAGCAATGAAAGAGAGAAGTCTTTTAAGCCCATTGCAGACAGAAGTGGCTTAAGATGAAAGCAATGTTCTATTTGTGACAGCTCTCATCACCTTGGGAACACTAATGCAAGTTACTGAAAGTTACTTAAAGAGGACACTCAGCACTGAGTTCAGTCTCACAAGATGTGAAAACAGTCCTTGATCTGAGYAGAAGCATCAGAAAAAGGAAAGGACTGGTTAGCAACTGCTGTACAGTGAGGAGCTGTGAAGAAAGCCCAAATCTAGAGATGTTGGACTAGACTTAGAGCTCAAAATAAGATATCCAAAATATATGTCAAAATAACCTGACAGATCACAAGTAAATTTGAAGATATTAATTCATAGATAAAATAACTGAATCCACAGAGTTAGCAAAACCGTGTAAAATGGTAAGGGATAGCTCAGTTCTATAGCAGAGAAATGTCTCCTCTAGAATGCACAAAAAAAATTCTAATCCAAAAGATATAGTATAAAATAAGGCAACAACTTATCAGTTCAGATAGAAATACAGTAATAGCACTAATCATTGCAGATTCATTTTGTTGTTTAACTTGGTTAGATTCAGGAACATCTTTGTATTTCAATAAATAACATGCCAGAAGAGTGTGAATGTTCCAAAGAATTTTGAACCTTTGTTTTTAGCTTTTAAAACCCTTTGAAGGCAACTGAAAGAATTGCAATTTGTACTATAACAGGAAATATTGCACAACATGTATCGGTCTATGTTCCTATCATATGAATTGCATCTTTTTTTATTCCCTGCCAAGATGCAAGGCACCTTAGGAAATGTATATTGATAAAGTAGATTACCTTGGCCCTAATCCTGCCACARCCACATATCCTCAGCCCTGCCTTGAACCTTATTTTTAATTATGATTAATACATATGGAACATGCAGAGCACAACCATACCCTGTAATGCAAGTGTAGGCCTCCCATTGAGTTCAATGAAAGCTGTGTGCACATGTCAGTGGCCAGAAATTGGCTCAATATGTTTAATAAAAATCATCTCTTCTGCCCTTTGCCTCCGGGCAGATTCCCATTGGTAACTCTAGTATCATTCATGATTAATATTGCACATGTGTTAAAAATGAAAACTCTCTTTCTCCCTACCATGTTTCTGCACTTATTGTTAATAAATATGTTTATAATTAAAATCTTCTCCCCCTGTCTTCTCCTTGCCAGTAGCAGACTTTCAACCCTGATCCTGCTCTTATGAGCCATAACAAATATATCTAAAGTTGAATCATCTTCTCCAGCTGTAGAAGTCCTTTGCCATCCGTTTTTCATCTTCAGTTCCTGGAAATATTTTGGCGGTTGATATGAGCCCTCCCCAGAGCATCTCTCTGTCTAACTGCCACTCCTTTGAGCTGATTTTAACAGGCTGCTTCAAAGCAGGAACCAGAGTGCTCAGGAGGTCAAGAGTTCCCCTGCCATGAGCAGCTAAAGCTTGCAGAGGAATACAACACACAAGAGCCAGATAAGCAGGGTGAGAGCCCTACTGGCAAAGAAAAAAAGGGCAGCTYCATAATTTTCATGGCAACTTTTGCATTTGCAACAATTTAAATGACCAGTGAAATGTTCATTGCAAGCTCTAGGCTCTCTCCTGAGCTCATGAACGTGGCTTTTCAGTTTGGACTACAGATTTTCTGTGACAGATCTCTTTCTTCCACGCCATTACTATAAAGTATACCAATGCTACTCTTTCTTGTCACCTAGAATATCACTAAATTAGAATCCTTGAATTTTTGGCTCTTATTTCTAGGGTATATCTTGAAAAAGAGAAAAGTGGCTGTCATTATAGACTAGGATTATAGAAAATGCAATTTACTTAGTTACATTATGTGTCAAGATTAGCCAAAGACAAATAGCAATTATGCTCAGGTCTTAATTCTGAAAAGAATAATAAACTATAAATCAGTGGACTTTGCAGATGTACAAGGTTAAAATAAGTGCTCAGAAGAATTTTGATCAATAAAGAAATCAAATTTTAAATGTATTTTGGCCAAAAAAAAAAAAAAAAAAAAAAAGAAGAAGAAGAGAAGAAATAGCCCTGATAACAATATTTCCTTTTTATTTCACCACAGATATACTCAAAAAAATTCTTATCAAAGACTTATCAAAGGATAGGGGAACAGGAGGGAGAAAAAAAAAAGACTTTATATTAAAAAGAGTAATGCCATACTGCAGTAGCATTTACAGAATGTTTTGCATGACATTTCCAAAGAATTTTGGGCTGGTATTCACTAGTATTTCAGTAATGTTTGGTACAGGCAATTATTTGAAACTAAAAATGACAAGTCACATTTACTATATACAATCAAGAACATCTCTTAAGGCAAGACTGTTCTCATATTAAATGCTACATTTGGTTCAAGTCTCTTTAATTTGAAATTGTATTATTACATTCTTTAAAGATAATCTAAGCCTTTTAACATTTAGGACTGAGTATGATAAAGTTCAAGGTAGGTGACATTTACCCGGACATCCTAGAAACCTAGGATGCTAGGCTAGAATACAGTATGCTATCAACCAAATATTTTACAAAATTAAGTCAACTGTAACATTTCTTCCCCAGAATTAGTATGCTGTACAGGCCTTAAGTAGCAAATATTTTGTAGTACTAACTTAATTGTAGTAAATGGACTTCCTTACAAGCAGCCTATAGCTTTAAATAAAATTTTAAGTGTACACTTTAAGGATATTTTAAGCTTCAGGAAGSTCTATTTAATTTTAAGACAGCTAGGGGAGTACTTATACACTCAGTATTTCCACCCTRTCTTTTAGGAGTCGCTTGCCGTTACTAAGAGGGACACCTGCTGAAAATAAAAATTAAAGAGAGAAATAACTATGGGTGSTTTTCTACTAAATTATTGCTTGTAAATGCTGGAATTTAATGCATGTGCTATAGTGAATACTTTTAATATTCAGCACAAGTATTTGCAAGGTTATTCATCTTGGTCTACTGCAAACTGCTCTGATTCAGATTCTCCTTACASAGGAACTTTTCAGTTTTTATAGGTAAAGGCTCTAGTCTAAAGTCTCAATAAAGGAAACTCTTCCTAGCCTAGATGCATTCATCTGTTTTCTATAAAAGTGACACATAAAATTTTGTTTTGGCATTTTGTGGTTAGGTTTATAATGCCATTAATTCTACTTCTTGATATAAGAAGACAGTATTATCTCCAAAAAAGTAATTATTTACATACTAACAAGGAAAAAAGGGGTCAGGGGTGGGACAAAGAGAAAAACAAAGAATAGTATCAGGTTACATGTTGTAGATCCAAAGAAAGACAAATTCCAGCATTTGTTCATTTCTTCAATAATAAATTATATTACACTAATAAGAACTGTAACATATCTTCAAATACCTAACAAAGGTATTCATTTTGTTGAATAGAACTATTTTCTAAGCTGTTCTAACATCCTAAGTCTCTGTGAACAGATTCATATTGCATATTGTAAATTAATTGTGGTGGATTTGGGTAAAAAAATCATAAAACTCTGAGGCTTCAGTTTGGTAAACACATCTTAAGACTGTACCTGGGAATTTTTAAAGCTGAACTCAAACTTAAGTAACTTTATGAATTAGGGCCTTCTTTGAAAAAGAAACAGAATGGAGGAGAAAGGAAGTCAAATAATTACTCAGGGAAATAAAGTGTTAGAGGATTTTTTTTCACTCTTCAAACAAGGCAGACAATAATGTGAGAGCTCTTGATTTATTTGCTTCTTTAGTAATCCTTTCAAGATCAGGTGCAGGCTTAGAAATGAATATTATGAAAGTCAAAGTCAGCACTAGGATGTTATCCTATTGAACATAATGAGTTTTCTTAGCTCATTGAAGTTTAGGATGTTTTTAAGTACAAGATTGAGTGACCTGTATGCCTTCTGTTCACTAAGATAACAAGAAAGGAAATAAAAAATGAAGTTCTTATTATATTTTGATTCTTCCCAAATTGCAGCAAGTATTTCATACAAGAGACTATATAGTTCAAAATTTAGAGTGCCCCTYGCAGATCCCACTCATCTGCAGTTCTCAGGATCCTTGGTTTTTAATCTGAAGTTTCYCAGATGCCTTGGTTTGCATCTTAGCATTTTTGGACATGATCAAATCTGCCTAGTCTCTGTCAGACTGAGAACCTTGGGATCTCGGTCATGTATGAACCTAAACAGACCCCAAACRGGGCTTTCCTACAGCCTAGGAGGTCAAATGGGTTAACAGCTTTGAAGCCCTCCTAATGCACAGATCTCCTACCAGCACTGATCTCCCCACACAGGCATCATTTTCTTTCAATCACAGTTGGCAGAAAAGAAAATAGCATTTAAGTTCTCTATTTTTCCTATTAAGGCTGGAAGGTCTTACCCCCAAAATGAGATATCAAGCCACATTTCCCTTTCTGCCAGGGCAATTTCAGCTCTCACCATCCATTGTCTGAGATAATGTCCCCCAAGCCAGGGCAGATATACTGCATGCTGGACCCAGCTCCAGGGCAGCTCAAAAACTTGGTGTGATGAAATCACACCCATGGAAAATTCACAAGCTATTGTGGCCTATATGCACGTACTCATATGCACATTTTCATATACACCTATATGTATATGTGTGTGTGTCTGTATATAAATTTATGTATATGTATATGCAATACCGATTAAATATGAGGGGCAGAAAGTGACTTCTTCTGGAGGATCAGAAGGCATCCAAGGGTTAAAAAGGCATCAAAATAAACAAAAGAAAAAAAAAAAGGAGATTAAGGACATGGTTCTCATTAGTTCCAGCAAACATAAGTTGCAAACAAAGTAAAAAATATATCACTGATTTAAACCAGTGACACAAAGTATGCACTAATTCAGTGCAATCCCAGCATTAATGAACATGTTGCTTCTGTCGACACTAAAGAAGGAAGAGTCGAATTTTCATTTTGCTGATGGTTTCTCTGCACAGGTTTAGTGGCTTTTAAAGTGCAAATTCCTTTTAAAGGTGCAGAGTACATTTACTCTGACACAGATATATAAAAATCTCTGAAGGTTCTTACAAAGTTACATCCCAACCATTTCCCTCCACCACCACCAGTTAGTTTATTTAACTTATTTTAATTTAAAGCCTGAAAGACTGAGTGTTTTCTCTACACAGAGCAGATTCACATTTTTTTCTTATCCAGAGAATATGCACCTGGAATATATCATTCACTCCTTAGCTTTCTGTTGCTGAACTGCACTGCAGGACTGGAGTGCCGACAGATAACACAAGTCACAGTAGGGGAATCAAATAAAATAAAAACTTGAATATAGTACCCTGGCCTCTCAAGCAACGATTCAGTATAGCGAGTCCTCTGAATAATTTGCTTAATATTTTTAAAAGTTGCATGGTAAAGTGGCAGTATACACTGGAAGAAGCGTTACAGTTTTTGTGGCAGATGAGGTGTGCTGAAGGAACAGGGACTGACGCAGTTAGCAGCCTTGGAGTTTGATTTCTTATTGCTACCATCTGTGTCAACTGCAGTATCCATTACAAAGAGAAAAAGAAAAATAGGAGTGTTTTCTTGTGTATGTGACCTCATTTACGTGCAGTCCTTCACTATCTGCAGCAGAAACTGGAAGTGTACTCATTCTCCACTAAACACAGTACAAGATTCCAGGGGCCAGATAACCATTCTCTTTATCAGCTTGTAAACAAAATTCAGTGATAAAATCGTGTTTTTCTTCTTTTCCATAAGTCTTCYGTTTTTTTGTTTGTCTTGATTCTGTCTTTTTTTAATCATGAAGCAATCATGTCAGCTGAAAAAAAAAAAAAAAGTGAAGAAAAACTGTTGCACCTAGTATGTGCAACTGTTTTTGGCTTCTAACTTGTTTGGAAGCAATCTGAATTATTTCAGGGAATTTAAGTGGACTGTAACCAACTGCAAATTTAATATCCAAAAAAGTACTGCTGACATTGAATTTTTAGATTCCCTCACTGAGTTTGTAAGAAGATGACATCAATTGAAAACTTACTGGGATGATTGTTGAATGGTATTTTATACACACTTTTCAAACCAGAATGAAAAACAGAATCATGTATTTAGATTGGTATAGCATAGAGATAGCAAACTCTGCCTTGCTTATTGATGCTGGAAATGATTTTTTTTTTCTTTTCAGCCTACAAATATGTTGGGATCACCTCTCAGAAATTCTATCCTTGGGTCATAAACATATAATTCACCAGTAGTAGAATAGAGACTAGACAAGAAAAGACTGGATGACTGAGAGTGATACTTGTCACATTAGTATACTTGCTTTGCTGTGACAGTGATACCTATGCTTTCTTTCTCATACGTTATATTTTATTGTAATTTAGATGGTAAATATTTTTGTAAGTGTTCATGTAGACCAAGTAGCACTAAGTTATCAAGCAGGGGTACTTAGATGAGTCTTTAACATAATCAAACACCAATATCCCTAGAGAGTGACTCAAAGAGTAATGTAATGAAAAAGAGACAAAAATATTTTTATTTGAATTCCATTCCCAGCTAGCACAGAGAACCTCATTTGTGTGAGCTAACATTTGTAATATACCTCCCATTATGAAATGCAGTCCCTACTGGGATATCGTTGCTGCCTGTCACATCCCGATCACCTCTCCAACTACAGATATTACTCAAAGGAGGGAAGAAAGAGTAATGATCATAGATGATCATACAACCTGTCTTCAACTGATATCTATAACCAAACATTTTTAAGAGGGAGTACTGGCTTACACTGAGTGATTCTAACACATAAGTATTTTAAGTATCTCCAAATCTTCAAAAGTCAAGTTCTGTGACTGCATGGCAAAGCATATTACATAGCTTCACACCTACTGTCTGCTATCTTAATATTTTTACATTGTGATAAGTATAAGTATATATATTTGATTTTTTATTATTAGAAATTCTGAGTTTTTTTACAACTTCTGAGCTTCTCTTCTCAGGATCACTTAATTTTTATCAGCATTTTTCCCTAGTAATTATTTTGAAACTTGTCATGAATGCAACATTCTTACAGCACTGTCTGTTTAACATGGAAATAAAKCGTACTAGGCAAAAAGAGAGTTCTCATTTTCCTGCTTTTTAAAAAAATCTTTATGGTAACTTGTATCTCAATATTTTTGCTCAGAGACATTTGGCAAATGTCAGCCTTTACCTAGCTTAAGAAAAAGTGAAAGATAATAATTGTTTCTTCTTTTGGAGTAATGAAAGTTCAGACTGTGCTTGAAATTTAGCAGAGCAACCATACTTTCAGACTGTTTCATTAGCCTTGAACAAGGGGGAAAAAATACCCAGAAATGTACATTTCATTAATAGGCATGGCAGACTCTGGGAGGRAAAATGAAAGAACAGAAACATTTCCAGCTCTGCAAATCACCCTGACAGAAGCAGATGGAATTGTGTCCTACCTCTGATAAAACTATTATCTGCACCATCAGGGCATTTCAGGACAGTGGAATAGTTGAATATTATTTTTGTGGAATATCTGATGAGGTGTTTACAAGGGAAAATTAAAAGCACCTTGCATTGCTGCAGTAGCCCCGAGTATTTATGCAGATCTAGCAGCAAACGTTTGGTAAGTGCTTGTCCAATAGCACAGGAAATTCTGATCTCATCTTATGATTGAAGGCTCAAAGCTGGAATAATGATGGCAGGCTTTGTTAATGGTAGTCTCCGTGAACTCTAGTGAAATAATGGGCAAATACAAGACAGTTGACACAGTTTCTCTGAAASCATTGATCTGAAACATGAAGCTTTTCATCTAAACTCTCTCTGCTAACCAAATAACCTGCAGAAACAYCAAAATGATTTTTCTCCCTTTTTTTGAAGTATTTGCTGAGGTCTGTAACTGGATTTGGACAAGGAAGAAACATAACATTCTGATTTCTGAAAATATCCATTTTTTTTAGGGTATTTATCCAGCAAAATCTTTTCTTCTTCTTGATCCATTTGCTAGAATGGCAGTGGCTTGTGTGGGAAATGCAAAAGATGACTGACTGGCAGTTCAAATCTAATCTTAATAAGCAGCATGCAATTTCTTCCCTTTATCTCTGTATATATTTTTTCCTGCTTGTTCTATGTTTCTTTTCTTATTCAGAGGTTGTAGTTATGTATATGATATTTGACATGATTCACACTAACTTTARGTAAAATTTACAGTTCTCTTTTACTATGGATCTATCTGAAATCACTGGAACCTTGTAGCAGTAAAAGCTTTATATCTATGGTCCTTTTCAGAAGAAATCTCAGAAAGCATGGTACATAATTTTCCTGTTGGTTTATTGAAAGTTATCCTATATTTGAAATTTTGATGATTTTGATGATTTTGATAAGGGAAAACATGGACTTAATGCTAGGCTGAAAGTTAACTCTCTCCAAAGATTCTTCACAGAAGGTCTTAAATAATTCTTTAAAAGTGTATAGCTCTCATTTTGGCATTCTAGACAGGAATAAGTTTCATCAAATTACAGTTTTAAGCTTCACTTGAGAGCATATCTTTTTGTGCTTTTTATCAGAGACTTTTTTTTCTGTGAATTTTCTTTTTAAAGAAAAAAACCTTTCTTTCTCTTTAACAAGGAGAACATTCATACAGGAAATTTCTAAATAAATAAAAAGAAATTTGTCTATCATCCTGCATTACTTTAGTTTCCATTACCCACAGTTTACAAGAATATTGTGGTACAGAAAATGCAGAATACTAAGAAATTGCAGGAAAGATTTCATGTTAGAAGTATAACAGCTTGGAAACACTAGACTTCTCCAAACATTACTAAAAAAAAAATCTAGTCATGGGACCCTCTTTCTACACAGTTTGTGACTTTCCCAATTTTTTTTTTCATAAACTCAAGCATTTCTGCAGTCTGCTATTGTGGTTTCTGCAACCTCCCTCACCATTATTTCTGTACAGGAAACAAGAAGAGTTGTGTCAGTCTCTCTGAACTTTAGAGGTATTTCTCATTTTCTCCACTGASTGCGCATCTGCTAATGCTGTCAGCAACCCATCCCCTAGTTAGCAGACTAGTACACGTGAGCACTAAATAGGCACCATGAGAAAAGTAGCCTGGAAAATGCGGAGCTTCCCTGTCACTATCGTGGCAAGCAATCCTGCTAAATATACACTCCAAATAGATGTGTTACAGTGGACTGTTTTAGATATATAAATGCCAATGTCCCTTTTGTTAGCCACATACACCTACACATGTGTTTGCTGATTACAGGGCATTTGTTTATGCTGATAACTATTCCATCACACATGTTTCCTCCGTCATACAAACAGGCTTAGTCTCAGGAAATGACTTATTCTCAGAAAAGTAATTAAATTACATGTTTTCCCAAACTAAATATATAGTAATCTGACTTACTATCCTAAAGATGTCTTCTATTAATAAATTAATGTGGAGACTTTACTTTTCCAAAGGGGTATTCTTAGTACATCACACAAACAAAAGTATCCAGGCTGGTACTGAAACATTCAACTATGCAGCTAGGTCTTGCATTAAAGTCATAATCTAGCTTTGGAAATAGGTTCTTATTTTCCTTTTAAAACTTTCTAAGAGACTAATTTAGCATTTTAATCATATGTTGTATGTGTTATGTAGGTAAAGTCTAGAAATTTTAATGCTTATTTATTTTGGTTATAAAATATCAAAAGCATTATCTTCACAAATAGAGAGGCCCAGCTTGAGAGAATGCTGTTCAGGGCTTTTATTATTTTAATGAACTAAGTCTATGAAAAGAAAACACTTGAACCTGATCTTTCAGATGCTTTAATCACCTGCTAAACAAAGTCTGTGAAATAAGTGTTGTCCAAAAGCAGTAGAGTACTCTAAAAAAGGTGGATTTTAGAAGCCTGGAAAGTATGAAAATCTCTTTCTAAAATTGAAAGAGTTGTTGGGATTTACAAGCATATCATAGAGAAAAAAAAAAAAAAAGAGAGAGAGAGAGAGAGAAAAGAGATCTTGTGTCAAGGGAAAAAGAGGTGGAGTACTGAGGCATTTGTTTATCACACAGTTATCACTCCACAGGAAGCATTATCTTCGTTGGTCTGGGCCATCCCTCTTCCGATGGCCACTTCCTCTGCAACCTCCCATCCTTTCCCTGATGTTTTATGTGGAATGTAGTAGTTCCTGAGCTTTCCTTATTTAATTCTCCCTTAAGGCATCAGCAGCGATTGAAGTAAACAGCATCCTATTATTTTTAATGTACATGCACGCCAGGGAAAAGGCCCAGAYTTTGGCATCCTTCACAGAGACTGCTCCGTGCCAGACTGTCAGCACAGAGAAACTTCAAAGAATGGTTTAGTAATGGACATTTCCCTCATTTTGAGGGAATTTATGGCTATTAAAACATAGATGCCCCAGAGAATCAAGCATCTCCGAAACTTCATTCCAGTACTCACAGCATGCACATTGTTTTTAAGGTTAAAAAGTCCATCTCCAGTACTGTGCTGGAGATTCAGTTACGCAAAAACCCTCAAGGAGGACTCTTGTAGCTGGATGCAAATTCAAGCAGGCCTGGGCCTATACCAAAATATGTTGGGGTAGAGTATGCCAGGAAGGTGAAGGTAGTGTTCAATTAGTTTTGTTGTCCTATCCCACATTTTGTACTGTGTAGAATTTGACTAAATCTACCTGAACACATTTGTCATCAACTAGTTGCGCCCCACTGCCTCTCAAATGAGTTCCAAAAAAAACCAAGCTGTTTTGAAAATGATTTTTGGTTTTATACCAATATTGACACTCTTTATGTCCTTTATAATATGGCACAAACACCACTTAGAAATCTAAACATCACTACTGAGAGTTCACAGATTTTTCTACTGTTGATGTACTTGGTTTTTTGTTTGTTTGTTTTTTTCTTTTGGTCATTTCTTTCTACAAAAACCCTCTAGGATAAAGATATAGTTTAAAAAATATTCTGGGTGTGTTATGGAATGCACTTAAACATGGGAACAGATATGCTAATTCTTAACAATGCTGCTAAAATTGGCTTGCTGCGTCTTGTTGCTGGGGATATATATACTGTAACATCTTGAAAATATAATCATTCCTGAAGATAATGGAATCTGATGCGGTGCTAAGGTCATTTTCCCTCTGAACTCACAAATCATTCCCATATACACTCCATGTTTCAAAGTGACATTTAGCATATGCAAATGTTTGTGGTTTGCTATTTTTTGCATTATGCTTCTATGACTAAAGTGAACACTGCTCACTATATTCTAAAAATTTTTATTTATAGATATGTGCTATATTATCTTGGGCAAACCCCATTATGTGAAAAAGTACCTCAAATTTTAAGACAAAATTTTAGGAAAAAATGCTTAATCTYAAGGAAAGTTAATAAGTAGTTTTAATAAATCCCACTAAATATATCTTCTGTATAGCTGTGACATACCATTTACTTTGAACATGATTAATTAAGTTTGCTCATGTTTTAATGATTCATGAATCAAGTCTGCTTCACAGTCCAAAATAAAAACCAAATATATCAGCAGTCTTTAACTTAAAACTGCAGGCTCGCATTTGACATCAGACACTGAGCTCGTAGAGTCTTCAGTCTGCAAAAGTCTTCTTTGGAGAAGATGGCTAAGGCTTCAGTAATGCTTTTATATTCATACAGTCCCTTCCCCAGCCCAAGTCTGGATAGAAGCAAGCAAAGACTAAAGTTTTGTCTGCTCAAACCTAATTGTAGAGTACAGATCTTTAATAACTCAAGCCTATAGGACAACACTAAATGAACAATGTCAATGTCGGAGGATTTAATGATGAAGGATCAGAGGAATGAAAACTATGTTTATTCCATCTTCTGTTTCCCAAGGCAGTTGTACATGTACACAGAGACTAGAAAGCCATCTTTCTCTAGTTTCTCTGGCCTAATTTAATGGTACCATGTAGTGTTTTTTCACTGAGATGTACAAAAAATCCAGCTTTTCTTCTTTAAATCATGCAGTATTGCAGTTATGTGCAATAAACTCAGAGTATTATGTCAAAGATCTGAAAGTGGATCAAGTATGGGGATTTAGATGTAGCTTTTTTTAGTACGGCACAAAGACTTGAATTGTTTTAAGTAACTGAGCTTACCTATTCCTGCCTTAATTGACCTGTGTCTGAAATACTATCAGAGAACTTCTGTGTAAAAAAAAAAATGTTCACATAATACTACGTTCTTCTAAATAGAGTTGCCATAAAGAAAGGATATTTATCTCAAATTTATCCCTCAAAAGGGACAGAGAGAAAGGGAGAGGAAAGCCTTTTTTGCTTGGATCAGAGTGCACTTGCCTGGCTTTAAACAGTTTAACTTCGATTCAGCCTCCAAAACCCCTGTGCATTTGCTTTTAAAGTGTCTTTATTTCTCATCTTTAATTCTAGTTTGCAGTCAGGGCACCATGCCAAGGCAAGAATGAAAGCTTAGCACACAGTTTCAGTGTTTGTTCTTGGAAGCTTGGACCTTCATCTCTCAGAGAGCAACCTAGTAAAAGAAGTCTGCTGAATTTGAGCTGATCATTTGTAACTTAACCAGAAAAACAAACACTCTGGCAGATACCACAAGGATGAGAATCCACTGGTAAAAAGAAACAGCCTTAGTGCATGGGAATTTGATCACAAAAATCACACTGCAAATTAATAAGCCAGAAAAAGCATCACATGGTAGTACTTCTTGGGTCTTTTTTCAGAGAGGAAGAAACTACTGTCAGAATATGGAACTGAGGAATGGCTTACAAAAATATAAGTAGATATATCTTTGCGGTAGATTTAAACAGCCTAAAAAGAAGTTTGGGTTCAACACTATGCGTTTGGAAACCGGACTTCGAAGTATATATTTAGAAGCTGGGAAATCTCATACACTTCCTGGCAGTAGTGCCATCCTTTCTCTTGCTCATGAATAGATTCCTCCAAATACGGACATAACTGTAACACCCGGTGTGACCCTTTAATATTCCAGGAAAGATCACCATGTCAGAGAATTCCTCTGTTGTCCGCTTGTTTGTTTTTGCTCGAGCGCTGGATTTTCAGCTCAGCTTCAGAGTCCCCACCAAAACAAACAACAGAAAACAGTCTAATCTGTGTGAATAATTCCTCCTTATTTATTTATACAGAATAATAATTTCCAACACATGGGCTTTTAGTTAAAATTAGGTCTTTTTTAAAAAAAATATTTTCTTTTTAAGTCTGAGCAATGACTTGACCATCCTTTTCCAGTTTATATCTCCAGCATTACTGCTTGTTGCACATATGGCTGCAACATAATTTACAAGTCAAGGAAAGAAACTGAAGGTTGAAATCCTTGGAAGAAAAATAATTAAAAAAAAAAAAAAACAGTTTTCATTGAAAAAGCTTAATCCTAGGTCAGATTGAAAGCCCTTTCTCCACAGTACTGGAAGACAAAGTCAGGCAGCAATCACACAGACTGCCAGATATTGTGAGGAACTCAAAAGATTCACACTGCCAGTGGGTTTCTTGGCTTTAGCAGAGTGGCCTGAGCCAGCTAATAGCTTTACAACCCCTCAACGCTCTGCTTCTCCATTTGAGATCCAGCTTTTAAGCAAATAACGTTTTGGACGCTTCTTTCCTGAGCAGAGCAGCAATCTGAAGCCTGGCTGACTGCTATCAGTGCAATACCAATCTAATTTGAATAATCAAATACATTTTATGAGAGTTTTAGTAACTGGACCATAAATAGGAGCTGGCATTACACTTAAGTAAGGCTATTCTTCTGTATGATTTATTCATCATACTTCAGAGCAAAAAAGGGTGTGTGTGTGTGTTAAAATCGGTATATAAATAAATCCAATGAAAACTGAGGCTTAGTGTTTTTATAACATGCAAATTATATATGACTTGGACAAGCAAAATTTTATTATTTGAACTCCTGACCTCATCCTGCTTGGGAGGGGGTCAGGAGTTCAAGTAATAAAATCTTGGACAAGGTATTTGCATATTAGATCAGAATGCCAGTTGTCTTCCAGGACAGCTTCTTTTCCAATGTGTACTCAGTGACTGAGATAACAAAGCCACATTTAACACTCTGATTAGAAGTCTTATATACACATTTTACCTATTTATCAGCAATTTATGTATGCATCACCTCTACAGTTTATTCTGACCGCAATAGTAAGTCTACTTAAAAGATGGTGCTGTCTGAAGTAGCATCAGAGACAATCTATCTAATCTACCAATAATTTAATCAGATGTTATTTTAACAATATTTTTTAGATATAATCTAGAACTACTTCCTACTTTAATGGTTTGTAAGAGACATACTAGAATAAATCATCGACAGCATAATCTACAGAACTACAGTTAATGTACTAGGCACTAAATCAAACACTGACAACACCATATATTGAAATAAGTAACCTTAAGACTCACAATAAGGCTTCCTTTTTCATTTTTGTTTATTTTGCTGTTTTAAAGAGAAAATAACACAACCTTTTTCTCGGTGTTAGGGTCTTCTGATGCAGACCTTTACTTGCAGAGTAAAAAGATTTCTAAGTTTTCAATGTAGGTCAGGCTAACTCTTAATAGAGTATTCAAGCAAGATACAAACATTAAGCCTGCCTTTAAAATACTCTCATTACTCAAGCCAAGAGTCCTGGCTCAGTGCTGTCATTATAAATTTCAGATTCTAAAATTAGTAAGTGGTAGAGGTGAAAAAGGATGGAAACACAACACACCCACAATTATTCATTGAGAGAAATCTAATATTGGAAGAAAAAAATAGCAAGTACTTTATACTTAGAACTGAGTTGGCTGCTTCTATGAAATGCATAGAAAGGGCCATTTTCATCAGATGCAAAGAAAGCATAGCACTGAGCAAGAGAAGATACTCCCTTTTGAATCAGCTTGGAGAGCTGACAACTTTAGGAGATGACAACCCCCTACCATGGCTCTTCTAGGTCATGGGGGGGCCTAGGAACTGCACATTAGAAGTAAAAATATATCACTTCATTTGCTCAAGTGTCTGGCACACAGCAAGGCTCCTTATTCATTGTAATAGCAAAACTTCTCCAAGCAAAATTTTGCCTCCTACTATTGATATGTTTTAATATTTTCTCAGTTCTTTAACAGTAGAAGAGAATCATTCAAATAAAAGGAAAATAGTAGCTTTTGTATATATATATAAAACTATATAGTTGCTAAAAAATGATGGATGCAGCAGAGGACTTTTCCTAATCTGAAAATGCGATTTCCCAATTTGAATTCCTTTCTCCCACCACATTAAACAAAATGTTTCATTAAAAAAAACCCAGAAAAATCCATTGATTTTGTATGTTTCCTACGTGCTGCTTGGCTGGATTCCTTTAACTTTATCACAAGTAGCCATTTCCTCCCTCTTCAGTCAGAGAGTTCCCACGTTACTACTGTAGAATTTGAGTGCTATTCAGCACGGAACTAGCTTAAGTTTACCCAGCTTAAAATAATATTTTCCTAGAGTTCAATAATTGTATTCAAAGGATGTTTTGTTTGTATTCCAGGTAGCAATGTACCATTTTTTCCTCTTTATATTCGCAGAGAATTTTAAAAATCCAGGTTCAGAACAAGCTAAGTCTTTATGTTGTACAAAAGATCTAAAGTCTGCTGAAAGAAATTCAAACAAACAAAAAAAAATCTAAAATCTTTAAGACAATATGGCACACAATTATACTCTTAGCTTAGTTCAGAGCAGAGAACAGGAGATAGCCTATAAAGAAACCATTGTGTGGGCAGCAGGAGTTATTATTACMATTATAGGATTGACAATTCTCTTAATTTTTTAATCAAGCTTTGTCTCAAAGAGCTATGGTCAAAAACCTAGCTACACACCTTCATTTCAAGTACATCCTTTACTTGATTACCAAATAGTATACATTCTTTTTTTGTAGACACTTCATGCTTTGTTCAGGCAATCACCTTCTCTTCTTTTTCTTTGCTACCCCCAATACTTTGAATTAGACTTCTGTTTTAAGCTACTAGACTGATTTTTATTACCATTTTATATGAAAATCCTCAGGACTTCTAAGCAAAAGAACTAGCTATTAAACAGAATTTCCTTTAAAAATAGGTTTATTCTTATGTGTTGCCAAATAATTACTTTTTCTGATTGTGTCTTGGAAAATTCATAGGGGAAAAAAAAGAAAGAAGAAGAAGAAGAAAAGAGCAGGATGGAGGTATAATTGTTCTTTTGATTTTCACTAAGCATTTCTAGAAGGCAAATGTGGAAGAAAAAAATATGGTGGGTATTTTCCCACCATTGCTTTGTCTGTTGTTTTCTGTTTTGTTTGAAAATGATTTTCAATCTCTTTACAAATCTTTTGGGACATATTTTCTAAGGTACTTCCAAAAAAATTACCCATATTCATTTGAAAACAACGTCTGCAAAGAGCAAACACATGTTCAGCTACAACAATTCAACCTACTCTAGCTATAGAAGCAGAGAAAGAAAAATTCTTAAAGAAACCACTTTTGCTTTTAAAACCACTTCTAAAAAGGGTGGCTCTTAGAAGTGCTCGGGCAGAGAGCCTGCTGGCCACCGTACGATGCATTCATGATTATGGTAGACTGTAAGCTCAGACTTATTGACCATCAATGCTCCAGTCAGAAACATCCTCCAGTTTTGTTGCTATCTCTAGCTTTGATCTAATTTGGGTTAAGTTTTATGCTTCTTTAGTGTCAACCGCAAGAAGCCTTAATTAAGATATAACAATACTTTTAACTATATTAGGAACATCTACAATGACAGCTGTGTGTAACTTCTTAGCCCTTATGGTGTTGATTGATATTCTTTGTGAAGCTGGCAATGGAAGTATTAATGCGGAAGAGTTAATCTGCAGTACAGCTTACATGGAGCAGGCTCCCCGCCTGATATCAGGCTGTGCCTGGGTACTGGCATTACTCACTTAACATGGCATTGTCTGAAAGCTTCCCCTCAGCCCTCCCAAGCAGAGAGACCTTTCAGCAGGGGGAAAGAGGATGTTATTGTGCTTTCTCACTTAAGCATGTGCTTAATTTCATCCTAGTCAGCAAAATACTTATGTACGTACTACTACTTTTTCCTTTTTTTTTTTTTATAAAGGTGGTTTCTCTTCCTTAACTTGCAGTCAGTGCTCAGTTTATTTTTTAGACAGCAGAGAAATGTACTCATATCCATACATCCTTCAGTTTTTAGCCAAATCAGAAACTGTTTATTTATTTATTTAGTTTTCTGATCATTATTATTTCATAGAGAACTAATTTTAGATGAGAACACAGGATGACATACAACTCTGTTCTGAAAGTGAAGAAAAGTCACACAAGCTGTTCTTTTCAGCAGAAAGATTTACAGGAGGGAAATCATAACTTTTAGTAAACCAATTGGCACAGCTAGRAGGAGGATAAAAATAAAAAATAAAAAAGGAGCTGCCCAGCATGCAAGATACAAGCCCTTCTTCAGTTCTAAAATAGCAGGGAAAGTAAAAGGAATTGCACAGCTGAACTTCAACAGGTTAAACATGTAGATTGTCTGAAAGATGATGTTGGGATCATGAAAGATTGCTTTCGGAGTCCAAGGCCGCTTGCTAGGTTTGGGATTTCTGCAGGAGCAGCAGGGCAGCCCTCCTCCCTTTGGGAATGGGTCCTGCAGTTGGCAGCCGGCTGCTGCCAAGATCCTTTGCAAACAGAGGCAAGTACCCATGACTTGTGCTGCCTAGGGGCTAAGTTTTCTTAAGAGTGTTAAGAGTGCTGGCATCTCTGCACAACTGGGAAAAAAAAAAAAAAAAAAAAAAAAAGGGTTGCATTTCTGTTTTTTGGGGGATTTGTTTGTTTGCTTATTTGTTCTTTTTTTTGAAAGGTGTATTGTATTTATTTATTACCCTCTGGTAGAGATCTGCATTTGCCTTACAGATTTTTCTAACTTTACAGAGCTGTATGTGAGGCCTGTCCTTGTACAGAAAACAGATCCCTCCCAGCTCCTTGAGAAAACAAGTGTGAGTCCCCAGGCTTCCCTGAGAGAGACAAGCTCTCCATATGGAGCAAAAATTTTAGGGAGCTGTGCTGATTTCATGCATCTGACACTGTAACTCTTATCTGAATCAGCTGAAGTAAACAGAGGTGCAAACAGACAGTAGGAAAGACCCTTGTTTTCATTGGAGTAGGAATAAGGGTATTTTTTGTTCCTGCATAAACTAAACACAGCTATTGATTAAGCTAGACTCATTCAGACGATTCAAATTAAGCACTAGGCTTTCAGGTCTTGATATTTGTATGTCAGCTACAGAAACACATGCAGAAACTATTCTGAGAGCTTATTTGTAATGCTGCTTATGTTACTTGCAAGTATATATTCATAGCAGCTCTGTCCTTTCTCAGAAGAGTGCTCTCAATTAGCTCAAAGCTCAATCATTTAAAATTCATGAATATAAGTTTTTAGTCCTCCTTGTGTTTACAAGAGGGCAAATAGGGACAAGCAGTTAGGTAGTGTGTCTGGAGACCGGGATATGGGACACGGAAGAGAAACTGGGACAAAAAGCCAACAAGAGCAGGAAACTGAAACAAGGGCTTATTGAGCAACAGAAGGATCTGTAAGCCTCAAATATGTTTTTCTCCTACCTGAAATAAGGTGGAGGGCTCCTGAATATCTGCATACCTCTAGCATATATTTATGAAGCTCATTGAGGAAAGGAAGTTTGTTTCCCTTTAAGGTCTGCATTCATGTCTGTGTTAAACACTAAAAGGCAAAGTATTTCCTACCCTTGAGCCAGAATCGATAAACCATTAGAAGACGTGCATTAATACACATGCTTTCACTAATCTTATCAAAAGCCTTAAAAGGATACTTTTGGTGATTGTAGCATTGTTCCTGTATGTAGATGTTTTTATTTGGATTTTTTTTCATGGGTTAGCTATAAAAACAAGTGCATTGTAGATGGATGTCTTCTATTTGCATGTTTTTATGATTCATACATGATCTGTTGTTCAAAATCCCGCAGTTTCAAAAAGGCTACTGCCTGTAGATCTCCAAAAGCATCAAGCAAGCCACAAAAAAGAAGTTTAAATTTCTAAAATACAACATTTATGTTTTCAAACTCCATTTTGGACTTTCATTTTTACATTCATAGACTGTAAATAATAAGAAACATTTGCAAAAACATTACTTGTTTTTGCCAAAGTTACTATAGGTTGGAACAACTCAAATTTAGATCATATGTGAAGGAAAGCACAGTCTCTTCAGTTAGGACAGTCAGAAGTTGTCAGGGAGTTGTCCTTCACAGAAATATAGAAACTATTTTCATTTAATAAATGATTGACTTACGCACTTCACATTATATATATCAACTGGAAACAATTACCTTTTGAAAGAGGAAGGTTTCAATTTTAGTATGAGTGAGCACCATCTGTAATTTAGTGCCTTCAGGCTGCCTTAACTAAAAAGTTCAATAAGTTAAAGCCAGGAAAGGGAGGGGAAAAAAAAAAAAAAGAAAAAGAAAAAAGAAAAAGTAACTTCAAATGTTTCCAGTGAAAATGAGTCTTTTAGTCTTTTGGTCTTTTGTTTGCCCACAGATGATTATCCTCGTGGGATGGTTGTAAGTAGTGCTTTTTTTTACCATTCTCAGAGTTTGTTTGAAGTGTCAGGGCAACACCATTGTGAGGATGTAGTCCAGATGTCATCATTTTGAAGTTCAGGACAGATGATGGATTATACTCAACACTGTTTATAAACACAGTGAAAATGTACAGCCAGTATAACAGCCTTGCTTGACTTTCATTTTAGAAATATTTTAAAAATATATTTTTTGCTTCAGAAGAGATTTCTAGAAATTCCATTTTAAAAAGTAGCTTTATGTAAGGAAAAGTGTCATAAGCATTCATACAGAAGCGTTAGGTTTCTTTTTGATCTGCAGGCGAAAGAATTGCAGCAATAGGCAAATTGAAAAACAAGTCAGTTTTGTTAGAAGATAAGAACCCATATTGAGATATTTCTGAATTTTATCATAACTAAAACGTATAAACATCACTTTGGTCTGCAAAGAGGGTCTGAAAATACTGAGAAAACAGACTTTCTTACACAGTTTACAATCATGCTCTTTTGAATATGGCTGGAACTACTCTTTTCATAAATACAGAATATTTATGAAGTATTATAACACCTAAAATCACCTCCAAAGCTACCAGAGCTAGAAGGAATTTAAAATSAAAAACAGTTTTAATAGAATTGTATGGAGTTATTTTGTAGGTTTTATTTATTCTTATTATTTTATATCTTGTTCTGTGACATACTACTTACACGCTGTTCACAATTACTAAACTTATTCAGCCACAAGTGTTATTTTTCCCAAGTCTAATGTCTAACTTCATGTCTGGATATCTTGCAAACCACTTCTGTGAATCAGTTGAAAGAAGAGACACAAAAGATATAGAATCAGTGTTGGATGTTATAATTCAATATTCTTTCACTATAATGAGACACTAATTGATATTTCTTTCTTTCTTTCTTTCTTTCTTTCTTTCTTTCTTTCTTTCTTTCTTTCTTTCTTTCTTTCTTTTCCTGATTTTACATATTTCAAATAGTCATAGCCTCTTTTTACTATTTTCTGACCAGACAATACATACAATACATAATTTTCCCTCATCTTCTTTATGCTCTACTATGCTATAGTTACACTACTCTGCGTGATTCTGGTCTRACAGCTATTAGGCTGAAAGTTTATGTAGTTTAAAAGACTGAAAGCCCTCTTTTCATGAAGAGTTTTTCACAAGTTCCCATCAAAAGGTATGAGGGTAGGTGAGGGTAGGGACAAAAGAAGATAGGGTCAAGAAAAGTAAAAGGAAGACATTCTATAGCATTGTTAAATACACACGGGCTACAATAAATGGGAAGCAGCATGCCAAGATTTTCCTATGCAGTTCTGGTAGCTAAGTCAGAAGAGTTTTTTGCGTCAMGTTTCTCTGACAAGAGAAAAATGTCTCTTTCTGAGCACTAAGAAAGAAAACAAACAAACAAACAAAACCCCACCATGATTCATTATCTACTCACCTGCTCCAGAGAACAAAAATCCAAGTGCTTGTTTGGGGCACATAGAATGGTGATAATTTCATCCACTAATAGCATAGATCAGACATTCTCCACATATACATAGAAGTAGGTGATGAGTTTGCAACACATAGAGCAAATTTCTTAAAATAGTTTATCCAAATTTCTGTTAATTTTAGAACAAAAAGGGGAAAAAAGAGCAGTGAATTYTAGGAAATTAGAGAAGACTGAATTTAAAAAAAGTTCATTACAACCTAGTCAATTATTGGGACTATGCTGCCTTTGAATAAGGTCTCAAACTGACAGACAGTTTATTGACTTTGGTATGTTATTATTCCACTAAAATGATAAAACAGATAAGACCTGCTTTGGAAATAATACAACATAAATGTATCTTTTCAAACTTACATGATAGAGGCGGAAAATTTTCCCCATTGTACATAGATTTAAACAACTGTACGGATGACCCAAAGCATTCATCTCATGCCATGAGTGACTTTTATAAGAGTAGAGAACATACCTACACCAAAAGGCACAATTTGGTCATTATCTGAGGCTTCGTGCTCATTGATGTTTTCCCCAGCATCTCTAACCTAAAGGTCTCTTTCAAAGCATCAACAAACGTGACAGAACAAACTCAGAATTGAACACAGAGCTCAGTCAGGTTTATCCAAGAGAACTGTGGTTCAGTCAATTCTCCAAAGAYTCAGCAACAGACAGTAAGAGGACCTAAGCCTTTACCTACAACAAAAACATTAGAAAAGGTCCCTTGATGACTTACAAGTCCCATGACAGTCTGGAGCTGGCATTTAGAAGGGAAATACTGCAAAAGAGTCAGTCAACCCTAACAGAGCCAAAACCCTTTCCTGGCACAGAGAAAGCTTGCTTTCTCAGGTGGATGCAGTCATTGCTAGTGCTCCCACCAAGTTAACGCTTCTTATGGGAACTAGAGGGAAGCCTGGGATTTCTATGAGAAGCATTAACTTTGTAAACTAAATATGTAAAAGTTAATGTGGGAGAACGAAAGGAAATAATTTTCAGAAGCACAGAAGTTCATATTCAAAAACATYGTTGAGTGTCTGGGAACTTAGTTTTCATTGAAACTATTCAAGACTGGCACCAAAATTATTTTTAAACCATATCCTCTTACTTCCAATGAAAGATAGTTTTCTAAACTTCCAAGTCAGCTATGAAAGTGTACAGCACAAGAATCTGGGTAACACCTTGCAGGGCCTACAATGAGCCCAGTCAAAAATTCTGACCTGATGCAGATACTTCCTTAGGAGTAAAACAGAAAGAGCACAAAACAGTCTGCATCATGAGACTGTTAAGTCTTCAGGGCATTCTTTTTTTATATGCACTTCACAGAGACATCACTACTAAACAGGAGTCACCTTCAGTTGCCTCCCTGTGTGTACTTCAACTGACAGAAGGAAAGAATTGAGAACTTACTTTCTGATCAAAGGACCCCAAATCAATGCAATCAAAAACCAACACAATCTAAAGGAAACAATTTTTTACTAGGATGAGGTCAACTCAGCAAGCTTCACAAGAAAGACCACCAACAGTCAGCAGAAGGGCTTTGCATGGTAAGGTGCAGTCTGYTGCCTTAAAGAGATTCAAAGTCAACTCCAATATACTGCATTACAACTTGATTAAATTATGAATATGCACTTTGAAATGTAAGAATAAAAGTATTTAAGGAAYGTTACAGATGTTTCCAAGTTATGTTSTGTAAAAGCCAGAAAATYTGGGACAGAGATATTTAGTCTATCACCTTTAAACAGACACACACACACACAYGCACCCATACAGAGCTTGTCCTGCTACTCTGAAAAGAGAAGGGAAAGTATGTGACAGCAGTCTTTGACTTAAAATCTTGACATCGCTATGCAAACTGCTGTTATACTAAAGCATAGCATTACTACTACATTATTATTTCATTACAAACAATTGGGATATATATAAACTGAGTGCAGAGAAAAAAAACTTCAGTGTTTTAGTAATACTGGGTTTGTTTTACATGCCTATTAAAAGCTTTTCAAGCAGCTACCTAGCACAGCCTTAAACAGCTGATAGTACCTTGAACAGTTAAGAAGTTTCCATCAGAGTCTCTCACTAAAAGCTTTGAGGGAATAAGCTTTCACACAACATAAAAATTGCTATAAGAAATTCTCACCCATCACACCACAGGGTAACAAACAGCATGAAACCAAAAGTTTACATTTGCAGAAAGTGAGTCCACTGGTGGCTACTGAGTATTTTAGCCTGAATGCAATTTCTGGTTCACACAGGTTGCACAACTTGTCATTTGCAGCTGAGAAGACAATTCTAGACCTGGAACACTATACATGCCCTGTTTACATATACTTTCTTAAGCATTCAGTACTGACCAGTACTAAAGATACAATGCTGAACTAGACAGACCTTTAGTCTGACCCAGCACTGAGCTCTTATGTAAGTTTTATTTTCTGTCTACCCAATTTCCTTTTCTCCACCCTCCTCTCCTCTGCATCACTAGTTCATATCCTTTTGTAATTCCATTTGTTTTTAAGTTATGTAAAATGTTTTCATCACTCACTGCTATTAGTTAGCACTTGAGTGCACAATTCTGTTCCAGGCCACAAGCTCTTCAGAGAAAACAGACTCCAAGAGCAATGCTATTTCCTTGATGTCACTGCACTGGAAAGAGGAAAGTGGCCAAGACATCCATTGCAGTTATCCTGTACAACCAGGATGCTTTATTTCCAAGTGTTTCTATTTGCCCAATGCAACTAATGCTCGAGAATGCAGGCAAGCCTGAAGTTCTTCGTATTTTCCTTTAAATACATCACACCTCTTCAAAGAAGCCAAATGGTATTTCTCCTGTTGATGAGTACTGGACGACTGCCTTTGGAAATCTTGTTATTCCCAAGAAAACTGTTTTCTGATATAGATAGCAGATAGTTAAATCTCCAGAGGACCTTACAGTGGGAATAAGGATATGAATAATTATTTTGCAGTCTTTTAAAGTAGGTGGATTTATTTCATGTATTCCTATTGGCTCACATTCCCAGAGGGTACAAGTTACAATGCACGATAACAATAGCAATAAATAATAGCATAAATATAAAGATGCCAGATTGGCAGTTCAAAAATCTTCTCTCTTCTTTGCATGTTTCTTTTTATGGGATTAATTTGGCAAGATAAGCTTAAACACAGCTGTTTTAAAGACAGTCTTTTTAAGGACCATGAACCCCCAAAACTGCTCACAGAGGCAGGAAGGCTCTCCAGAAATATTATTCAAGGATAGAAACTAAACTATTAGACCCCTTCTCTTACTCTTGACTATGATTTAAATTCAATTTGACATTTCTACGCTGACATTCTGTGAAAGATAAAAAGTTATTTTCCTGAATCTGAAAAAATATGGTTTGTGACTTTAAAAATGATCTCATTCTGCCTTATTACATTTAGTTGAACTTCATGGTTTCTGGGTTTTGTTACTTAAAACAGGCTAAGTCTCAGAGTACAGACTTTGTAGTATTTTGAAAGATATGCTGACATTCAGCCAGCTATTCCTTCTGCTTAAAATGTGGCTGGTTTCAGCTTACTATATCACTCGCTAAAAAGCTCTGCCACTTTTCCTTGCTAATTTTTTTTTTTTTTTTTTTTTTTTTTTTTTTTTTTTTTTTTTTTTTAGAGAGATTAGAGCAATGTTTTTGAAAGAAGAGGAAAAATAGAAGCCAAATTCCCTTGGTCCTGTCCAAAGCCCCATCACAGCTTAAGAGGAACCTCATTACCCACAAAATTAGGATGTCACCTCATTAACCAGCCAATACATATAAAATAAAAGGTGAATAATCAGCTATGGAAATCAGAAGACTGTTTTGAGAAACCTAAGCACTGCTGGCAACAACAGCAACCCACCTGCCTGGATTTAGAACCAATTGCTTTCCTCAGTTTTCCTGTTTCAGACTCATTCTCTGAGTCTTCAGTATTCAAATCTACTAAGATAAAAATATTTTTGCAACAGGGAAAGTAATATAGCATATCTTCCCTAACACTTAACATAAAACTGAGAAAATCTTTGTGGAAAAAGCTAGAGGAGAGATCCACAGCCACTTCTCCACTCAATACATTTTACCTTAGCAGAATTTTCAGCAACTTTTCACTAGGTTGCAGGTCTACCAGTGATCAGAAACAAATGAGAAAACTTATTCAGATATTGACATCTGCAYCCAAATGTGTCTCTTCTCTCACACAGTCACCCTCCCAGATCCTCCCTCTCAGCAGATCCTTTTCTGGCATCTTTCATTTTCAAATGTCATTAGGTTCAAGARTTTCAGCTTCTCAAGGCAACAGCTCAGAAAGTTGCCAAACACACTCTCCTCTCTGATCCTGCAGTCTTCAGCTTTTTCCACCACTGTCTCTTTCTCTCTGCAACAAACCATCTTGCTGGAAAATATTTATCTAGGTTGTTAGCTCTTTCCTATTCTGACTGAAATCACTGCTTTTGTATTTTTTTTTCCTTCATCCCCCCTAATACTCTTGACAAGTGTTCACACTAAGCACTTAGCCAATGATTAAATGCATCTCATCACTTTAAGACGAAATAGCTGAGCCCCCATTCCTTGATATAAGTCAATTGACCCAGGAATAATAGGCAATGTGTATGTTGATACAACTGGGTAAAAGAGCCATGCAATTATAGTTTATTTAGAAAGGTCAAGTTATATTTAAAATTCACTACAAATATTAGCATGTCTACATTTTAGGGGGAAAAAAGAACTTTTTGCAGAGTTGCTCAGATATCTGAGGAAACCAGAAGATTTCACTTCTTCTGAGACTTCCCCAGGGCTTCATAGATAGYCAATTCATGTCTCAATCTAATTTCCTGTGTTTTTTCCTAGTCCTACATTTAAGCATTCTCTGAGGTATGGTAACACCTTGAAATTGGGTCCTTCTCAGAACATGGTAAGAAGAATTTTTTCCTGGTAAAGTACAGAAACATATCAGGTCTTCGTGCCTCATGCGAGTCAGTGTTCTCCAATTGCTTGGCTGCTTTATAGAAATGATAAGCTGTGACAAATCGTAGAGCTGTCTCTTTCTCCMGCCATGTCTTAAAAGTAATGGCTAACTTCATTTTAAAAAGAAAGTCTCTAAACTGAATCTTATAGATGAAGTTTTGTACTCTCAGCAACACTGAGCAAAATATCTAGTTTTTAGATAGATAAGGGTTCTCTCCTCTGGACTCAGTACTTCCCAGATGTTAATTCTATGCATATATTCTTTCTGTTTGTAAATGGTTTTATTCCATTCTGAGGCATCTATGACTCTTGTACAATGGTAAAGACACAGGGAAACCAATATCTTTTCTGAATCCAGAACCAAAGTTATATACTTCAGGGTTCATTCCTTCAGGACTGAAAAGTGATAAGTCACTTTCTGCATCTGGTCTGTATTTTCCTGTCAAAACTCTGATATGCAAAAAGTCCCAGTGAAATGATTTTATTTTAGCAAAAGCTGATGACAGATTGGTATTGTAGGTAAATAATAGTAGGTTTATAATTGTGGAGTGTCAGTTGGATATTAATAGAGAGGTCATACTGAGGTAAAAGGCATAGATAAATATGTCTTAAAAAATAAATAAAAATGATTGCCCAGTGCATGATCTTTTCCTGTTCGGATCAACTTTGCTTGGCAAGGCCACTGTGAATTGAGTTTTATTTTGTTGTAATCAGTAGAGAAATTAATGCTATCAAGCATCAATTTCAGTATTCAATTAGCATCATGTGCCATGTAAGAAGGCTTTGGACTCTGTTAAAAGGACCTGGGTAATTGGAACTGGAATTATTACTGGAATTGGAATTGGAATTATAAATAGAATAAGAGAATGCCACTTTGTCTTTGCAAGAAGGTTTTAATTAGCTTTCTGAAGCATAATACAATAAGCAAAGTGAAAATGAAAGTTAATTGGAATACTTTCTCCTTTTTAGTAATTTTACCAGAAACTCATGATCAGACAGGATTTCTACATTTAAGTAATAATTAAAAGAAAAGGATAATATAGGAATAGGAATGCTCTGTGTTTGTGTGTTTGTTTGAAGTATTCTGAGACAAGGCAGGCATGTGACATTAAAATGTCTGGGCATGCTAGGGTCACTGTAGTTTATCACACTGTTTCCTTTCTAGAATTTGAATAGCATTTAAGGCTGGGCAAAACAAAGACTACCAGGCCATTAAGTTTTCTCATTTTACTGACCAGTATCTGTAGGCATGTTGCTTGCTTGCTTGACTACTAAAGACAGTATATCATTCAGGCATTTGAGTGTTTGGAGCAAGTCTCTAATCATTTCCTCAGATATGAAGGTCACTAGCATCAAGAGAATACACATTTTCGATAGTTGAAGACAGAAGACAAAATACAATCTCAACAGAATTAACTTTTCTTTTTGCTTATTGCCCCTGGTGAACAGCTTTAGAAGCTGAATAATATGTATATACAAATAAATATATATAAATTGTGGTCTGAGATTCATTGACACTTTAAAAACAACAACAAAGATAAACTGTTATACATTAAGAAGGACTTTCTTTTCTAACTTACTGCAGATGTGGATGCTCATTAACACACACTCTTCTAAGAATCTTACACAATAGTACTGCCTCTTGAAGTCTTGGCAGACCTGTCAAGATCCAAACAAGGACAACACAAGCTCTGCTGCTCCAGTCCTGGAAGTCCTGGCACAGGAAACTGTCCTGCCTCTGTGTTTCAGGCCAGCTATACCCAGCCTTTCTGTCGGTTGTCGTTCACCCTGATCTGCACAGAAGGTCTATTCCAACCTAATCCAACCTATTCAAATCAAGTGTTGGCTCACCATTGACTTTACGAACTTCTAACCTGTGGTAACTGCCCCATATAAGACTCARCAGACCAGACCATCTTTCATCATTCTGTCTCCTCCAGTTCTGAGTTCTGATGTGTAAATTGATTATTCTTTTTTTTTTTTCCTACCTCTGCAGCGGGGGATGGAGTCTCCAGGAGACCTAGGAGYCAGGAATGACTTAAGTCAGCTCAACCAGAAGCTATCTGGAATAACTTGAAGAGGAGGAACTATGCAGTTCATGGAGAACTGAGGCACTCAGGACACCTTCTCTATCTTGGCTAGCCTCCCTGGAAGTGAATCAGAGGAGCTCTGTTGCAATAACCAGCTTTACAAGTTTCACGCTGTTAAATGCTTGTAGATATACATACACAAAATGAAGCACACTGTCATGGCAGCAGTGACCATAGTTCAGTCTGATATTGGTTTTTACTGAAGTAGTGTATATTTGCAGACTTCCTGGAGAGAAGCAGTGTCTCCACGTTCAACTCCCATCTGCCACAAGAGCAGAGTCTGAAAGACTGGCAACGTGATCTTGCTTCACTCATAGATTTGATATGTTGACTGGAATCATCTTGTTAGAGGAGCAGGCAAAAAWATCATAAATCTCATCAATTACATGCTTGGGGAAAACTCTGTGACCCACCTTTCTGCCCTTAGGGATCTCATGTTTGGTCAAAACYTTGAACTGTCGCCTGCATCTTAGAGTCTTTGACCCACCCAGTTTCTTAAACCTTTTGATAGGCTATAATTTTTTTTCTCCTTATTTAAGGTTTCAAGGGGGGAAAGAAGAAGGTGGAGGAAAGAGTATGATTTTGTTTGTAAATTCAGACAAGTTTTAATGCTGATGCATTTGATAGATCTACATGACAGTAAATTCAAACACAACTGGTTTGCCTCCCCAACCTTGCTTTCATTTATATAAACTAACATARTGTACCCTTTGGGGACTGCTCATCCATGTCTTACTGCCATTTTGAGCTCTGGAAAAGTGTATTGTTATGGAATTCAAAAGTGTGTGGTGTTGATTCACAACAATGCATAMTTGTTGCTCTACATAGATAGATATGATATAGATGGATAATGATATTTCTGCAAACTCTGCTCTATACAAACTCCTATTTGAAAGTCTCTAAATTTCCAAATTTTTAATCTATTGAAACCAAGTAGCAGGTCATTACCATAGCATTATGTATGTAGATATACTGAAGAAGATTTAAAACTACTAAATTCTTCCTCTTTTCTCTTTCAAGTTTGAATGATAGGGAAAGATAAGTCTCCCAAAAAGCTACACGCACAAATGTTTAGATTGGCTGATAAATCTAGAAATGCAGAGAAGGCATGACTTAAGCTACTTTTGCCCTTTATGATCAGAAGCTTATTTTAAGTTGTCAAGCTGCTATGGCAACATATTGCAGATGCTTCTAACACATTTTCAATGAAGTAATCACCTCCAGACTATGATATTTTTATGGGGGTATAAAGAACATTGACACAGTTCTGCTYAAGTTTCTGAAACTTGATAAATGCTGTACTTTTATTCAAATTAATGAGTTCGCTCAGTTCAGTATTTCTTATTCACCCAGTATTTCCTACTACAAAAGAGAGGAAAAATCAGTTCTATCATCATCCATTAACCAAACCATTTTTCTCAGTTCTAATGCTTTTTAGTGTTACTGAAAAAAAATCTTTGCCAATGAACTCCCAGGATTATTCTGCTATAAACAATCATCTTTCAAATTTGATAAATTCCCATTTAATTTTTAATATGAAAATTTATAAAGCATGGCTGATTTAGCTGCAGTTTCACACAACCTCATTTATGCCTGCACTGGCCAAGTGATGTCAGCAGGAAACAGACCAAGCACAAGAATGGGCCTATATGAATTTTAATCTGAGACGGAAGCTGCTATTTTACTTACAGTTTTCAAAAATTGCATATACAATTTCTCTGCTCTAATGTAAGACTTTAGTCACAATAGATATAATAAAGCTRTCATTGAAAATGCAGGGTTTCCCACATGCCACAGATTTGTTGAAGCTGACATAAGAAGGCCAATTGTTAATTTTAGTGTCACTTCCTCCCCAGTTTCAGTTTAATATGTGTTTTAATGGAGTGTTTCATCTTATGTTTTGGAGATTGAATAAAACTAATTCTGTTGTTTTATATGAGCTTAATTAATACTGCTAACATAAGCATTTATTGCTGTTTATTCTAATGATCCTTATCAAGCTTTTCTTCTTAACTAGTCACATATGGCACAAATTTTCTTCTCTAATTAGGTATTCACAGAATGGTTAAGGTTGGAAGAGACTTCTAGAGATCATCTAGATCTCTAGATCATCTAGAGATCMTCAGTCCAACCTCCCTGCCCCTGCAGGGACACCCAGAACAAGTGTTGTCAGTCCACATTTTAATAATAATATACTGATGGATTTTAAGATATYCCAACATATTTAAAAAAGCTTTACTCTGAGCATGCACAAAGTACATTTGCACCATCTCTCATGAGGATAACTGTTTTCAAACCTCTTGGCATGCCATGAAAGTATCATTTTTTGATCAGCCTACATGATTTAATGGAAGATTCATTCATTTATGTTTTTCTTGTTTATGATTTTTAAGTAATCATATTTAAGATAGTGGTTTAATTCTTATAYACAGATATTTTATAAATGATATAAGTAGTGGATTCTATGTCTRTAATTGTGTCTGTAAGGATCTCAGTCCTAGCTCTATCTGGTTGGAGAAGACAAAACATTTTTTATCCTCCTAGTGAAAGAGAATTTAAAAAAGGGTAAAGTGCAAAAAAGTGTTATGCTAYTCATAATCAAAACAGTATCAGAATGCATAAAGAGAACTAATTCATATTTTTTTCAGGAGTATTAATTACAGCATTTATCCACTGTTGAAAATCTGATCGTGCTACTGAAGATAAATCTGAAGTCCATACATTTTCAARCATCATTCTTCATCAGACTGTCTATGGAATCCACTTAAACAAAGCAAAGTGGGGTTTTTTTTTGAGTTCTGTTGAAGTAGAAGATATCCAAYTAGCAAAATGAGGAAGGTCTGGAAGCAGAGACCACTGGCAAGGTGTGTGGAATCAGCCATTACATCATGTCATGCCAGCAGTCCAGCTGAAATTAAGATAAAAGTTGCTTGTAAAATGGATGAGGTGAACTAAATGTCCAGAGAAGACAGATATAATTCTTTACCTGTGTGACTGTGATAGCACTAATACTGGCCATAAATCACACATGTGAGATAAACTCGTAAGGGAAATCCGTTCTTGATGAATCTAACAGATGGATTAATTAGAGTAAGTGAGCTGACAAGGTAAATGAAATGCCCCTAAAAAAGCTACAAATCAATGATAGAACAACCCTTTGAATTGCTACTCCTCTCCATATAATAAAGAACAGCTGTTCCTGCCAAGGATCGAAAAATAGTTTGCTATCATATTAAACAATGCCAAGACTTAGCTGCAATTCAGTGTAAGATGGATGATTAAAAAACCAGAATTTTTCCAGAGAGAATGGAGCTTAATAATTTTCTTTTATTCAAGAGCAAAGGGAAAAGGGAGGATTAAGTGCTAATAGAAAGCAGAGTACATTATTATAAAAATTAGTTATTTTATGTATCATCTTTCAGAATCTCAGACCAAATTAAAAAGTATGAACTACAAGACTCTGTATGCGCATGTATCATAGAAAAACTTGCAGATATATAGATTCTACATACACACGTACAGCATCAGGAAATATCTGTACTACTACCTAAAGGATTCTATGTCCTTGATACCCTGGAGGTGTGAAGACATACAGAGAGGAAACTGAGACTCACTAAGTTAAGTGACTTTCATGTGATAGTGACTACTGTAACTGTGGCAAGAACTCAGGTACTCAGGAGCCAGTTTCAGAAAAGGACTAAGCGCACTTTTGATCTCATGGTATCAGTTGGGAATAGGAGCACTGGAATAGGGCTCTAGCCTAGGAGGGGGATTGGCAAAGGGCATCAGCAAGTGTAACACAGTCTAAGATTTATCCCTTTATGTCTTGTATGTCAGCATGACAGGCAATTCCACTGCTGCACCTTGTTCGTTACCCGTATTATACGAACCTGGTAGCCACATCAAAAGTGTTGGTATGTGGGACACCACCCAGCATCACCTCTACGAGGCCATTCAGAGCACCATCTCTGAGCCTTTGCCATGCACCTGCAATCCAGAGAGACTAAGTGGCTAGTGTAGCTGAGGACATGGATGAAGCTTCCACTTTAAGGCCAATGTGTCCTATGAGATGTGTAGGTATTCAAAATATTATCCTGAAGGGAGGTGGTGTAATGTACAGTAAAGTGAAAGATTGCCTGAAGTCTCATTTTTATTGTGAATCCTGTGGCTTCAAAATAGCGAAAACTTATCCCACAAAGTTCATAGGATATTTCTACCAGAGCTACTACCATCTCTGAGTCTACAAGTGAACTTGCTAACTGCTGGGAGTTTGGGACCCTTAACTGTTATCTTAACTGTTATCTTTATGACTTCTGCTTTCTTAAAATGAGTATAAAGAATGGAATTTTGAAGTCCATAATTCTTACTTAATAAAGCACCACAAAATCTATATGTCCTTTGTTTAGCTAAATAGAAATAAACATCCTTAAATGCTGTTCTCACATTCTCTTTCTCTCTACAAAGAATAAAAAGATACAAATCATAACAATAATAGGTTGCTTTCAGGTATACTGTGATACACATATTTATCCTATTTATATGACTACTGTTAATAGTAAAGTCTGAATCAATTTTTTTTAAATATATGTTAGAAATCTTTGGATAAGCACTGTTGCCCTAGACCGCGGGCAACTGTTACCACTTGTATATATTACTATGCTTCCAATAGCAAAGATGTTTCCTTAGTAGTGAAATYTCAATTTCAGTTCATGATATTTCAGTGAAAAATAAGAGAAAAAGTACATCAAATATTGGTGGAGTCTTGTTGTAGTCAAGAAAAATAACAGCAGTTTGACTTCAAGAGAAAAAGCAATCAGATTTTGCACTAACAGAGCCAGTTCAAGACAGTGTAGACACCACTTCTCTATTACCAGGAAATTGCTGTTGGGAGATTGGAAAAGCCTAGAAATGGYTCTTCCTTTCACTGATAAATATACAAATAATCAGAAAAGAATTTTAAAGAGTTTACTCAACAAATGGACTGGAGAACCAAAACTTTTCAACATAGCTTCATAAATAAATTCTTAAAAAAAAAAAAGATTAGTGGTTTCTGGAAATATTGTACAGTCAAAAGGAACCTTTCTACAAAGATCTTGCTCTTATTCCTTTCAATCAATGCAATAAATGAAAAACTTCCTAATAACTGTACATMGCAGAAAATGAAAAATATATACAAGAACTTCTTTAAAGTAAAAGAAAGGGCTTAGGAAATATACTGATTTCTTCCCACTTTTATTGTGTAGACGGATGMCTTCTTATGTGTAATAACAATCTACACTATGGTTTAGGTAGATAAGCTCTGGACAAAGTTTTCAGCATGCCATAAAGGTCACTCTCAATATTACGTAATTGTAAGCCTGTTGTATTTTCTGGGTGAAATATTTTTGAAAACTAAAAGCAAATTTACACTAGCCTTTACCTTCAAAATGCTGTGTTCATAAGTAAAATTTATCTTGCTTCATTTCTCTTTCTTTCCTAAAAGTGCTCAAATTCTGCCATCTTTATTTAAGATGAAGTACAGCTTACTTCATTAGCAGTGCCAGTCAAACGCAATACAAGAAAGACAGATTATATTGCCTGTCCTCAGCTGCACTTTCTTTAATATTTTTTCCCCTTTTTAAATGAAAGATGTGAATGCAAAACAATTGCTGAATGGGCTATTTTGAATCCTAACAAAATATAACTACTGACAGTCAAGTTTTATGGTATAAAAGGAAATCAAATAAAAGCAAGCAATACTTGGAATGCAAGCAACTATAGAGAGAGAGAAAGGAAATTATTGTTCAGGGATCAACGAAGTAGACTTTTACTTTAAATATTTCATAATACTACTGGGAAGAAAGAAAATTGCATTCTTCCAGTCATTTTACTGGAATCTTATCTTTCCAGTGAAATTTTCAATAATAAATATAGCTCCTAAAATATGCTACAGCCAGTCRCATGGGCACATGTCATTTCAATTTTACATTTAAGCATCTTTTAACAAGATTTTTAATATATCTACTAATGGAGAATTGAGAGTAGTAAGAGTTCAGATCATATATCTAAATTACTGTCTTACTATTACTGATATAAACTGTAACAACAGTTTATATCAGCTGAAAATTGTATCCATGTCGTCCATTATTCCATTCTGTGTGGTTGGGAAAAGGGGGTGTTTCCCAATTGCCTAGTGTTTTTAGATCTTTTGTATATGTTTTCTCTAGGTTTCCAAAAGTCTTCAGATTTAGCTGCCAAAAAAATTGAAAACAAACTGAAATTATGATCAGCCAGCTGTTTCAGTTCTAGCTCCATTTCAATGTCTCCTTAGTAAAAGCTAAATAAAACAGCCTAAAAAAAAAGTTGAGCAGACTAAGATGAAGAATTAGGAGGAAGTGTGCTGGCTGAGGACACTCACCATAACATTATTTAGACATAAACTAGTGAGGAGCTTTCACTGTTCTCTCTCTCTTGCTCCCCACTTTCCTCTCCTCCCCTCCCCCCCAAAAAAAAAGTAATTAGAGCTTTCTGAAATCCTGATTGGATGCTGCTGTAAAATTGTTAGATAYACACAGTAAATAACAGTTGGAAAAATCAGCAATATTGCCAATATATGAACATATGAAAAAGCATTTTATAAGCATTTTAAAGAGTTCCTTTTTACTTTCACAATGGCTACAGGTTTTTGTTACTGCTGCATCCAGCAATTCTACAGCCATTTTTCTATTTCAGTTTTCATTATGACACATACTTGGTAGTCAGTCATTTCAAATAATTAATCATGAAGATATCTCTACTCACAATAAATTTTTAATCCTTAATTTGTCTTGTGCACAATAGAGCTGTATTAAGTTACAGCAGATTGAATGCGCTTCTTTAATATTATATCCACTGAACACCRTATGTTCAGAGGTTATATTGAAATACTGAAGTTCAAATATGGATGCCCCTACTTTCAAATGTCATCTTAAGTTGTCATTCAGATAATTTTTGGCCTACAAACACAAGGATCCAACATCTTCTGTCTAAATATGTTAATAAATAGAGAGGACACAAACAAATTGAAAAACTGTTAGGCATAAGAACTTTGCAAATTTAATCTAGTGGATAAAAATATTCTTTCTTTCATTAATCTGGTATTCTATCTCCAATTAGGATGAATAGTTAGAATACGTAACTAAGCTCTGACAGATATTTAATGAATAAAAAGTTCTGTGAGAACACCACACTTAAAAGAAAACTGCTGTCTCACCATCTTGTCCAGTCTGTAACTGATGACTTTGTTAAATAAATAAATAAATAAATAAAATCAGCCATTTCCCTTTTGAAAAAGATAGCTATGGCCTTCTGCTTAGCCAGACTCCCATGTATTCATGGACTATTTTTTACCAGCTACAATTCTGTTTCATGAGTTTCATGACAGAATCTTATTTCTTAGTAGCTTTGCAGAGCTTTCATCAGAATTGCAAAGAGATGTTATACTCTCTACTCTGAATTTTTTACAATGAAGTAAGAGAGTGAAGTGGACATAAAAAAACATAAAATAAACAGATTTCAGTAAGGACATCTCTGTTATACAGCTTCCTCTTTTTTAATATAGACTTCCTTCTGAGAAATCAGTATGGAATTCTGGGCTTAGGCCAAATTTCTGTCAGCAGAATGCTATTGAGAAGGCAGCTGAAGGCAAGAGGGATATTAAATATCTAGAATTTTGATTACACGGACATTTCCACTTAAGGCTGTTCAAAATATTTGTAGCCATGGGGTAGCATGCTGTTATAGATTAAAAGCTGATTAAGTAATATGAAAAACAAASTACAAATAAATAACCATTTTTCAAAAAGGAAAGAGTTCAAGATGGTGACGTTCCAGGCTCCAGCACAGACAAAAATGTCAGTTGATATGCTAACAAAGATTTAAAAGCTGTGATCAGCATCATGACAGTATTTACTAACGAAACCACTTACGTCAGCATAAGAAGGAATCTAAGAGATACCAGCAGACAAAATACCTTAGGAAATTAGATGATTCAGTGAGCCACAAGTCTTGCAAATGAACATGGAAAATTTAAACTTCTTATATATTAATAAAGTACATTCAATGTTTCRTAGAATCATACAATCCTTACGGTTGGAAGGGACCTCCAGAGGTCATCTAGTCCAACCCCCCTGCACACGCAGGRTCACCTAGAGCACATGGCACCGGGCTGCATCCAAGTGGGTTTTGAAGATCTCCAAAGAAGGAGACTCCACAACCTCTCYGGGCAGCCTGTKCCAGKGCTCTGTCRCACTCACTGTCAAGAAATTTTTCCTTAAGTTCCTGTGGAACTTTTGGTGCTTCAGTTTGTGGCCATTTCCTCTAGTCCCATCGCTGGSCACCACTGAAAAAAGGCTGACTCCATTGTCCTCACTCCCTCCCCTGAGGTATTTATATACACTTACCAGTTTCAGGAAGAAAATAATCTAAAACAATAGATTCTTAAGTAAAATAGCCTGTTCTTCATGAGAATCAGAGGCACAAGCAAGATACCAGGATGATCAGARGCCTGGAACATCTGCCCTATGAGSAAAGGCTGAGRGAGCTGGGYCTGTTCAGCCTGGAGAAGAGGAGGCTGAGGGGGGACCTGATCAGCGTGTATAAATACCTCAAGGGAGGGAGGGAGGAGGAGGGGGGCGGCCTCTTTTCAGTGGTGGGCAGGGATAGGACTAGAGGAAATGGCTTCAAACTGAAGCATCGGAAGTTCCACAGGAACTTAAGGAAGCATTTCTTCACTGTGAGGGTGACAAAGCACTGGAACAGGCTGCCCAGAGAGGTTGTGGAGTCTCCTTCTTTGGAGATCTTTAAAACCCGCTTGGACGCAGCCCTGTGCCACRTGCTCTAGGTGACCCTGTGTGAGCAGGGGGGTTGGACTCSATGACCTCTGAGGTCCCTTCCAACCTTTGGCATTCTATGATTCTATGATTCTATATTAGCCTTTGTGTACATAAAAATAAATAAATAAATAAATAAATAAATAAGAAGGAAAAAAGGAAAACATGCAGTTCTCAGCTGATCTTTGTTTTGTTTTGTTTTTCTCTTAAATTAATTCATTTTGACCCAAACACTTCCAGTGAACATGACAGGAATGAGAAAGGATCAGAAAAGATCAGTATTGTAAGTTTATGAATACTTTCTGTGTGTCAAATACTTTGTTGGTGGTTTGATTTTATATACATGCAAGGAATGAATAAAATGCCCTGTCCGCTATTACACWGATTAAAGGTATCACTGTTCTTTAACATCTTTTAAAAGAATTATGTATATGATATGTTGCAGCACAAAAATAGTGATAACAAGCCTAAAAATTAAAATTAACCTTTGGGGAATTTATGATTATTGGAAAAGACTGTCAGAAACCTTGTAAACAAAATGAAAAATTAGAGCCATATAGGTGCCTCTTTTTGCTTTTGCCATATCCAAGTTAGGGGACTACCGCTTTTTGTAATGCAAGAAACTCTTTCTGAGGCTGAGAATACTTTGATTGTGAAGACATTTTCAACAATACTGAATAACAGTACAAGCTTAAAAATCAGCCAGCAAATATAAGTATCAAGTATGGCAATAACARGTGGCTGTGTCATAACTGTATCATAAAAATATACACTGACATCATTCTATATCAGAACACACCCAATAATATTATCAAAACACACCCAATAATATTGTCAATGGAGGAGAACAGGCAAAAATAATAGCAAAATAGTAGAAGAGCTATTGACTAGCTGATAAATATTTTCTTACTTTCTTGGCCAATTCCAACTTGAGAGATTTATGATTTGATGTCAGAGTTATATCATCTAAATTTCACTTATTATTAGCATGGATGGGAGATGTTCTGAATTACTTAAAATTGACAAAGCTAGACACCTGTTTAGAATATTTGTATCTGTAGCCAATGAATGTATTTCATCACTATGGCTGCAAAAACAAATACTGACTAGAGAAATGTGGTTAACCGAAAAAATTATTGAGAAATAGAATGACACACCGTCTGCATCAGATTAGCCACCAAAGTCTTTGAGCAAAAGTGGATTAAACTGGATGAACTGATGAAGTTTATTGTCTAAACTGTTAGAGTAAGTTATATTTTCTTCTAAATCTACATTGCAGAACCTGGGAGTAATTCCTGGATCCTTGATCAGGCAATGCAGTCCTGCTGCATCCCCACTGCTGTACCGAAACAAGACTCTTTTATGAACCATTCCCTTGCCATAACTTCATTTCCATAGAAAGAAAACCAAGACATGTAGGCATGAACTGAACCACAGCTTTCTGAAACTTATCCATTCTTCATAATTTTCTTTCATTTTTTCTTTATTACCTCTTAGTCTGTGCCTTAACATATAAAGAAAAAAAGTTTTAAAAGTCACCAATTAAAATAATCTGTAATTAAAACTGACATGCAGAAATGTATCTCATTTAGAAGTTATGCATTTAGATACAGTAGAGCATTGTTGAATCTTTTTTGATTTGTGTATCCTCTAATATTTTGGGGGAATCTCAAATCCTTCCACTATGGAATATATTTAATGCACTGATGACAGAGTCTTTTTTTTTTTATTATTCATTGGTAAAGGGCAAGTTAAAACTGCTGGTACCGAATCTTATTTTGCATAATAAATTACTGTAAAATTTATAGTTAACTTGGGGAGCATGCTGGACCTGCAGTACTTGATAGGAATTTCACTATTGACTTGAGTTTTATGAAGAGTCAGATGTTTTCTTTTGGGGGCAAATAATTCAGCAGGAGTCAAGGAAAGTTATGTTTGAGTAATATGTATGTTTTGAGCCTGATCCAAAGCACACTGATTGTCAAAGGGAGTGTTAGCTCACATACTCTTCTATTGGCAAAGATAACTTTTGTAAGAAGCAATCATTTTAATGACTCAGGATATAAGTGGACAATATGAGGTCATAAAGGTATTTCCTTTCYCTCCCCTGCAAACCTATCACTCTTGCATTACATAGCACTACATATTTAGAACGAGACAGACTATTGTAGAAGTACAGTTTTAATCACTATAACTTACAATGGYAGGATTCAGTCTTATATGACTCGTTATTATAATTATGTCTCTGTTTTATCTTTTTGTAAATACTTAGGAATGCAACACTACCAGAGGCAATATACCAAGTTACATGGATCGTTGAGTTGTTCCAGCATGTGCATTCTTACATTATGTTCCTATTTACAGTTATCAGTCAAGAAAACCATCACTGAATTATGCATAATTTGGAATGAGTGTTCTCACATGATTTGTCATGAGTCACTTCCTCAGCATGTTTCATATCATCTAGCATGTTGATCAGGTATTTTCTGAAATATTATTTCTCAAACTGTGATCAGCTATTTTTTGAGTAAATGACATCGTACTAAGTGTGTTCTTTCTGAGGATACCCGTGCCTCAGTCAAGCCTGATCGATGCTTTAACATGACTGCATGCTACAAGCTGCATTTATTATGTAATTCATAACGTTATTCAGTGATTGAAGTGCTGCCCTACTGAAATCACCACTCACTTTGTCCTTCTTATGACCAAGGGCATTCTTGTTTTATCTACTTGCCCCCTCATACAGAGCCAGACTTTAGCCAAGGCACCTGCCCTGGCCTTCATACTTGGGAACTGATGTGGAGTTCCTTTGAACAGAGATATATGTATGTCAGGATGCCAAAAGCAGATATGTAGATAAACAAAGAAAGTCACGCCTTCCCGCCTTCCTTCATGYAGGTGTTTCATCATTGACTGTTTACAGCTAAGAGAATAAAAGAAATACTGGCTAAATTGTTCATCATTTGTTCATCAATGACCTGGATGASGGAACAGAGAGAACCCTGAACAAGTTTGTAGACGATCCCAAGCTGGGTGGAGTGGCCGACACTCCGGAGGGCTGTGCTGCCATTCAGAGGGACCTGGACAGGCTGGAGAGTTGGGCAGAGAGGAACCTCATGAGGTTCAACAAGGACAAGTGCAGGGTCCTGCACCTGGGGAGGAATAACCCCAGGCATCAGTACAGATTAGGGGTCGACCTGCTGGAAAGCACCTCCACGGAGAGGGACCTGGGAGTCCTGGTGGACACTAAGTTAACCSTGAGGCAGCAGTGTGCCCTCATGGCCAAGAAGGCCAATGGGATCCTGGCTGCATCAGGAGGATGTTGCCAGCAGGTCAAGGGAGGTGATCCCGCCCCTCTCTTCAGCTCTGGTGAGGCCGCACCTGGAGTACTGGGTGCACTTCTAGGCTCCCCAGCATGAGGATGTGGAGCTTCTGGAGAGGGTGCAGAATAGAGCAACAAAGTTATCTTTGGAAAGTTACCTCAAGGGACTGGAGCATCTCTTGTATGAGGAAAGACTAAGTGAGCTGGGACTGTTTTCTCTGGAGAAGCTACTTTATATGGTCTTTTAGAAATGACATAATTTGAAAAAGAACACTTGATTCCTTCTAAAAACACCTCAAATTAATACTTCCAAGTATTTCTTCAYGACAAATCAGAACAACTTTTATACAGACTTTACTGCTAGCACTATTGTCGACAACAGGATTTAAAGGTCAACTCTTAATTTAAAAGTTAACCAGGATGTCAAAATGTTAATGTTTATTTCTGTAACATAGGAGATGCAACATCAAGATACAGCTTTTATTCCATTCATAATGAGGTATGTAATTACACTGTTTATTTATCCGTAGGTAAAGTTTAAGAGYGGAAAGTTCAAAGAAGCCTTAGGGAATCAGGAACCTGTATGAAAGTTCAAAGGGAGTCAGAAATCCCATCTGAAAACAGAAATACTAAATATATCGACACATGTTATTCCTGGGAAGAACTGAGCACCATTATTTCTTATTAATTCCCACAGAAGCAGCATAAGCTCTGTAGCTGACAGAATGAGGCCATATCTCCCTCTGATAAACCATGTCATTGGAAGTATGACATAAAAAATGTACCGATGTTTTTTTACATGTGATCTTCTTTCAATGACTTACAATGCCATAACAGTTATGGCATTGTATAACCTCATATGAGGAGAGACTAAGTGAGTTGGGCCTGTTTTCTCTGGAGAAGAGAAGACTGAGAGGGGATCTGATTAACGTGTGTAAGTTCATGAAAGGGGAATGTAGGGAGGAGGGGGTCAAGCTCTTCTCAGTGGTGGCCAGTGATAGGACAAAGGGGTAATGGGTACAAGTTGAAACACAGGCAGTTCCATCTCCATGTGAGGAAGAACTTCCTCACTGTGAGAGTAACAGAGCACTGGAASAGGCTGCCCAGAGAGGTTGTGGAGTCTCCTTCTCTGGAGATCTTCCAAACCCACCTGGATGCCACCCTGTGCCCCGTGCTCTAGGTGTGCCTGCTTGAGTGGGAAGGTTGGACTAGATGATCCCTAGAGATCCCTTCCAACCTCAAACATTCTGTGATTCTGTGAGATATCACATAATCATACTTATCATATGTGGGAAGGTTATTTTGTTTTTTCAGATTTTCTTATTAGTTTATCACCAGATAAACAATAATAATCAGTATGATAAAATAGTATAGCAAAACTTCTAGATATCTACCAAAATATAGTTTTGATTTATATGGCAGTAACTTAAATTATCTGAGAACTTTTTCTTAATAATATTTCCATGCAAATTATTCTTTGGAGCCCCTAACTTGAACAAAATCTCGTTAGGCTAGGAGCTCTGCACAGAAAATAGGATACTGACCTTAAGTTAAACAGGATACAGTTTCTAACCCCAGTCATGTGAACAGAGTTCATTCACTTCAAAATGAAAATCTTCATTATTTTTATCTTTATAAATGCCAGATTGGAGTACACTGCATGAAATTAAAATAAATAAATAAATAAAATATCAAACCCACAAATAAATAGTTGTTATTTAATTAACTATTATTTAACAACAGTGCTGCAAACCAGTTTACAAGGTAGAGGTAAAGTATATATGCTTTTTGGAGAAAGCGTATAAAAATATGCTTAGCTTAAGGTATGTGCAACCTACTGGAACCAATGGAATAACTTTCTTTTTAATATTACACATGGGCTTAGGTATTTTGGTGGATCTGTGCCTAAACCAGCTAATGATGTCTATGAACTGGGATTTTTTTCTTTTCAAACAAGAGATAACTATGTATTTCTTGATTCACAATTCTGCCCATAACATTCATTAGTCAGCATCCAAACTGTCTCTCGGCAAATACAACTGCCTAGTTTTCTGATCCACCCAGCACACTCTACAGAAAAAAACTGTGACAAAGACGGCATCAAGGAGACTTTGGTGTCTCTCCATAAGGAAAATAAGTAAGGGAGAAAACAGACAAATCAAAACTGAGGGTTGTGACTGTATCAGGAATGTGCATATGCTTACGTATCAATTCCATTTCACTTTGTGGACATGGACCTTGTAACAGGCAATGTAAAATTAGGCTGTTCATTTGGTCAGAGAAATCTGGTGTGTGGGAAGCTTGGAAATGTGCTGAAAAAGCAATTAAAAGGCCTTTAGCAGTAAATGGCCTTTTTTCAGGCCTCTCACCTGAAAAAAAGAAGGTTCTGCCAATGCATCCTTGGCCATTGTCTGGGCTGTGGCTACAAAGAAATGTGTTTTAAGGATAAAGCAGGACAGGAGTGATAAATTCCTCCCTTGTCCATGCCTTGGAAGTGCTACAGTTTCCTGCCATTAAGAGGAAAGAGGCATAGTAAGTAAAGACAAAGCTTGGCAACATGAAGCTTAGAAATAGAGAAGTGACGATGATTTTATCTCACTGTATGGCAATGGTTAGATGAATTCTGTTGGATTGTGCCCACATTTAAAAATTAGGTTGAACAGCATATGTTTTGAAAAAAAAAAAAAAAAAAAAAAAAAAAAAAGATGAAAAAAGTCCAAAACAAAAAACCCAGAACCCACAAAAGGAAATTGAGGGTTGGAGAAGATTCCTTATAATGAACAAGTTAAAAGCTTACTATTTTATAAACAGGAAGATGACTTGCAGTGTATGAGTGTTTGAAGAAATTACTAAACGTACTAAAAGACTCTTTAATCCACTGAGGAAAGGTTTAATTAAAACCAATAGCTATCTGCTGAAGCCAGACATTGAAACTGAGGCAAGAAAAGCTCTTAGCAGTTAGATAAATTAAAATGAGAGGTTATATTTTTTCTGTCTTTTAATGACATCAGACTAGGACTAGATTTCACTGTGAGCTTGAAGTGTTGTAAAGATATACTTAACTGACAGTTAATGAATTGTCATATAATGAAATATCTGACTCTACACTGAATGATTAAAATATTTAAAAATATCACACTGAAAATRATCTTGAGTTTCTATTTTAGACAAACTGACATATTTCAACACTGGTGTAGTAAATTTTTTAAATTAATTTAAATAATGTATTGAGTGCACTGAAAAATGTATGAGGTCTTTTTGGTCTTATATGTGTGCCCAATTTAAAAAAAAAAAAAAAAAAAAGCAGGAGAAAGAAAAAGTGATGTAATTTCTTAAGACACATAGCTGCCACTTCCCTGCTCAGTTGTACCTGGATGTCAGCTTCCTCCAATTATGTCAACTTCTTGAACCAAATTCCATTCCAATGTAGTAACAAGTGAACAGGTTTTTAGACTGTACTATGAGATCACCGTTTTCTCCCTACCTTAAAATTGCTATAAATTACCCTCTAGCACAAGAATGTTTGTTGTTGCAGGAGATGTGTTCATCTTTAAAAAATGTCCAAGAGTTATAAATAATATTTAACCACTTCATGGCTGAGCTGCTTGAGCACTGGTAGAATGAAAGCAAGGATTTAGAAGCCAAATTCTTTCACTAGACACTCTAGGCATTCCTTTTAATAAAATAAACCTCACATACTTTAAAACTATCAGGCATACAAGCTCAAAGACATACAAGTAAAAATCCTGATTTTTACAAGATCACATACAAGTGATCTCCTGATCACTGTGAGAAGATCCAGTAGTCTCTTCTAGGAAATCAATAAACAGCTTCAGAAAATTATGGCTATAATTTCACAATGTTTAAATAGGTAGAAGTGTACTGGCTTTTGTAGAGACTTATCCATTTGTATTAGCAAAGAATCTAGCGACAAGGCATCCCAAAGCTTTTTACTTGGACACATCTCAAGACATGGACACACAGTTTCATTTGACCTTTGATGTCTCATCAGAAGATGCAGGCATCCCCAGCCTTACCACAGCTCACTGTAATAGCAGCTGATGTGAGCATTTCCTGCCTTCCCACAGCTCTCTGTAATAGTAGCTTTCAGTCAAAAATAGCTGAGATTGGAAAGAACAATATTTTATTTTTTTATAAACAAATTATCTTCATCAGTTTAGCGGGCTATTTGGAAGGGACAGTGACTTCTGGCAGAAGGATGTTCAACTCCAACAGCTACAACCTACCAAAAGATCACGTGCCCATAAACTCTGATTTTAGAGACATAAATAAAATAAGTCCACATAAGATTAGCTGCTTCCATGAAGTTTCATCTAGGACGTATATATTTTCAAGTTGAAGATTCTGAGGTGTTGGATACCTTATTATATCCTATTATCACATGTCACTGAATGCCCAGAGGCCCAGTTTGAGGGTAATTTGTTGATTAGGCTCTCTACCAACACCCAAGTGTTTTCTTAAACAGTCTCTCTATTGGAAAGTTTACACTCTGGATTAAAACAACAGCAGAAAAGAGACATCCAGGAAAGGGAGGAGGACATAGATCATTTACATAAACCTTCTCTATGAGGACTTAGCACAGGTATTTTGCACTCCTTTGCGCTCCTAAAAGATAAAGACAGATCCAAACAGAAACGGAATATAACTAYGTTCAGTATTTTGAGATTCACACTWTTTTGATCCTTTTTTCTTTTTTTTCCTTAAAAACAGTTTGCCCTTAAGTGACTGCATTACAAATAGCTGATGTCCTATATTTCATCCCTTTGGTTCCACTGTGTCATACTACATGCCTGGTTCTAGCTTGAAGCAGATTGCTGAAGAAAGTTTATTCTTGCAAGTACTGCTCTGAGATGGAATATGAACGCTACTGATGGTAAGATGCATTTCTTSGGTGGTTGAATATAGGATAGTGGTTATTTTTAGGTCTTGGATTCAGTAGAATAGCTGATCTATAGCTGATCCATACTTTTGTAATCTAATTTCCCATGTTTTTCTAGGGGTATCACATAACTAGTGCTCTTTTCCTGAAAAGACGCTTTCAAGAAAAGAGATSTTACAACATGAGAGATCCTTCATTGACACATTGTACTGAAGTCATAAGACATCACCCAGAGTATTTTTTCCGTTACACACAGTATGCTTTTCCTTTGTTAATGATTTCTTCAATACTCCACCACTGTCTTTTTCTACATTTCTTTAAGCACCAAGATACTCAGAAAGTATAAGTTTCAACTTATAATCATAGGGAAAGATTTTTAGTTAACTGATTTTTAATTTCTTTAAAAACATCAAATATTATATTCTGAAAAATTCCATTGAATATATCATCAGACAGTATTTTCTTATAGATAAAAAGAAAAGTCTTAGCTAGGGCATGGTGACCATGTAGTCATAATTCACTTATTCATACACACCTCCTATATATTTGCAGTATCCTTTCATAGAGTCTGTGTGACGTTTTACATATACATAGACACACAGAGAGGACATATATAAAGCAGAATTTACAGAGATTTCAGGTTTTCATGGAAATATACCATGTTACCAAGATAAGCTAACAGTTTTCTGGTTTCTTGTAAAAATGTTTGAAACTTTTTTTTTTGCCTGACCATCATGGAAAATGATCCAATTGAGGTGTTGCAGTTTGAATTTCGTTGTATTTCTTTTTTTGGCTTTCTAAAGTGAGGGAGCAGTTTTAAGTAAACATTTTGATTTGGGTTCTGCAAGGTTTTAGAAAGGGGCAGTGTATGAACACTGACGTATTTGGACTTTACGTAAAGATATTTTGCCATTTTTGAAGCCAGATCTAACCTTTGTATCAACAAATCATGCACAAAAACTTCAGTCTAAGCCTCAAGGTAAGAAAACATATACTTAAAGGGATCCTTTGTATTTTGTTTTAAAAATACACTCATTTACAAGCAGATTTTGAATGTCTGCCACCAACTAAGAAAATAACCCCTTCATTTATTTTTAATTTTCTTAAAGATGGGTCCCACTTAGCAATCTATAATAATCATATAGTACATAATATAACTTACAATCACATACATTATAGGGTATGATTTAAGTACACAAAAGCATTTGGAGTTAAACATGGACTCARTCTCTTTTTGAAGGGCCTTAGAGCACTTATACTGCATTTTACATAAAAAAATAMATTTTGCAAGTCATAAAGACAAGTCAGGCGAGTAAGGAGGATGCAATATATATATAATCAGTGTTTTCTAGTCATATGAAAAAATAGTTTGTTCCTCCAGAAAATATATGCCCTCACCAGAAAAAAAAAGTGTACAGTAGATGATATAATATTAAGGTTACACAGTAAAAATACCTCATTAATGTAATGTACACCTCAGCTCAGAAATATGGTTACTAGGACTGCAACAACTTTCCCATTGCTGATTCTGCTCAAAACACCCTCCAGATGACATTCCAGTGTCAATGTCCTTGGATTTTAAAAATACAAAGTTAAAGAAACAAAACAACAAAAAAAATAACTAAAAAAAGATAAAAAATAATCTTCTAACTTGTATATAGACCTTCTAGAGTCAAATAAAAGTATTCCARGCTGTTTAAATTACAAGATTTCTTTATAAGAATAGGCACAATTGCTGACACAAATACCAGAGTAATTAGGGACTGTCGCCTTAACACTGGATCCAGAAGCACAGCCATAGCCAAGTAAAATCCACTGAAATCAAAGGGGCTGGGCTTTGGTTTAACTAAAGGAGCATGACTTTTGTATTCAGGGTATGTAGTTAGGCTTCTTCTAGGTAAACCTCCATTTCTCTCAAGGGAATCTAAAATGAGGTTTGAAAACTGCGGCACATGAGATCACATTTACTGTTTATTCTGTAGCAGAATCAAATTACTATTACAAATGAGAAGATACAAGAAAAATAGCCAAAKTTAAGTTGAAAGCCTGGTCATAGAATTCATTATTCCTAAATGTGAGGCCCAAAGTGAAATTGAGGAACATAGTGCCTGGTGGATATCACAACATTTCCTCTTTCCTGAGAAGGTCAAAGGCATGTCTAGTGTGGGAACACACTTTTCAGAGATAAATTCCTTCATCTTCAAAAAAGGAAGATGGAAAATTGCTACAAACTGCACTGCTTTTTTCTTCACCTGAGTTACAATGATCTAGGCAGGGGGCATCTTAGGGGCATCTGTGATATATCGGTGTCTGTGAGACAAGCTTGTAATTTCTCCCATGTCTCTCATTCTGCATTAAAAGATTCTGCAATGCTCATATGGAACCTCTATCCTTTTTATTCTTCTTCTGCCTACCGAATGATGAAATACACATCTATGTAAAATGCCAGAGCCATATATTAGAACTCACCTTCCCTGACTTGCTGTGGAGCAGAAGTTCTTAAAAGATGAGGTCATTTTGACAAAAAAAAAAAAAAAAAAATCCACTGCATATACATAATGCACTACATATGGCTAAGCATTCTTATAAGTTAAAACTGATGCATACCAATTGCCATTTGGCTCTCCTAAGAACTCTGACTTATTTGAAGGAGAATTCCTAATTCTACAAACAGGTTTTGGGCATAATGTACAACCGTTTCAAGGTTGAAGTAACTGGATATGAAAGCACAGACTGGTCCATCAAATCCAACATAAAAGCACAGGTTTAATTTCTAAAATTGTCAAGTTTTAATAAATCAGCATTATAATCTGAAAATCTATTGAATAAAAGTGGAAACTGTAATTCCACAAAAAAAAGGTTTAGCACTATAAACAATCTACACAGCCCTGAGATGCTGTAAGGCTGCTTTTGTCTGATTGTTGGACTCTAGCGCTATACATCACTAAAATTATTCAAATTGTCAAATAAATAATTTCCTTATTAATGAAAATTTGTAGAGGTTAATAGCAGCAGCCTGACAAAACCTACAAACCCTAGAAAAACATGTATCACAAAAATGAAATAGAATGACAAAACTTGATGAACTATAGATAAAGTAGTATTAGTAAAAGGTATTCTGAATACTTAGATGGTGCCTCTGAGAGCACTGAATTTCAAAGAACACATGGATTCAATAAATCCTTGGAGTCTGGCATCGTGAATGATCACTGATATACTTATTTCAGCTTTTTTACACCTATGCGGCAGGTTACTTAAAAAAAATCAGGTTCAAAAAACCATCTGACAGTCAGGAATATGAACACACAATTCAAGAAATACTCCTACAGTTGGAAACATAAGTATGTTACTATTCTCTTTGTCTAGCATGAGATGTGGTTTCACAGCTTCAATTCTGGATTGCATTTGCCTCTGGAAAAAAATGGATGATTTCATTATTCCTAGACTTACATAGCTTCTATCTCTTTAAGGCAGTGCTGGCAGCAGCGTGGCTTGCCTGCATTTGAAACTCTTGTCATCGACTATCAAATATTCTTTAATTTATTAGATGGCTTTGTGTGGATAGTAGGATACTCATCCAAAACCTAGAAAAGTCTATGGAAAAAATCCCATTCAATTTAATAAGTTCCTTTTGATCAGGCTCTACCACAGGATATTCTGTAATAAGAAATGGGCAACAACTCCACACTTCCTGAAAAGGAAGTTGGAATCTTCATGGCTGCCTACGCCTCTTGGCTAGAGAGTGCTTTATCTCTGAAGTTAGGTATGATGAAATCACCCTCTACAAGGGAGAAGGAATACCACCTAAAGAAAAATAGCTACTAATCTATTCTTATATATGCCGTCATTACAACTGAGAAAAGCTTAAATTTCTTTTGAAAAAAAAAAATGTAAGTCATAATTAAGCAAGAGTAGACTTGATATTTCAGAATGAAGAAGATATGGAAAAGGAACTGTGTGGAAGGTGGAACTGTACCTGAGGAAGAAAGATACCAGTATGAATTAGTGAAACAAAGCATAATAGATTTCTGTTCAGTTGAATAGACGGCTTTAGTGGTAAATTATCCATGTCATCTAGGAAAATTTTTACACAGGTGAAAATAATAAAGCAGAGTAAAATGAAAAAAAAAGTCAGAATTGCAAATAAAGCAAACAAATAATAATAAAAAAAACCTTTTGTAACTTTTTATTTTATTTTTGAAAAAACAGTGGAAAAGACTTTGCAATACTCTCTCCATTCATAGAAGTTGGAAAGTTTTAAAGTTATGCTAGGCCAAATAAGTGATTTCATGAAAACTGAAAGCATGGAAATATGTAAAATTTTGTCTAAGTGAAATGGCTGAATGTAAAATACAGAAAATTCATGCCATTTATTAAAACAAAATATTCTTCTCCCCTGAAAATTTTGTTTTTAAATAGAAAACCTTTTGCACCAGAAAGTTTTTTCCAAAGTCTTGACTGACTTTCCTGTGAAGAATCTCTGAGGAAAATTTACTGAGAAAAAAAAAAAAAAAGAATGATTTCTCCGAGGATAACTGATGTTTCACTGTGAAACTGGGACACACACAATGTCCTCCAAAGTAAAGAATTGTTACTTTGGAAATACCATCAATATGCCTCACAAACTTTCTACACTGGGTACCTCCTGTCCCATTGTCCTTTAGGGATAGGGTTCCCCAACAGAAGATATTTTCATTCAAGATGCATCTTTAGAAAATAATTCCTAAAAAGGGAGGCCTACAAGGAAACTATGAAGCATTCAAACAATGCATGAGAAATCCTCTTGCTTGAGTGCTTAGAAAATGACAATATGCACATGAGAATTGTGTATAAGAAGTAAATTGGCATTTTCATTGAGCAGAGGGTTTAAAATAGTTCAGAAGACATTTTCATTCAGTCTTAGATTGGCTCAAATTTAACATTTAGCTTACAAGCAAAACGTTCCATTGATTTCAACACATTAGAAGAGGAGTGGCCGACCTCTCTGAACCTTCGAGCTAAATACCAAAATCTTAATAACGCCACCATCTATAAGAAATATGCCATCTAACTCAGAATAGTAAGATGAGACTTCTCTTTGGGAGCACTCCACAGTTACTATATGGTTATTTCTCTCCACTGGCTCTCCTGTCCCACMGAAAACTCTCCTTCCTCCCTCCCTCCTTCCTTCCATTTTCTTTCTTTCTCTCTCTTTCTTTCTTTCTCTCTTTCTCTCTCTCTCTCCCTCACTCTCTCTCTCTGCAGGAGGACACAAAACAGGTTTAGAAGGAAACGAAGGTGTTTCCTTATGAGGACACAGGACTGTGCGCCTGCTGTGAGATGCAGGTCACATGTGGCATAGTACAGATGTGAACATTACTGAATTTCCTTTCACAGTAAGAAAATGAGACGACCCAGATACACTTACATTAGACTGGCTACATAGGTCCTTTTCTATGTTTTCTATATTGCTTAGCCAAGCTTGAAAGCGAAGGAAAGACAGCTGAGGAGCCCCATATTAGGAGTCTGACCTATGGACTTCAAATCGAGGGAAGTGATCATCCCCCTCTACTCAGCCCTGGTGAGGCCACATCTGGAGTACTGCGTCCAGTTCTGGGCTCCCCAGTACAAGAGGGATGTGGAGCTGCTGGAGAGAGTCCAGCRCAGGGCTACSAGGATGATCAGAAGCCTGGAACATCTGCCCTATGAGCAAAGGCTGAGGGAGCTGGGCCTGTTCAGCCTGGAGAAGAGGAGGCTGAGGGGGGACCTGATCAGCGTGTATAAATACCTCAAGGGAGGGAGGGAGGAGGAGGGGGGCGGCCTCTTTTCAGTGGTGGACAGTGATAGGACTAGAGGAAATGGCTTCAAACTGAAGCATCGGAAGTTCCACAGGAACTTAAGGAAGCATTTCTTCACTGTGAGGGTGACAAAGCACTGGAACAGGCTGCCCAGAGAGGTTGTGGAGTCTCCTTCTTTGGAGATCTTTAAAACCCGCTTGGATGCAGCCCTGTGCCACGTGCTCTAGGTGACCCTGCGTGTGCAGGGGGTTGGACTCAATGACCTCTGAGGTCCCTTCCAACCTTCGGCATTCTATGATTCTATGATTCTATGAAATGCAAAAGTAACCTTCTATAACAATCATTTCAGAGTTTTATAACCTGCAACTAAGCTRTCCTGTAAAGCATCTATAGACAAATTCTGTGGAAAGGAACATGATTCATCTCACTTGAGTAAATGTTTAAAATAGATCAGATGATTCCTGTAACAGCCCTTGCTTCTCTCCATGGACAATAATGAGATCTCAGCACGAGTAGCTCAGATGTGAATGTATCCTGTGCCATAACAGCCTGTTCAGGGCCGGTAGTATAAAGAGTGTTCTGCTGAATTCTGTATATTTCCACTGAACTCACACCTGAGGAAAACAGATGGAAGCCATATATCACATGTGACCCAATCTCAGTAACCCACTAGTATTATGTTTTGACGGATACCACTGCTGCTTGTTTACTCTACAAGTCCAAGGAAGAGATAACCATCAGTACAATAAATCAGAAAAGTGCAAGTCTGACTGAAGAAGGTCCTTGCATCTATTTCAGGTATACGTCTAGTTTAGTTTTTGTGCTTTTTTTTTATATATGAATGCAAAAATTGCACTGAAAAGCACTTGAATTGCTTAGGATATTAAAAGTTTTAGTAAAATTTGGCAGATGTATCAATGCCATTATCTGTCAAATACTCTGTTACCAATTAATAATAATAAAAAAACAATCAGTCTTATTAGTACTTTTCTTATGCCCTCATATGAGAGGTTATATTTAAAAAAAAAGTTTGAATACCATTTCAGGGCATTCTCAGTCCTGGTGAGGCCACATCTGGAGGACTGTTCCAGTTCTGGGCTCCCCAGTACAACAGGGATGTGGAGCTGCTGGAGAGAGTCCAGCGCAGGGCTACCAGGATGATCAGGGGCCTGGAACATCTGCCCTATGAGCAAAGGCTGAGAGAGCTGGGCCTGTTCAGCCTGAAGAAGAGAAGGCTGAGGGGGGACTTGATCAGCGTGTATCAGCTTGGCCACAAGCTGAAGCACAAGAAGTTCCGTCTCCAGGTGAGGAGCAACTTCTTTACTGTTAGGGTAACAGAGCAGTGGAACAGGCTGCCCAGGGAGGTTGTGGAGTCTCCTACTCTGGAGGTCTTCAAAACCCGCCTGGATGCAGCCCTGTGCCACATGCTCTAGGTGTGCCTGCTTGAGCAGGAAGGTTGGACTAGATGATCTGTAGAGGTCCCTTCCAACCTTAAATATTCTGAAATATCTGAAATATCTGAAATACCTCAAGGGAGGCAGTGAGGAGGAGGAGGCTGGCCTCTTTTCAGTGGTGGTTACCAATAGAGGTAGAAGAAATGGCCACAAACTGTAGCACCAAAAGTTCTGCAGGAACTTAAGGAAAAATTTCTTAACAATGAGGGTGGCAGAGCCCTGGAACAGGCTGCCCAGAGAGGTTGTGGAGTCTCCTTCTCTGGAGATCTTCAAAACCCGCTTGGACATAGCCCTATGCCACATGCTCTAGGTGGTCCTGTGTGTGCAGAGGGTTGGACTAGATGATCTCCAAAGGACTGGAGGATAAAAATTAAGGATTCTACGCATTCTATGATTCTATGATAATTTGAGATTTTTCTGTTTGAATGTATTGGAACTCACCTGCATTTTTAGAAAAATCAGCTAATGATTGCAAATGCAGTTGTATCCCATAGCAATGCTTTCCCATCCCTCAGTGGGCTGCATTTCAAATTTAAGCCTTAAGTTTATGCATTACTGGATAGGGTTTTCAGTTTTGTCACTACAGCTTTCTTCCTCATAATGAGAACAGATCTCTACAATTAGATGTCACTATTCAGACTCTACCATTAGAAGAATAAACCAAAATTAGCTCAGTGCAATATCTGAAAAACATTAAGATTCGCTGCTACCTCTCCTTCCATAGGGAAGTCTTTTAGTAGCTGTGTTGCTGTTCAATTTAAAAGCCTATCTCATACTCTTCATCTATTTTTAAATTAAAATAAGAGCACAATACATTACTTTCCTCCAGAGAGTAAGAGGCTGCCCAAGTAAGATCTTACTGTTACAAAAACTTTTCTGAGGAAGAGAGTATCTTGATCAGCATTCTGTGTCACCTTCACCTGTGCATAATGGAAGACTGGCTTCCCGCTCTTAGTTGTCCAACCGTTGTTCACATTGCCAAAAATAAATCCAAATCCATCCAGTCCCCTAACAATTTACCGGAAATCTTGGCATAATGTAACATTTTCCCATTCACACTGACAACTAACGTAATATTATTTAAACCCTGATCAGTTCAGATTGTGTTTCTTTAGACAGAACCCATTTTCCTCCTGAAGTGACTATTTCACTGCATGAAACCACAGTGATATCAATCATTTGCAAGGCAAGGGATGCATACAGGATTGAATATTTTAATTCTTCTTTGAGTAAATAGTGGAGTTTGTTCTCACTTCTGGTTCAGAAAGATTCATTGTATGGCATACAGCATAATAAACAAACCCACAGGAACAAAAGTAAAAAAAAGAATATCACTATCAATTTACAAAATGGGAACTGAAGCTCTTTCATATGATTATGACTTCTGTTTCTGGCAAACATTCTGTCAGTGGTTAATAAAAAGCAGATTTTTTTTTTTTTTTTGGCAATCTCATTCAGTGCTCTGTTTATGCCCTAACAAGATAGCTTACAGTATATTATCAACAAATATTTAGTATGCCACTTCATAATAGAGCAGGCATGCAGACCTCTACAAGACATCAACAAGCAAAACCTTACTGGTCTAGTGGCTGCATAGATTTCTAACAGTTTGCCTTGAAGAGAAAAACTTTTCTGTGGCCTCATTTCTTCATTTAAACATCTCTGTATTCAAAAAATTCACCCTGTTCACTGCAATCCACAAAACAGATGCAATAATTGAGAAGGGGACACAGTTTTGAGTTTTAATCATAGCAACAATGGCAAATTCCATATTTTGTGTTGCCTATGACTCCAGTCTGCTGATATATGTGGTGAGCAGAAGCATGTAGTTAAGATACACCACAGACATACACACATATTTATGACTTTATACTTCATCTTCAGATAAACAACACACTGCACACAGCCTGTGACCGTCCGTCAGGACTAAGCAGTCACTGGTGTTTTTAAAGTTGTAAATCAGAACTTGAAGTAACCAGCAAGTGTGATTAACATGTTCAGACTGCTGTGTTTCTTTATCTGAGGAAAGAAGAAAATCCTTGCAAAGATGTAATCTGTCACTGTCAAGGAAAATATGCCGTGAGAAGGTGTCCAGTTTCTTGGCATCCCTTTGCTTTTGCAGGCTGGCTTTGGCAGAGGATGGCACTCAAGGAACTTTAATCCCTTTTAAGAAGAATGTTATTTTTAGAATAAACAGAGCTGGATGCAGTTCTTGCCCAGATGGGCTTACAAGGTTAATACTGCTTCATGCATGTTTAATGTTTTGTATTTCCAGATTATAAAGCCACTAGGGAGCATGACTAAACAGTATTGCCCACTATTATAAAAAAAAAAAAAAAAAAAA